>NC_060174.1:81585674-81933174 GCF_021184085.1 Oncorhynchus gorbuscha | reverse complement strand
GGCTGAGCCAAGGGGCCCTCGCTGCAGTATAGATAGAGGATGGGGGAGATAGAGGTTAGAGGGAGCAATGGGGGAGAGTAAGGGAGATGAGACACAAGCAGGGATATGCAGAGAGAGAGAGCGATTAGGGGCAGAATTCTCTTACCAGCCCAATCCCAGAGTGATGGTTGAACAGAGATCATATCCTTCTGATGGCACGTGTGCCCTGCTGGCAGATACTGAGGTGATAAGAGCTGGACAACATCAGTTAAACACAACAGCACACAGTAACCACCACCAAATGCAGTGCAAATGTTCAGAAACACTCATGCTGGGCTCTGCAGTGTTAGAACGCACGCACTAACGTGCACACACAAACACACACAACAAGGCCTCTATCATTGGTGGTAGGATCAGTGTTAATCTGAGCCCCCACGTTGCACCTAGGGTCCAATCCTGGCAGAGAACACGATCAGTGGTCCTGTTCAAACAGACAGAAACAAGCCTGCTTCCTATTGGCTGGCTTTTCAACATTTGACATCTCAGACCACCAGTTTGAGTTGGATGAATAGACACATGGTAACAAAGATTTTAATTGATTTAATGTTACATTTAGTTACCTCTTTCAATCCCTTTCAAGTATTTCTCAAGTAGTTGTTGTGGTGAATGTAATGTTCGTAATAGTTTTACAGCCCTTGGGGGTCAGACATGAGGCAGCTTTTGGCACATTTGTTTATGTTTCAAACAAGGCCAAAATTCAATGTTTTCCCAATAACTATCTCCATGTATGTACTTAAATACCATTTTGGTGTCACACCTTTTTATGTCTGGGCTTGACCCACCATCTGCACTCTATGGAAAAGCCAGCAACAGCAAGGTCCTGATTCTGAGATTGGCACAGCACTGATGGTTAACCTGGAATCACAGAGAAAAGTTCATCAAAGGAGGAATTATATGGTACAGTGGGGCAAAACAGTATTTAGTCAGCCACCAATTGTACAAGTTCTCCCACTTAAAAAGATGAGAGAGGCCTGTAATTTTCATCATAGGTACACTTCAACTATGACAGACAAAATGAGGGGAAAAAAAATCCAGAAAATCACATTGTAGGAGTTGAAGTGTACCTATGATGAAAATTACAGGCCTCTCTCATCTTCTTAAGTGGGAGAACTTGCACAATTGGTTTGCTGACTAAATACTTTTTTGCTCACTGTATATGGTAAGCTGATGGAGAAATTCCTCATAATACACTGATACAGTATTCTGTTATTTATCCCCCATATTGTTCAGTATCTGTGAAATGACTAAACTGCCAATAGGATGTGTGGATAAGTTGTTGAAACTCTTGCCACAAAACCTGGATCTGAGGTTTCACCAATGATTGTATTGCAAAATACTCTGTCCAGAGTGACATTTATAATGGCATTGTTGGAGTGCTGGCCTGGCTTGTAAATGACTGCATCTAGCCTAGTGCTGGGCTAACCCCTAAAACTGCACAAGCTGGCATCTGGATCACATTAGGGACTGCAGCCTCTCTATTGACTATTGACTGTTCCTGTGAGAAATGATCAAGTAAAGGACTTCTCATATATCTTCTTTATGGATCAACTCTTTCCGGTGTGATTATTCTCTTTCCCATACTCAGTAATAGGTCTGCTTTGGCTGCCTACCTCAGGAGAGACTGACCTACTGATAAGACAAACAACTTTGCAGTACGTTGTATCCAGTATCCTTCAGCCCCAAAGCAGCATAAGAATTTCAAAGAGCACGTCTTCTCTTTAGAGTGGTCATCAACCAAACTGGTGAGAAGTTATAGAAACCATCATCAGCTATGTGCTTAATTCTGTTCATCACTTAAAGTCATGGTCTCTTGCTAGCTTTATCCTATAAATATGTATTAGCTTCCCAACACTGACTAATTTGCCTGTATTTAGAAAGGGGCAGCAAGGTGGACTACATGGAAAATGAGAGAGGCGGTCTACTGGTCATCTGTGGCTTCATTTAAAAAAAAACGTGATGGATAGTGTTCCAGTTTAGGCCTGCCATAACGTAGCTACAAGAAATCAACTAAACAAGACCCCATGCAGTTCATACCAACACAATTACACTTTTAACTAAAGTTATCATATTTCCAAAAAGACTAATAACAAGATTTGATTGTTAGGGGAGCTTATGCACTAGTGTGTAGTAGAAAGACATAAATAATTGAAAAGTCTTAAGAGTATCTGTTTGGGGACAACCGACCGCCATCACATGGCTGCCCACGTCAGCTCTAAAAGAGTTCAAAGCTGTGACATGATTAGTGGAATCAACTAGTGAGCCTTAGATAAGTAATAGACAGTCCCCCACAGCATTGATAACTACCCTTAGGAGTGTGTTTTGGTGTGTGTGTGTGTGCACATTCCTGCGTACGTGTGTCTATGTGTGTGTGTTTATGCACGTGCCTGTTTATCTGTCTGTTTGCCCCACATTATCGCCACCATCCCTCAGTCATAAACACAACACACTGAACCTGTCAGGTGCTTGTCATGAGAGTGCTTGAACTTCTTTATGGCACGCCTCTGAAAGCCAGGCCTCTCCAAAGACCTGCTCGTTCATCAAGCTTTCGCTCACTGGCAAGAATTCATTTGGCTGATAATAGCCTCCTCCCGAGACTCTGCCCTATGTTCATTTGAAGGGACGGAATAAAACATGATTACTGGAAATGTGTTCTCTTCCCTCTCTATCTTTGGCTAATCTCCTTTGCTCCTCTCTGGTCTCATGGCACTTTGCACAAGCCTGGTCAATGCGGTACATGTTTGTAAACCAGCGTTCAGAGGCAACATTTTTAAATAGGTTGCTCATCGAGGTGGTGAAGTTGTTACCCAGGAGGTATCTGGCATTAACTAGCTGTATGATTGTTGCCAGCCAACAGATGCATATTTCATCACATGACCTCAAAGCTCCAGATCAAATGTCCTGAAAGCGATGATCATTGCTTTCTTTGATCATCTATCAAAGAGCAACCTAGTTATCAATTGCATTTAGACCACATGTATGTTTCACATACATTTGAGCTTGTCAAACACCCAACCATCATCGATTTCTAAAAGCTTTTACCTCGATCTGATCAAAGGCTTTGGAGTTTTCACCAATCTACCCAAATCATCCATGTAGATTGCAACCCGACTCAATCGGCCAGGACAGGGACACAAGGGAAACGATATCTTCAAAATGGTCACGTTCGGGGACCTTTTACCCTGTGGAGCAAAGTTAAAAGTTAACGAATCAGTCTGGTTTGGAGTGCGGCGCTCAAGTCAAATCAAATTGTATTCGTCACATGCTTCTTAAACAACAGGTGTGGACTAAGTACCAGTACCAAATGTACCCCTGTGTGCAGGGGTACAAGGTAATTGTGGTAGATATGTAAATATAACTAAGAATAAAGTGAAAGATAGTAAACAGTAGCAGCAGTGTATGTGATGAGTCAAAACATTAGTCCGGGAGGCTATTTAACTATTTAGCTATTCACCCAACTAGACACAAAACCCCATAATCACAAAGGGAAAACATGTTTTTAGACATTCTGCAAATGTATTGAAAATTAAATGCAGAAATATCTCATTTACATAAGTATTAGAGTCAATACTTTGTAGAAGCACATTTGGCAGTTATTACAGCTGTGAGTCTTTCTATGTAAGTCTCTAAGAGATTTCCACAGCTGGATTGTGCAACATTTGCACATTCTTTTCATAATGTTTCAAGTTCTGTCAAATGGGGTTGTTGATAATTGTTAGACAACCATTTAAAGTTCTTGCCATAGATTTTCAAGTAGATTTAAGTCAAAACTGTAATTAGACCACTCAGGAACATTCAACATCGTCTTGTGATTTGGGTTATTGTCCTGCTGAAAGGTGAATTAATCTCCCAGTGTTTGGTGGAAAGCAGACTGAACCAGGATTTCCTCTAGGATTTAGCATGCTCCATTTAGTTTTTTTTTATCCGGAAAAACTCCCCAGTCCTTAACGATTACAAGCATACCCATAACATGATGCAGCCACCACCACAACATAATGCAGACACCACTATGCTTGAAAATATGGATAGTGATGCTCAGTAATGTGTTGTATTGGATTTGCCCCAAACATACTGTAACACTTTGTATTCAGGACAAAAAGTGAATTGTTTTGCCACATCTTTTGTAATATTACTTTAGTGATTTGTTGCTAACAGGATGCACATTTTGGAGTATTTGTATTCTGTACAGGCATCCTTCTTTTCACTCTGTCAATTAGGTTAGAATTGTGGAGTAACTACAATGTTGTTGTTGAGGTAAGGCGGCTTTCAGTTTTCCTGCATTAAAATCACCGGGCCACAAGAAGTGACGCCTCTGGATGAGCATTTTCATTGTTGAGTGCGTTTTTAGTCACAGAATCAGTTAATGGGGGTAAATAGACAGCTACAAAAAATATAAATTAAAACTCTATTGGTAAATAGTATTGTCTACTGCGATATTCTAACTCAGGTGAGCAGAACCTTAAGACTTAAGACTTCCTTAATAATAGAGATCATGCACCAGGTGTTGTTAATAACAAAGAGACACACACCACCCCCCTTGACCTTACCCGACACTGCTGTTCTGTTCTTTTTTATCCTGATAAACTCCTTAGTCCTTAACGATTACAAGCATACCCATAACATGATGCAGCCACCACCACAACATGATGCAGCCACCACTATGCTTGAAAATATGAAGAGTGATGCTCAGTAATGTATTGGATTTGCCCCAAACGTACTGTAACACTTTGTATTCAGGAGAAAAAGTGAATTGCTTTGCCACATCTTTTGTAATATTACTTTAGTGCCTGTTGCAAACAGGATGCACGTTTTGTAGTATTTGTATTATGTACAATAATCCTTCTTTTCACTCTGTCAATTATGTTAGTATTGTGGAGTACCTCCAATGTTGTTGATCCATCCTCGGTTTTCTCCTATCACAGCCATTGAATTCTGTAACTGTTTTAAGTCACACTTGGCCTCATGGTAAAATCCCTGAGCAGTGTCCTTCCTTTCCAGCAACTGAGTTAGGAAGGACACCTGTGTCTTTGTGGTGACTGGGTGTATTGATAAGACATACAAAGTGTATTTAATAACTTCACCATGCTCAAATGGATATTCAATGTCTGCTTAATCAATAGTGCCCTTCTATGTGAGGCATTGGAAAACCTCCTTGGTCTTGAATCTGTGTTGAATCTGTGTTTGAAGTTCACTCCTCAACTGAGAGACCTTACAGATAATGATATGTGTTCAATCTGGTCTCAGAGTACTTCGTATTATTCTGTACACTCCGTTTAGTATGATATGTTATGTATCGTATGATATGTTATATATCGTATGCTATGTATTAATTTGTGGTTGTTTATCAACCATTTCGTATGATAAGTTACGAATTACAATTCGTTTGATATTTAGGAATTTGCTAAAACGTACAATATGCTACGAATTTTCTAAACGTATGATATGTTACGAATTCTAGCTAGGTGGCTAACACCAGCTAGCGGTCTAGCGTTAGCTAGGCTATGGGTTACAGTTAGGGGTTTGGGTTAAGTTTAGAAGTTAAATTAAGGTTAGGATTATGGGAAGGGTTCGCTAAAAGGGTTAAGGTTAGGGGAAGGGTTCGCTAAAAGGGTTAAGGTTAGGGGAAGGGTTCGCTAAAAGGGTTAAGGTAAGGGTTAGGGGAAGGGTTCACTAAAAGGGTTAAGGTAAGGGTTAGGGGAAGGGTTCGCTAAAAGGGTTAAGGTTAGGGGAAGGGTTCGCTAAAAGGGTTAAGGTTAGGGGAAGGGTTCGCTAAAAGGGTTAAGGTAAGGGGAAGGGTTCGCTAAAAGGGTTAAGGTTAGGGGAAGGGTTCGCTAAAAGGGTTAAGGTTAGGGGAAGGGTTCGCTAAAAGGGTTAAGGTTGGGGTTATGGTTAAGGGAAGGGTTAGATAACATGCTAAGTAGTTGCAAAGTAGCAAAAAAGTAGTAAGTAGTTGAAAAGTTGTCCGTTTTACGATTCGAAAATGCAACCTTACCCACCCATACCGACCACCACCCTACTTTTGTTTTTTCCTTTTATGTAACCATATCAAATGTAACATATCATATTAATTTGAGTGTCTATGAGACCAAGCTGATGTGTGGGATACAGAGTTGAGGTAATCATTCAAAAATCATGTTAAACACTATTATTGCACAGAGTGAGTCCATGCAATTTATTATGTGACTTGTTTAGCAATTTCTTACTCCTGAATTTATTTAGGCTTTCCATAAGAAAGGGGTTGAATACTTACTGACTCAATACATTTCAGCTTTTCATTGTTTATTAATTTGTAAATATTTTTTTTTGAAGGCATTTAGAGCATCTGGTACGCTCGAGGCACTGGGCAGAAAGCGTCTGGGTTTCCCTTTTTTAATCCATGATAGTTTGCAAGTCCTGCCACATCGACAAGCGTCAGAGCCGATGTGGTAGGATTTGATCTTAGTACTGTATTGACACTTTGCTTGATTGATGGTTCGTCAGAGGGCGTAGCAGGATTTCTTGCATCCGTATGAGTTAGTGTCCGGCTCCTTGAAAGCGGCAGCTCAAGCCATTAGCTCAGTGAGGACATCGCCTGTAATCCATGGCTTCGTACGCACCGTCACTGTGGGGATGATGTTGTCGATGCACTTATTAATGAAGCCGGTGAATGATGTGGTAAACTCCTCAATGCCATTGGATGAGTCCCGGAACATATTCCAGTCTGTGCTAGAGAAACAGTCCTGTAACTTAGCATCTGCTTCATTGGACCACGTCCGTTGGAACACTTCCTGTTTGAGTTTTTCCTTGTAAGCAGGAATCAGGAGTATAGAGTTATGGTCATATTTGACAAATTGAGGCAGTGGGAGAGCTCATTATGTTTCTTTGTGTGTTGAGTAAAGGTGATCTAGAGTTTTTTCGCCTCTAGTTGCACAGGTGACATGCTGGTGGAAATTAGGTAAGGCAGTTTTCAGTTTTCCTGTATTAAAATCACCTGGCCACTAGGAGTGGTGCCTCTGGATGAACATTTTCATTGTTGAGTGTGTTTTTAGTCACAGAATCAGTTTATGGTGGTAAATATACTGCTACAAGAATATAAATTAAACTCTCTTGGTAAATAGTATTGTCTACTGCGATATTCTAACTCAGGTGAGCAGAACCTTGACTTACTTAATATTAGAGATCATGCACCAGGTGTTGTTAATAACAGAGACACACACCACCGCCCTTGACCTTACCCGACGCTGCCGTTCTGTTCTGCCGATGCATAGAAAAACCAGCTAGAATATTATCTATGTCCTTGCTCAGACAAGTTTCCAAAAAACACAAGATATTACAGTTCTTCTGGTCCCGTTGACAGGATAGTCTTGAGGGGAGCTTGTCAAATTTGTTCTCCAGTGATTGTACATTTGGCAATAGAACGGAGTGTAAATGCGGATTATTTACTCTCCGCCATAGCTTCATCAGGGTACCTGCACGTCGGCCTCTATATCGCCGTCTTTTTCTCTTCCGAGTGTCAGGGATTAAGGCCTGTTCCAGGGTAAGCCGTATGTCCTGTGCCGCTGACTCATGGAAGTAGAAATCTTCATCCAAATCAAGAATAGTTTCACTATTCTGATGACCAGAAGCTCTTTATTGCTGCTCGATTTCTTTCAGCTGGTGGTTGTGTGGGATCCTTCTGAGGGGTAGATGTTGAACAGGGAACCCTGGCAAGGAAGGGCTGTTTGATGGGGTTGGAGGAGTGTAAGCCATCTGAAACCGCTCTGCCCAGCTTCATGCCCACCGAGATCTGTAAAGTCTGTATATGTCACATTTGTTCGGAGTCAACATACACGGTGTATAGGTGAGGCCAAATGCTCAACGATCTGCCCTCCAGGCTCTGTGTGTACATGGGGAATGCTGGCCTATTTTAATAATGACTAGGCCAGATCTGTGTGCATGTGTGTGTGTTTGCGTAACTGGGTGTGTGTAAACATGTGTTTGGTATGTTAAAGGAGAAACAGGCTGCTGACCTTGGATTTGAAAACCCTCACAAAAAACTTAACTGGCCATATTAAGCGTTTTCCATGAGCAAGCTATACCTCACTGGTTTTATCAGTGGTAGATATATACCTATATTTTGTAATTCACTTGCTTGAAAAGACTGTTTTACTGTCTAGGTATGTGCAACACTGTAGAAATGTTGAAAATGACAAGAATGAATTTGGCTGTGTTCATTTGAAGGGATGGAATAAACCATGATTAATGGGAGTGTGTTCTTTTCACTCTCTCTCTTTGGGTCATCTCCTTTGCTGCTCTCTGGTCTTGTAGTACTATTTTTTTATTTGACCTTTATTTAACTAGGCAAGTCAGTTAAGAACAAATTCTTATTTTCAATGATGGCCTAGGAACAATGGGTTAACTGTCTGTTCAGGGGCAGAACGACAGACCTTGTGAGCTCGGGGGTTTGAACTTGCAACCTTCCG
Organism: Oncorhynchus gorbuscha; assembly: GCF_021184085.1. Taxonomy (NCBI): domain Eukaryota; kingdom Metazoa; phylum Chordata; class Actinopteri; order Salmoniformes; family Salmonidae; genus Oncorhynchus; species Oncorhynchus gorbuscha. The sequence goes on along the minus strand of NC_060174.1, from coordinate 81,924,697 downwards.
GTTACTAGTCTAACACTCTAACCACTAGGCTACCCTGCCGCCCCCCCCCCCCCACTATGCAAAAGCTTGGTTGCAAATGGATTTATCACATGGCGATATTAAAGATGTGGTACATGTTGGTAAACCAGCGTTCAGAGGCAAAATGATTCAATAGGTTGCACATCCAGGAGGTGAGATTGTTACCCAGGAGGTATCTGACATGAACTAAGCCAAGCTGTTTGCTTGTTGCCAGCCAACAGATGCATCTTTTATCACATGACCTCATAGCCCGAATGACACAAATATTAATTTTCACAAAGTTTGCTGCTTCTGTGATTTTAGATATTTTTGTCAGATGTTACTATGGATACTGAAGTATAATTGCAAGCATTTCATAAGTGTCAAAGGCTTTTATTGACAATTACATGAAGTTGATGCAAAGAGTCAATATTTGCAGTGTTGACCCTTTTTTTTCAAGACCTATGCAATCTGCCCTGGCATGCTGGATAACTTCTGGGCCACATCCTGACTGATGGCGGCCCATTCATGCATAATCAATGCTTGGAGTTTGTCAGAATTTGTGGGTTTTTGTTTGTCCACCTGCCTCTTGAGGATTGACCACAAGTTCTCAATGGGATTAAGGTCTGGGGAGTTTCCTGGCCATGGACCCAAAATATTGATGTTTTGTTCCCCGAGCCACTTAGTTATCACTTTTGCCTTATGGCAAAGTGCTCCATCATGCTGGAAAAGGCATTGTTCATCACCAAACTGTTCACGGATGGTTGGGAGAAGTTGCTCTCAGAGGATACATTGGTACCATTCTTTATTCATGGCTGTGTTCTTAGGCAAAATTGTGAGTGAGTCCACTCCCTTGGCAAAATTGTGAGTGAGCCCAACCCCACACATGAATGGTCTCAGGATGCTTTACTGTTGGCATGACACAGGACTGATGGTAGCGCTCACCTTGTCTTCTCCAGACAAGCTTTTTTCGGGATGCCCCAAACAATCGGAAAGAGGATTCATCAGAGAAAATTACTTTACCCCAGTCCTCAGCAGTCCAATCCCTGTACCTTTTGCAGAATATCATTCTGTCCCTGATGTTTTTCCTGGAGAGAAGTGGCTTCTTTGCTGCCCTTCTTGACACCAGGCCATCCTCCAAAAGTCTTCGCCTCACTGTGCGTGCAGTTCTGTACTGGTGGTGCCCCGATCCAGCAGCTGAATCAACTTTAGGAGACGCTCCTGGCGCTTGCTGGAAACCTTCTTCACAACAATTGAACCGCTCTCCTTGAAGTTCTTGATGATCCGATAAATGGTTGATTTAGGTGCAATCTTACTGGCAGCAATATCCTTGCCTGTGAAGCTCTTTCTGTGCAAAGCAATGATGATGGCACGTGTCTCCTTTTAGGTAACCATGATTGAATAAGGAAGAATAATGATTCCAAGCACCACCCTCCTTTTGAAAATTCCAGTCTGTTATTCGAACTCAATCAGCATGACAGAGTGATCTCCAGCCTTGTCCTCGTCAACACTCACACCTGTGTTAATGAGAGAATCACTGACATGATGTCACCTGGTCCTTTTGTGGCAGGGCTGAAATGCAGTGGAAATGTTTTTTGGGGATTCAGTTCATTTGCATGGCAGAGGATCTGATCACTCTTCATAACATTCTGGAGTATATGCAAATTGCCATTATACAAACTGAGGCAGCAGAACATGCGAAAATTAATATTTATGTCATTCTCAAAAATTTTGGACATGACTGTAGAGTGACACACACAGCTTTTTATTTGATATTAGCTGCCGGTGATGGTCAGGAGCTGTGTTTGTAAATTCATTTGATCAAGCTATGTAGCCTATTGACTCCTTCTTGATGAATAAATAAAAATGTCATGTTTTGTTGTTTCTTTCTAATACTAGCCACGTAGCAATTTTATGAAGTTGGCTTTAGTTAGGCAGCTAGATAGGTTCCTAATCACCCAACCTCATACTTAGCTATCAAGCAATTTAAGGCTCTCAATCAAGTTAAAGTAACTTGTCTAACTATCTTAGCTAAAATAACCTGTGCAGAAAAAAATGCATATTTCTTTACATAGAATTAGGCATAATTATTAATGAATGCAGGAAAAAGCTGTTTCAGGTGTTTAAAAAATAATAAAAATATCTAACTTATGCACCCCTCTCCGGACACCCCTCCACCATCCTCATGTAGCCTTTTTCATGCCCTCTCTAAAATAATGGATGCACTTGCTCAGCAGAGTTTGGATTCCCTTTCAGTCAGACAACTTCTGTACAACATACTATGGAGAGTCACACTCTCGCAACTTCGGTTGAAGGATCTACAATCACACCTGAAAAGGCCAATGAAATCCGCGCCTCGATGGAACCCCAGCCTTCCACAGGTGATAAGCGTGAGACTCGGATCCATTCTTTCCATTATTCCACTTGTCACGCCATGACCGTAGAGAGCTTTTTATGTCTCTAATTTTGGTTTGGTCAGGGTATGATTTGGGTGGGCATTATATGTTCATGTTTCTATGTTTTCTATTTCTTTGTGTTTGGCCAGGTATGGTTCTCAATCAGGGACAGCTGTCTATCTAGGTAGCTTTTTTCCCTCCTTCTGTGTGGGATCTTGTTCTTCGTTTGTGTACAGTTAGTTTGCACAAGGAAGCTGTTCGGTCGTTGTTTTCTTTATTGTTTTGTTTTGTCTAAAGTTTCACTTCAGTAATAAATATTATGTGAAACTCAAAGAACGCTGCACCTTGGTCTCATCCTTCCGACGACAGCCGTTACAGAAGATCCCACCACAAAGAGACCAAGCAGCGTTTCCTGGAGTCCTGGACATGGGAGGAGATTTTAGAAGGATAGGGACCCTGGAGACAGACTGGGAAATATCGCCGCCTCTCCGCTTTAGCTGCCTCCAGCTCTTCCTTGGGGCGGCGGCAATATTCCCCAGCATGAGAGGGCATGATATGAGGCAAGGCAGCGCAGCAGGCACGAGAGGCAGCCCCACGCACCAGGCTGTCTCTCCGTGTCCTCCCTCCAGAGTCGCCCTCCTGTTGGGAGCTGCCAGAGTCGCCCTCCTGTCGGGAGCTGCCAGAGTCGCCCTCCTGTCCGGAGCTGCCAGAGTCGCCCTCCTGTCCGAAGCTGCCAGAGTCGCCCTCCTGTCCGGAGCTGCCAGAGTCGCCCTCCTGTCCGGAGCTGCCAGAGTCGCCCTTCTGTCCGGAGCTGACAGAGTCGCCCTCCTGTCCGGAGCTGCCAGAGTCGCCCTCCTGTCCGGAGCTGCCAGAGTCGCCCTCCTGTCCGGAGCTGCCAGAGTCGCCCTCCTGTCCGGAGCTGCCAGAGTCGCCCTCCTGTCCGGAGCTGCCAGAGTCGCCCTCCTGTCCGGAGCTGCCAGAGTCGCCCTCCTGTCCGGAGCTGCCAGAGTCGCCCTCCTGTCCGGAGCTGCCAGAGTCGCCCTCCTCTCCTGAGCCTGCAGTGCAGCCCTTCACTCCAGACTCGCCCTCCAGGCCGGAGCCTGCAGTGCAGCCCCTCAGTCCAGAGGCGACCCTCAGTCCAAAGGCGCCCCTCAGTCCAGTGGCGCCCTCCAGTCCGGGGCTCTCTACGAGGGCCTACAGTCCGGGGTCGGCGGTGAGGGTCCCCGCTCTAAAGGTGTCACCTAAGTGGGCCGATTCAGAGGTGGGGCGGGGTCCACGTCCCTCACCAGAGCCGCCATCGCTGAGAAATGCCCACCCAGACCCTCCCCTATAGGTTCAGGGGAGGGGGGGGGGGCAGGGTACTGTCACGCCCTGACCGTAGAGAGCTTTTTATGTCTCTATTTTTGGTTTAGTCAGGGTGTGATTTGGGTGGGCATTCTATGTTCATGTTTCTATGTTTTCTATTTCTTTGTGTTTGGCCAGGTATGGTTCTCAATCAGGGACAGCTTTCTATCGTTGTCTCTGATTGGGAATCATACTTATTTAGCTTTTTTCCTTCATTTACATTACATTTAAGTCATTTAGCAGACGCTCTTATCCAGAGCGACTTACAAATTGGTGCATTCACCTTATGACATCCAGTGGAACAGTCACTTTACAATAGTGCATCTAAATCTTTAAGGGGGGTGAGAAGGATTACTTATCCTATCCTAGGTATTCCTTAAAGAGGTGGGGTTTCAGGTGTCTCCGGAAGGTGGTGATTGACTCCGCTGTCCTGGCGTCGTGAGGGAGTTTGTTCCACCATTGGGGGCCAGAGCAGCGAACAGTTTAGACTGGGCTGAGCGGGAACTGTACTTCCTCAGTGGTAGGGAGGCGAGCAGGCCAGAGGTGGATGAACGCAGTGCCCTTGTTTGGGTGTAGGGCCTGATCAGAGCCTGGAGGTACTGAGGTGCCGTTCCCCTCACAGCTCCGTAGGCAAGCACCATGGTCTTGTAGCGGATGCGAGCTTCAACTGGAAGCCAGTGGAGAGAGCGGAGGAGCGGGGTGACGTGAGAGAACTTGGGAAGGTTGAACACCAGACGGGCTGCGGCGTTCTGGATGAGTTGTAGGGGTTTAATGGCACAGGCAGGGAGCCCAGCCAACAGCGAGTTGCAGTAATCCAGACGGGAGATGACAAGTGCCTGGATTAGGACCTGCGCCGCTTCCTGTGTGAGGCAGGGTCGTACTCTGCGGATGTTGTAGAGCATGAACCTACAGGAACGGGCCACTGCCTTGATGTTAGTTGAGAACGACAGGGTGTTGTCCAGGATCACGCCAAGGTTCTTAGCACTCTGGGAGGAGGACACAATGGAGTTGTCAACTGTGATGGTGAGATCATGGAACGGGCAGTCCTTCCCCGGGAGGAAGAGCAGCTCCGTCTTGCCGAGGTTCAGCTTGAGGTGGTGATCCGTCATCCACACTGATATGTCTGCCAGACATGCAGAGATGCGATTCGCCACCTGGTCATCAGAAGGGGGAAAGGAGAAGATTAATTGTGTGTCGTCTGCATAGCAATGATAGGAGAGACCATGTGAGGTTATGACAGAGCCAAGTGACTTGGTGTATAGCGAGAATAGGAGAGGGCCTAGAACAGAGCCCTGGGGGACACCAGTGGTGAGAGCGTGTGGTGAGGAGACAGATTCTCGCTACGCCACCTGGTAGGAGCGACCTGTCAGGTAGGACGCAATCCAAGCGTGGGCCGCGCCGGAGATGACCAACTCGGAGAGGAGGATCTGATGGTTCACAGTATCTTCTGTGTGGGATCTTGTTCTTTGTTTGTGTACAGTTAGTTTGCACAAGGAAGCTGTTTGGTCGTTGTTTTCTTTATTGTTTTGTTTTGTCTAAAGTTTCACTTCAGTAAGAAATATTATGTGGAACTCTAAGAACGCTGCGCCTTGGTCTCATCCTCCCGACAAGAGCCGTTACACCGCTCTTCATCTGGGTGTGAACAGGAATGATTCACACTACTAAAACAAACTGAAATTGAAAAACGAGACTCTCTTATGTTGAGCCAACTAAACTGTCCCATAATGGTAGAGCCTGTTCACGCTAAAGGTTGTACTTGTTCTCATAGGTTTTCTATCACAACCAATTAGTTATTGTTCAGTTTTCTGGTGCAATGAGTAAGATGGTAAAGAAAGCCATGAGACGATGATGGCTAAGCCGAGTTCGGTGTTGTGACCATTCCCCCAGTCATGCAGTTATAGAATTTCTCTGAAAGATACTCATGATCTATGTTTAGTTTATCCCGGCGCTCAGGCGGCCCTCGCTCTACCCAGTCCATGTGCGCATTGCCACGTACTGTGTACAAACTCCCTGGACAGGCGTGTAGTATTCTTGAGGATGCTTGGAATTACTGATGGAGACTTTCCTTTCCTGGATGCTGATATCTCGGCTGGGACCGAGCTGCAGGAAGCGGAGATTGATTGGGTGGTCTGAGCAACTGTCTTGCCTGCCTGGGTGTGGGGTATGGGGTGACTGCCTGTACCCAACCCAGCTCCTGTGTGCTCTGTCGCTGGTTACAGAAGGCTACCCAAAGAGACAGGGTGGCCAGGTTCAGTGGATACCCCCCTCCGCCTGTGTCTGCCTGTCAATCAACGCTTGCCTTTCTTCCAAGACTTGTTGATGAAGGGTTCGGTCCCACCTCGGTGATGTGGTCCTACGTGGACTTTCAAGACTGGGCTAGGTAAACTAGTGCTGCATAGCATACTTGCCAGGTTGGCTAACTATTCAAAAAAGGTTAAAAAATATATATATATACATATATATACACAAAAGATTCCAAATTGAAATAGTAAAATTCTGCATTTAGGAACAACAGAGCTCTTCCACGCAATTGAACTTAGACTGCCATGTAAGGTGTGATGCAAGCACACTGACAACACAGCTCTTAGCTCCCTCTGTAGATGCCTACTGGACAACTTTTATTTGTATTGCTTTTAAATCTTTTTCATGAATTTTTTTATCTTATTAACACTTTGTTCTAGCTATCAAGTATACACAATGCTATTGTCAGGGGGCTCCCATGGGCTGAGTTTTATCCCACAAGATGATCACAACAAACGCATCTCACCGAGGCTGGGGTGCGCTGTACGAAGGTAAAACGATCTGGGGTATGGTCACTGATGCGGAGAGCACTACATGTCAATTAACCAGAGTGTGTGGTGCTCAGGCGCTTACCCCTTTGGGCTGCCTTGTGCTGGTCAGAACTGACAATATATCAGTGGTGGAGTGCATCAACAGAGTGGTGGAGTGCATCTATCCCTTCTAACCTTGGCTTGCTCCATATTGCTGGGGAGCAGTGCGCACATGCTTTTGATTTAGGTGACGCATGTCCCCGGTTGCCTCAACTCGGGTGCAGATCTTTTATCCAGGTGGGATCCTCTCTCTCAGGAATACGACGTTTTCAGCAGGGTATCGAGAGAAAACATGCATTGTCATCTATTTTTCTCAATGAGGGACCCGGGTGGCCCATTGGGAACGGACGCTCTGGCGCACCAGTTGCTTAGGACCCTTTACTAATTTCCACCAGTGGTTCTGATTCAGCCCACATTAGAGTGGGTGCACCGGGAGGGTTTTCCATTGATTCTTGTGGCTCCCCATTGGCCCAGGCAGCCTTGGTTCACAGAGATCATTAGCCTTTTAGGGGTGGTCCCGTTCTGTGAGATTGTGTGTTAGGCCACACAAGCTCACAGAACGGGACTGCCGAGTACTGAAGCGCGTAGCACGTAAACTTGCCTGTCCTCGGTTGCAACACTCACTACCGAGTTCCAAACTGTCTCTGGAAGCAACCTCAGCATAAGAACAGTTTGTCAGAAGCTTCATGAAATCGGTTTCCATGGCCGAGCAGCCGCACAGAAGCCTAAGATCACGATGCGCAATGCCAAGCGTCGGCTGGAGTGGTGTAAAGCTAGGTGCCTTTGGACTCTGGAGCAGTGGAAATATGTTCTCTGGAGTGATTAATCACGCTTCACCATCTTGCAGTCCGACGAATAAATCTGGGTTTAGAAGATGCCAGGAGATGCTACCAGCCCCAATGCATATAGTGCCAACTGTAAAGTTTGGTGGAGGAAGAATAATGGTCTGGGGCTGTTTGTTATGGTAGTGGCAAGGCCCCTTATTTCCAGATAAGGGAACTCTTAACTCTACAGCATACAATGACATTCTAGACGGATAATTCTTCGCTTCCAACTTTGTGGCAACAGTAACACATTTTTTGGGAAAGGTGGCATCTTATAACTGTGCCATGTTGAAAGTCATGATGCTCTTCAGTAAGGCCTTTCTACTGCCAATGTTTGTCTCTGTAGATTGCATGGCTGTGTGCTTAAAATTTTACACCTTTCAGCAACAGGTGTGTCTAAAATAGTCAAATCACACTAATTTGAAGGGGCGTCCACAAACCTTTGTATATATGGTGTATCTATGGCCAACATGTGCATATCTGTATTCCCAGTCATGTGAAATCCATAGATCAGGGCTTATTGAATTTATTTCAATTGACTGTTACTTTTTTGAAATTGTTGCATGTTGCGTTTATATTTTTGTTCAGTATAGTATCCAATGACGTCGGCCTGGGCCGTGATCATATTTCTCCATAGTATATTGTACCGAAGTTGACTGAATGAAAGGCAGCGTGACGTTATGACTATAACTACGTGTCCCTGATGGAGGGAAATGAGGTACAACTCCTGTTTGGACCCGCTTCCTGTTCCTAGGCTCGGTAAAGAGTGATATTAAATTGAAGGAATGAATCCGAGCCTCACTTTATCATATGTGGAAGGTGGGACTTTCAGAGAGGCACAGATTTCATTGGCCTGGTCCGGCGTGATTGTAGATCCTTCAACCGAAGTCAAGAGAATGCGATTCCCCATTATATGTTGTACCTCATTTCTCTCCTTTAGGGAACATTAGTTATAGTCATAACATGAAATGTTTAATGGCTGTGTGGAAATTATATTTAGAGTATGGCGTCTACCTTGTCACCTTGGTTACGTTCTCTACCCAGTTGGATCTCAGTCCTTTGTGTTTTATATTTACATGGATATGCTTTATCCGTTTTCACAGTCTTGTGGTTACATGTTCTGTCTGACAAATTGTGTAGTTGTAATGACTGTTGCACACACACAAATCATTATTTTTTTCCTTTTCTCCATGGCTGGGTTGTTTGATGATTCAATATAATTTTGGATATGGACTAAAAATGGACCCAAGGCCTGTTCGGTGCACATTTCGATGCCACAAGGCCTGTTTTCTGCCCGTTTAGATGAATTGCAAGCAGCCAACACTACAGACAAATAATGTAAACACAGGAAAATTAAAATGTATCCGTGAATATGATTTGGGAGCTTTTGACCTTGGGAGCTTTCTCCCTATTTCATTGAGCATACACCTTTAAGAGATGTCTAAAGGTAAGACACATAAATAGAGCCTGAGATTACCGTACTGTAGTAGTAAACTCCAGCGCAGATTTATTTTTAAATCCATCACAGTGTCAGTCAGGGCAGCAGGAGATATCATCATATCTACCTTAATGTCTGTGGGAGAGCGAAGTCAGCCAGACTTAAACACAAATAAGCCTTAAACTCCATCCATTTAATTGTTGCGATTATGTCCGACAATAGGTAGACCCAGAGCTGCCCCTGAGATGAGGACGAATTGAGCGAAGCTTGCAGATGAGCCTCCATGGCTGTGTAAGGCCAGGTTGGAATCGATACTGTGAGAGAAACACACTGAACTTCAGTGACAGCTTGAGTCAACTCAGCTGAACAGTTTTTTTCTCTCTCTCTCTCTCTCTCTCTCTCTCTCTCTCTCTCTCTCTCTCTCTCTCTCTCTCTCTCTCTCTCTCTCTCTCTCTCTCTTTCTGTCTCTTTCTGTCCAGTGACTCAGGGCATTCTCTTAAGCACATTGACTGGGAAACAGAAACTTGCCGTGATTTTAACGATGGGAGCATTTGTGCCAAGCATAGGTTTAGCATCACTTTCCAGACATGTCAATCTCCATGCTCTCCATATAGAGCATCGACATTCCCTAAGGCCCTCAGATATGTATGCTATGGAGAGAGGGAATGCCCAAAACACCTCCGGTAAGCAGGAGTCAAGACCTGTCAACTGGCTGTTGTCTTTGTGATGCTACGCAAGCTGACAGCTAACACATTGTAAGTGTGTCTATCTCTCGCTTTCTCTCTCCCCCTCTTTTTTCGCAGTTAGTTCCCCTACCTTTCCTATTTCCTATGGATTATTTCAGTGTTTGTTTTTATTCTATGCATGCTTGGCACATGTATGCCCTAAGGGACTAAATTAGCGAGGGAAAGGGGATCTCTCTCTTTTTCCCTCCTCTCTTTCCCTGTGTTCTTCATTCATTGTTGTTTCTCCATCTACTGTTAGAATTATTTTCATACCATTTGAGCATGTTTGCTTCATATGGAAGGCATGGCACGTGGCTACAATCTCTTGCTTCATTAATATAATATTTCAATCACCTTACTGCACTCATTTAAAACAGTATTATGGTGATCATGGGGGGAAAGGGAATTTACCTAAAGGATACAGACTAATTGGGAATACATTACTTTGACGCCCTTGAGCACGGCACACAGTCAGCAGAGTTGCAACGCATACACAGCTGTTTCTGCTCCACCACAGAAGTGGAGCTGTAAACTATGCCAATGATGTTCTCTGGAACTCTAACAGAAAAATAAGTAAGTAGCTATCTTTGATTATAATATGCTCCATCTGTAAGGAATCGAGTAAATCAATTGATTCAGTGTTTTGAATATGTTGTAGATGAGCTGGTAACACGTTAAGTAGATCTTAAACCTGTGAAGTATATGTGTAATTACTGTAGTAATAACATGTTATTACACAGTGTGTGGGGAAAAAGGAAACTTAAAAGTCCAGGAATATATGGTCCTAACTATAGACCAGAGCAATAGTTCCTGTAAACCCAGTCACCCCTGGAAAAGGGGACTGCCATGCATCACTCCTGCCCACTGCCCAGCTAGAGTCCATCCTCATCTGGTGGGAATTTCCCTCTGCTTTGTCCCATCTCTCTGTCTCTCTCTCTCTCTCTCTCTCTCCCTCTGTTTCCCCCCTCATACCTCAGCGGTGATGTCCGTCTTCGTCTCTCTCCTCTCGGTGTTGTGCAACAGCCATCGCTTTGGGGCGACCGACTAAAGAGAGAAGAGGGGCTCGCCGCAGCACGGGGCCCTGACAGGTAACTCCCAGGATGGCCATTTCCCCTCCGACCAGCCAACATTAATCCCACTCACCGCTCTTAAAGTGCCTCATATGGAAGCCATTAGACAGCCTGACAGGAGCCAGAGAGTGAACTGTGAAAGAGACCCAGGCTTTAATTACAGTTCCCTTCTACCAGGAGACCCAGCTAGCTAGCGCTGGCCATGGGGATGCCTTGGGGACGTCATTAGAGTGTGTCCTGGTCTGGTGACATGCTGTGTTAAATAAGGAATTCTCTACTAATTACTGAACTGCTAGGCATGTATCTGGTTTCCGGTAGTTTTTTGGCCTGTGACAATAGAGCGTTGTTGAGTGCTTCAAATGATATAGTGAAGCAAAGTATGCCTGGTTGGTTGGCAGTCCGTGTGCTCAGAATATTTGAGCAGAGTCGTTAATAAAGGAATGTTCTGGATGTTTTGGTTGTTGTCGTTTATCCACGAGATTGACCACCACCAAGGAAAATGCCTCCCTGCTTGACTGCTAAAGGTACATTTAGAGTGTTTGGGAGAGAAAGGTCAGAGAGATATGCAGTGATAGCCTGAGCTTAGTCACCGCAAGAGTCTTCAATCATTTAGTTGCAACAACGAAAGACAAACCCTGGACTGGGTAACTTTTCAAAGTGTGGGAAACTTGCAATGTCAGCATTGCCGCCTCTCACTGTTTCACATTTGGTCACTCGTTTGCTGTTCTAGGACTGGTTACCCGTCTACCATTGTGTTCCCTTGCGGCCCACAGACTTTTGCAGCACTGCCGAGCCCTCATAATTTTGACCCCAGCCTCTGACCTTACTGTCTATACTGTAAACATTTTGGTTTGAACAGATAGATGGGGATCTAGAGGAAGAATCCTCAAAGGGTGTTCTCTTTCAACCACTTTCACTGTAAGGTAGAAACTGAGGTAGAAAAAGCAGTTCTACTTTATATCTGAGAAAAAATATTCTCACCAGCTTTACAATGTTTCACATTCACTGTGATGTCCTCTGTAGCGCAGTTACAAGAGCATGGTACTTGCAATGACAGGATTGTGGGTTCAATTACTGGGACCACTTGATGTAAAACGTATGCACACATGACTTTTAGCTGCTTTGGATAAAAGCGCCTGTTAAATGGCATTTATTAGTTATCATATTATATATATATAATATAATGTCTTCTTGCCTTCCTGGGACTAGTGATAAAATCTTCTGATAGCCAAGCAGTATAAACTGAACTGTAGAGCGTAGCATGTTGAGAACAGGACATTAACATAGATTGATACCACAGATCTGTGGCGACAAAGGAACTCAAACCTTCTAACGGTGGGAGATAGTGAAGCATCAATATCCCAAACCTGATTCAGCAGATCTTCATTAGCTGCTGACTGGCGATGATGTACAGGCTTGACGACAATCGCTTTCTCTATTTACTTGCCATTTCCATCTATTGTCTCCAGATGACCTTCTCAATCTCTATTGACACGATAATATTCAGCTCACAAAAAATTAATTGCAATAGCACATGGCATAGCACCCAGACCTGTTTTAATGCATGCCTAATGGGCCTAGCTGTGTTAAGAATTGCTATGGCATTGCTATGAGGGAGAGCTGCAATGGGAGATATACATCATACACACATTAAGCAGATAGGCGCACTCACCAAATGTTGAGGACACACAATGAGAAATGGGAAGTGACGCTCTTGGAGCATGATTGCGACATATGGCGCGAATATTGTCAAAGGCCAAACAATTGCAATCAATGGCACTGTTTCTTGTCAAATGGCAATTTAGACACCTGCAACCTAATCTCGAGGGAAGGTCATGCCAGTCATGTTGACAACAGCACTGCAGCACTGGGCTTTTATTTTTGGATTCCACAGTATGTCTTCTTGAGAGGCCCGGCAGCATTGGCCAGGACTGGGCCACACATGCTTAGTCCTAAGTGCTAAATTAGTCTACTCTACAGAAAGATGTTCTCAAGTAGAATAGGTGTAAGAGACACACACTGCTAGAAGTTGCAATTTTATTTAAGCAATTTATCCCCAAAGGCTAAAAGCAGGCCTCTGAATATGTCCCTGGGGGCCTGAGCCTGTGCTGCAAGTCTATATATATATTTTTTAAATTTTTTAAATTTAACTAGGCAAGTCTGTAAAGAACAAATTCTTATTTACAATGATGGCCTACCACGGCTAAACCCTAACCCGGACGACACTGGTCCAATTGTGCGCCACCCTGTGGGAGTCCCAAACACAGCCAGTTGTGATATACCTTGGAATCGAAACCAGGGACTGTAGTGATGCCTCTAGCACTGAGATGCAGTGCCTTAGACTGCTGCGCCACTCAGGCGCCCATTTTAGATAGTTTGTAATGGGAAACCAGCTCTGTGAAAGGAGAAAGTTGGTAATGGGAAACCAGCTCTGTGAAAGGAGAAAGTTGGTAATGGGAAAACAGCTCTGTGAAAGGAGAAAGTTGGTAATGGGAAACCAGCTCTGTGAAAGGAGAAAGTTGGTAATGGGAAACCAGCTCTGTGAAAGGAGAAAGTTGGTAATGGGAAACCAGCTCTGTGAAAGGAGAATGTTCGTAATTGGAAACCAAGTCTGTGAAAGGAGATCCGTCCCCTGAGACCCAGAGAGGAAATTACATTTCTGTGCAATCGTATCAAGCCCTTGGGATGGAGAGGGAGGGCTGCTAGCTCCATCACTCACTCCCTCTCATTCCCTCGGATGTTAAAAGGTTTCAAGATGTACAGCGGGATTTGTTTGAGGGGGTTAAATGGACAGTTCTGTTCTGATTGTGTAAATGCAGGCTATCCTATGAACACCATCTTAGAGGTTTTATAGCTGACATCACTTGGGTTAGAATTCCCTGTGGATTTCTCAGCAGTGACAGCGCGGTGCTTGACAAACACTCAGCACTAATTGCAACCTGACGAAAACAACCAGGATGAAGAGAAGAGTTCAAACTAACTATGGAAAGTCCTATATTTCTGTACACAAATAGGGTCCGATGATAGAAACAAACTGCGGGTGGTCGAGGAACATCCTAGAGCTATGGCAGTAAATAGATGTGCTCTGTTTTTAGAAAAGTGATGGATAGAAATGCTTCCCAGCTTGTACACGTTACTAAGAGCCTTCTAGAATAAACAGGAATCAATTAAAGAAAAAAAGTGCAATCAACTCCTTAACTACTACTTAATTAGATAATGTGAAATTTCTATTAATTGATTGAACTAACTTTAACTTAAACTGACTATTTCTGAAAAAAACAACAACTTATACCCAAGTGTACACATTGTTCTGTACACAAAGGGGCTCCTTTGCCTGCAGTAAAGCCAATAAAAATGTGTGGGAACACTCTGGAAAAACAAAACAACATACCACAGCCAAACACACCCTTCCCCAGCAGGTCAGAGACACAACAACAGGCAACACAATATGACAATGTTATAGGGGGAAGATACAATTTCATTTCTCAAATATGCCATTAACTATTTTATATTGTCCCAAAGCGTTATGTCAGTTCGACAGCAGAGCTGTCCCACTCCTCGAGTCACCTCTCGAAATGAGGACACATCTTGCATAACTGACTGGGTGCCAGCTGCATCTTCATGTTTGTTAATGAAAAATCTTCTAAGCTTTTCCATGATTTGTTTTGAGCCAGCCGACGGTTCCCATTACAGAGACCAGGTGGTGTTATGTGCTGGCATAGCCTCTTTGTGTTTGTGTGTGTGTGTCTGTGTGGGGTGTGTTTGGGGGGGACGGGGTGGGGGAGCGCGGGATTGCATGCTTGTGCGTGGGTGTGTATTTCTGAGTTTTAGGCTCCTGGGACTAGTCGGCCATGTAAAGTAATGATACATGCTTAAAATCAAGCTGATTTACTGTCAACAGCCAATACTGTGTCCCTAAATACTGTAACTATTGAAGTGCTTATCAAAACAAAGCCTATAACCACTTTGTCCTTTGAGAAGTTCAGTCTGAAGTGTTTTGGATGTATTGCCATAAATTTACTTTTTGATTGGCTGTAGTCCTTCACATCAACAGAGATCATTACTTTTGCAGTTAGCTAGAGGTAGGCTTACTTTGCCAGTGAACCATTGACCTATAGCCCAAGCAATTATCATTGTACACATATACTGAGTGTACAAAACATTAGCAACACCTGCTCTTTCCTTGACACAGACTGACCAGGTGAATCCAGTTGAAGGCTATCATCCCTTATTGATGGCACCTGTTAAATCCCCTTCAATCAGTGTAGATGAAGGGGAGGAGACAGGTTAAATAATATTTTTTAACTTCTAATGGCTGCAGGGGCAGTATTGAGTAGCTTGGATGAAAGGTGCCCAGAGTAAACGGCCTGCTCCTCAGTCCCAGTTGCTAATATATGCATATTATGCATAACTCATATGGCAGGCAAAAACCTGAGAAGAAATCCAAACAGGAAGTGGGAAATCTGAGGTTGGTCGATTTTCAACCCAGCCCCTATTGAATACACAGGGGGATATTGGTTATGTTGCACTTCCTAAGGCTTCCACTAGATGTCAACCGTCTTTAGAAACTTGAATGAGGCTTCTACTCTGATGTGGGGCCGGATGAGAGCTCTTTGAGTCAGTGGTCTGGCAGAGAGCCATGGCTTTTCTACAGACAATGGAATTCTCCATTGGAACATTATTGAAGATTTATGATAACAATATCCTAAAGATTGATTCTATACTTAGTTTGACAAGTTTCTTCGACCTGTAATAGAGCGCCGTCTTAGATTATTGCATGGTTTGCTTTTTCCATAAAGTTTTAAAAAAATCTGACACAGCGGTTGCATTAAGGAGAGGTATATCTATGTTTCCATGTCTAACAATTGTATTTTCATCAACATTTATAATGAGTATTTCTGTAAAATGATGTGGCTCTCTGCAATATCACTGGATGTTTTTGGAACTAGTGAACGTAAGCACCAATGTATACTTAGATTTTTTTTGTGATAAATTTGAACTTTATCAAACAAAACATACATGTATTGTGTAACATGTAGTCCTATGAGTGTCATCTGATGAAGATCATCAAAGGTTAGTGAATAATTGTATCTCTATTTGTGCTTTTTGTGACTCCTCTCTTGGGCTGGAAAAATGGCTGGGTTTTTCTGTGAGTTGGTGGTGACCTAACATAATCGTTTGTGGTGCTTTCGCTGTAAAGCCTATTTGAAATCAGACACCGTGGTGGGATTAACAACAAGATTACCTTTAAAATGGTATAATATGTTAGAGGAATTTTAATTATGAGATTTCTGTTGTTTTGAATTTGGCGCCCTGCACTTTCACTGGCTGTTTGCCAGGGATTGCAGCCCTAAGAAGTTTTTAATTAAGCCTTGAGACAATTGAGGCATGGATTATGTATGTGCGCCATTCAGAGGGTGAATATGCAAGATTAAAGATTTAAGTGCCTTTGAACGGGGTATGGAAGTAGGTGCCAGGCGCACCGGTTTGAGTGTGTCAAGAACTGCAACACTGCTGGGATTTTCACGCTCGACAGTTTCCTGTGTGTATCAAGAATGGTCCACCACCCAAAGAACATCCAATCAACTTGACACAACTGTGGGAAGCATTGGCCAGCATCCCTCTGAACTTTTCCAACACCTTGTGTTTTCCAACACCTCCATGCCCCGACGAATTGAGGCTGTTTTGAGGGCAAAAGGGGGTCAACTCAATATTACGAAGGTGTTCCTATATGTTTGGATTGTCAGATTCTATATATTTTTTAAACAAAAGTTAGAGGCACTGTTATTGTTAATATTATAGAAGTAAATCTACATTCAAAGATCAAGGTCCAATAGTTATATTGTTCCCCCATGGAATGCAGATGCAGACACTGAAAGCATTTCGACCAACATTGTGTTAGGACTTTCTGTAATTCGTTAAGAGATCTTATATCGTCAATTAGAGGCATGTTACAACTTCCCCATTTCTCCATAGGAAGGGAAGGAATTAGTCTCTGGTACATGAGTTATTGTCATAGCATTTCCAATAACCTTGCTTGCTTGATTTATAGTTCCTTTCATTTTAAAGACACAGGCACCGTTACCATTCAGTCATCTTTCATTGGGAACAACTGTGCACTTTCCTTGACTGTCCGCAATAATTTTTCATTTTTCCTGTCAGCTAGTACTGTACATTTATAAACATTGAATAACTCTTCAGGTTACTCTATAGTCTTTATTCCTCACTGTAGAATATATTGTGACAAGAAATGTATTTCAAAGAACAGCATAGACCATGTGCTGAATAGAGAGCAGCAATTCCATTCCAGGTAAATGTAAAGAAAAGTTCTGCATGTTCAGTAGGACAATGGGGGGTAAAACCAGTAAAAGACTTGCTGTGTTACAGCAGCTTTGCATCCACATGACCTCACATGCACATATTTCTTCATAAACTTGACTGATGTTCTTTGGTAACGGGGGACCGCTGTACAGGCATGGAAAAGTTTGAATAGTGTTTGACAAACTTTCCCAATCAGACTCTGCCCCCTACTGGTTAACTCCATCAACATCACCCACCAGTTGAATAGAATCCTGGGACAGACACCCACCAATACAGTATCATAGCTAGCTGATATCTTTCATATTCAAGTATATTTTGTCTCTGTGAAAATAATGAGGTATTTGAATGAAAAGGGATGTTGTTGTAATTCTGCAGCTTACATCGATCTTTCCCTTTAATATAAACAAGATGGTGTTATTATGTGCTGCTGTGGGTGACATGCTGGCTAATAAGCATTCCTGGCGTTTCCTTGACTCCTGTTCTAAGATAATGCATGTGTGACACAGCACTCTACCCTACTGTATACAGTATTAGTAGTAGTATCTGATTTCTTTATTTTTACAAACCTTCATTACATATCAGGTATGGAGACATCCAACTGTATGAGTTTACTCATACATTTTTAACAGCATTAATGTAATGCTTAGTACCAATTAATTAATTATTCCTTCAGTCCAGTGGAATGAAACCATTGTATGCAACACCATCCCTGTACCTTCCTTTTAAATGGAAAAGGAAATCAATGAAGATCACAAGAAAAAATGTTAGCATTTTACAAAGCGTAGGCCACTTTATGGAATTCACACAGTATGGGATGGATGGAGAGGGTATGATACAATTATTTTGTTATGACTCCTGTGGTGGAATTAATTTACTGTGTGGTGAACAGTATACATTTTTACATTTACATTTAAGTCATTTAGCAGACGCTCTTATCCAGAGCGACTTACAAATTGGTGCATTCACCTTATGACATCCAGTGGAACAGCCACTTTACAATAGTGCATCTACATATTTTAAGGGGGGGGGTGAGAAGGATTACTTTATCCTATCCTAGGTATTCCTTAAAGAGGTGGGGTTTCAGGTGTCTCCGGAAGGTGGTGATTGACTCCGCTGTCCTGGCGTCGTGAGGGAGTTTGTTCCACCATTGGGGAGCCAGAGCAGCAAACAGTTTTGACTGGGCTGAGCGGGAACTGTACTTCCTCAGTGGTAGGGAGGCGAGCAGGCCAGAGGTGGATGAACGCAGTGCCCTTATTTGGGTGTAGGGCCTGATCAGAGCCTGGAGGTACTGAGGTGCCGTTCCCCTCACAGCTCCGTAGGCAAGCACCATGGTCTTGTAGCGGATGCGAGCTTCAACTGGAAGCCAGTGGAGAGAGCGGAGGAGCGGGGTGACGTGAGAGAACTTGGGAAGGTTGAACACTAGACGGGCTGCGGCGTTCTGGATGAGTTGTAGGGGTTTAATGGCACAGGCAGGGAGCCCAGCCAACAGCGAGTTGCAGTAATCCAGACGGGAGATGACAAGTGCCTGGATTAGGACCTGCGCCGCTTCCTGTGTGAGGCAGGGTCGTACTCTGCGGATGTTGTAGAGCATGAACCTACAGGAACGGGCCACCGCCTTGATGTTAGTTGAGAACGACAGGGTGTTGTCTAGGATCACACCAAGGTTCTTAGCGCTCTGGGAGGAGGACAGTATCTTGGGAAGATGATACCGTGACATGTCCATTCCAATTATTTGGCATGCAGCAGACCTGGAATAATTTAGCTGGTTTGTGCCTTGCGGTTTACGTCAGATAACCTGACATAATGGTGAAGTCAGATGATTTTGTGTAGTCTGTGATATCCATGGATGAAGAAATCAATGTCATGGACCTCAATGTTTTTTTAAATCCACAGTGAAAGACCAAGGGTATCGTAAGGTTGCAAGAGGAAGTGTCTGTATATTTTCTAACATGAATATTCTTAATACGTGCTGTGTGGTACACATTACCATTTGCCCTATATACAGTAGCAGACACAGCACATTGTTGGGCAATAACACTAACAGGAAAATCATTAATTTAGCCAACCATAATTACTTGAAATTAGAAAAGGAGAGACACGAGCTGAGACAAAACAATCCTGGTTGACTTGACAAACAAGACGAACTGGTAACAAACAAACAGAAAACACAGGTATAAATACACAGGGGATAATAGGAAAGATGGGCGACACCTGGAGGGGGTGGAGACAATCACAAAGATCAGGGTGTCGCAGTATGAGGCTTTTCACATTGTACACATTACAATTTGTTATCTACACTAGTGCCTGCTTTTTATTATTAGTATCATGCGCTTTGTTGTAGCTACCAGGTGTTGGAACCAGTTCAAGGAACAGAACCGAAAACTATAAAATAACCAAAAATGTAAAAGAACAGAAACGGAACCAGGAACGAAAGTGATCAATACTGTTCCGGAATAGCATGGGATCCGGTTAATAATGTTATTTTATGTTCCAGGCATTTTTTTCTAGTTCCACACCAAAATGCAACAAAGAGCCTATACAAATCCCTCTCTCTGTCACCCAGAAACGTATTTGTGTTTGCTTGCAAGCTGAAAATCTTTGCCTGTGTATGTGCGTGTTTAGGTTACCTGCCCCTCCCCTTTCGAAGCATAGGCTACTGTACTGATGTTACAAGTTTGATTCAGAAGATAGGGAGAGAGGTTTTTATTAGCTAGAGAAGAATTGATTAACTTTTTCAATGCTAGTTAAGGAGCTTATAGGCCTAGTTATCACGTTTCACGTTGGATTTATTAACTACAAAAATATAAGAAGTGTTTTTAATTCTGGTTCCACTCTGCACACAGAAGCTTGTTAGCTAGCTATCTCAGGCTTGTTAGTTAGCTAGCAAGCGCAACGGGCATTCAAAGTTCCTCCATAGAAGCCACTCCTCCTAGGTATAATTCTGTGGACCTAATACAGATAATGCATGTCAATACAATACGCCCAGAGCTTCAAGCCTCCTCCTCAACCTTCTCTTGCTCTCTCCCCAACCACATAATTTCAGTCGCAGCTTGCGCTATAGGTTAGGCTACACTTGTCTGTCCATCACGCATGTGAACAACTAGCTTACCTGTCAAAAAAAGAACGGAAAGGAATTATATAAACCAATACTTTTTTTGTTTGAATCGGTTTAGAACTTTATTTTTTCCCCCTGTGCCTTTGGTGACTTGAAAGGTATTGAAATTGAAATGTATTGTTGTTATTACTAGGTCAGTGTGCTTGATAAAAAGTGTGACAAGGGTCACTGGGAAGATGACATGGGGATCAGCCATTTGCCCATGAAGTTCCAATTCTGAGGGAACCAATCAGAAGAGACAGAGGAGGGTATGATGAGGATACTGACCCAACAGAAGTCAACCAACCTCAACTGACCTTTAAAGGGGCAACTGCAGTAACAAAGTGATCGTCCTGCCACTGTTTTTTGTAAAACGCTTTGGGATGAGGCTGGACAAATGTTGCGACTCTCAAATTCTTGGACAGAGCTATGGATACAAGGATTGACCATCTGTGATATCAAAATGATAGTTTTAACCATGTTTTGAGGCTATACACTGTTTACAATTACAATGTTTATAAACAAAGGAGTGAAACAAGCTCTGTTTTGGGTTCTATGGGATACGACAGTTGAACTAAGCTAATGAGGTATCTAGCTACAGTATAAGTTAGATTCTTCAAGAATCAATGGGTGTATATAATTACTTTAAAAGTCTAGAAATGCGTATAGCAATCCCAGAGATCCCCTTTAATTGTGTTAGTTTTATTTAAATGTATCCTTATTGTTACAATAGAAGGCTATATTAGTTGTTGTAATTGCAAATAGAAATGTAGTTATTTGATCTACAATTTGCATGTTTCTTGTGTTTCTTACATTGTATATCTTCTAGGTCAGCAACTCATTATGCTACTAAGAGAGAAATTGAAGCAGCCGTGCACCTGCTTCTGGCCTATCAAGCTTCCAGCCCCAAAGCATCTGATTTCAGCTGCAAATTGTCTCCCTGACAACCCTCAGTGTCAACTGCTCTGACAGCCGCCATATTCCCCTTCAATCCACAGATGGATGATGTTTTAAGCAATGCTCAGCAGCTTCCAACTGAAAAGATAAACACTGCCTCTCCCCATCGCACAGATTTGTATTAATTCTACATAATCTCCTCTAATATTCCAGCTCAATCTTGTGGTGTCAAAAAGGTGGCCCTGATTTGTCAGCATGTCTTAGCATGTGCAATGATTGGGCAAAGAGAGAGGGAAACAAATTTCAAGAAAGCCACTCACTTTTTCTGGAAAAATATAATTTTATGGTACTTGTCATGCCAAATACTGTTTATTACCGTTACATTATCAGGTATTTTGACATAAAACACATCTCTTGTACACCAAGGACTAGGGTCCTAGTTGCAGGGTAGAGTAGAAGAGAATAATGTGCTTATTTGAAAGCTATACAAAATTAGTAGCTTGTAACAGTAATACATTTTTTAAGTAGCTCTTATGCTAGAAAATGTTGGAGACCCCTGGTCTAAGTTTTACTACAGCTCCAAAAGTTTGGCTGACAGTAAGGGG
Source organism: Oncorhynchus gorbuscha (assembly GCF_021184085.1). Classification (NCBI taxonomy): domain Eukaryota; kingdom Metazoa; phylum Chordata; class Actinopteri; order Salmoniformes; family Salmonidae; genus Oncorhynchus; species Oncorhynchus gorbuscha. The sequence continues at coordinate 81,903,155 of NC_060174.1, read as the reverse complement.
AAGACCAATCATTTCTATGGAGAAACAAATAATCATTGAAAACAAAGAATAACTGTTGTATTATTGATGAATAAACAGTAGCAGTGACGTCACTGCTATAGGGCAGATTTGTCATGTAAGAAAAAATGGATTAATTTGTATTTTCCCCCACACCAATCTACGCACAATACCCCATAACGATAAAGCAAAAACAGGGTTTTGATTTTTTTTGCAACAGAAAATGTATAATTAAACAGAAATATTACATTTACATAAGTATTCAAACCCCTTTCATTAGTACTTTGCTGAAGCATCTTTGGCAGCGATTACAGCCTTGAGACTTCTTGGGTATGAACCTACGAGCTTGTCACCACTGTATTTGGGGAGTTTCTCCCAATGTTCTCTGCAGATCCTCTCAAGCTCTGTCAGGTTGGATGGGGAGCATCGCTGCACAGATATTTTCAGATCTCTTCAGAGATGTTCGATCAGGTTCAAGTCTGGGCTCTGGCTGGGCCACTCAAGGACATTCAGTGACTTGTCACGAAGCCACGCCTGCGTTGTCTTGACTGTGTGATTAGAGGTGTTGTCCTGCTGGAAGGGGAACCTTCGCCCTAGTCTGAGGTCCTGAGCAATATGGAGGTTTTCATCAAGGATCTCTCTACACTTTGCTCCATTCTTCTTCCCTCGATCCTGATGAGTCTTACCAGTCCCTGCCGCTGGAAAACATCCCCACAGCATGATGCTGCCATCACCATGCTTCACCGTAGGGATGGTGCCAGGTTTCCTCCAGACGTGACGCTTGACATTCAGACCAAAGAGTTCAATCTTGATTTCATCAGACCAGATAATCTTGTTTCTCATGGTCTGAGAGTCCTTTAGGATCCTTTTGGCAAACTCCAAGTGGGCGGTCATGTGCCTTTTACTGAGGAGTGGCTTCCGTCTGGCCATTCTACTATAGGGACCTGATTGGTGGAGTGTAGCAGAAATGGTTGTCTTTCTGGAACTTTCTGTCATATCCACAGAGGAACTCTGGAGCTCTGCCAGAGTGACCATCAGGTTTTTGGTTACATCCCTGACCAAGGCCCTTCTCGCCCGATTGCTCAGTTTGGCCAGGAGGCCAGCTCTAGGAAGAGTATTGGTGGTTCCAAACTTCTTAAATTTAAGACTGATGTAGGCCACTGTGTTCTTGGCAGCCTTCAATGATGCAGAAAGGTTTTGGTACCATTCCCCAGATCTGTTCCTCGACACAATCCTGTCTTGGAGCTCTATGGACAATTCCTTCGACCTCATGGCTTGGTATTTGCTCTGACATGCACTGTCAACTGTGGGACCTTATCTAGACAGTTGTGTGCCTTTCCAAATCATGTCCAATCAATAAAATGTACCACAGGTAGACTCCAATCAAGTTGTAGAAACATCTCAATGAGGATCAATGTGAACAGGATGCACCTGAGCTCAATTTAAAGTCTCATAACAATGGGTCTGAATATGTTTTTTTATTTTTTTTATTTTACCTTTATTTAACCAGGTAGGCTAGTTGAGAACACGTTCTCATTTACCACTGCGACCTGGCCAAGATAAAGCCAAGCAGTATGACACAGACAACAACACAGAGTTACACATGGAATAAACAATAAACAAGCCAATAACACAATAAAATAAAAGTCAATGACACAGTAGAAAAAAAGAAAAAAAGAAAGCCAGTGTGTGCAAAAGGCATGAGGAGGTAGGCAATATTCTCCAACACCTGCCTTTTTATTTTTGTACATTTAGATTTTAACAGATACTGTGTTTATACAAGGATGTTATAGTTACCTGCCTAGCATTTCATATGAGTCTGGAAGGAGAGTTTAAAGTCTAGCTAGACACCTAGGTATTAATAGTTGCCCACATATTCTAGGTCAGAACCGTCCATGGTGGTGATGCTAGTCGGGTGAGCGGGTGCGGGCCATAGTAGCGAAGAATTACAATTTTGTAGATTAACACTGGAGTGATAAATAAGCAGATGATGATGTGCAAGTAGAGATACTGGTGTGCAAAAGAGCAGAAATGTAAATAAAAACAATATGGGGATGAGATAGGTAGATTCTGTGGGCTATTTACAGATGGACTATGTACAGCTGCAGCGATCGGTTAGCTGCTCAGATAGCTGATGTTTAAAGTTGGTGAGGGAAATATAAGTCTCCAGCTTCAGCGATTTTTGCAATTCATTCCAGTAGCTGGCAGCAGAGAACTGGAAGGAAAGGTGACCAAATTAGGTGTTGGCTTTGGGGATGATCAGTGAGATATACCTGCTGTAACGTGTGCTACGGTTGGGTGTTGTTATCATGAGCAGTGAGCTGAGATAAGGCGGAGCTTTACCTAGCATAGACTTATAGATGACCTGAAACCAGTGGGTCTGGCGACGAATATGTAGCGAGGGCCAGGCAACTAGAGCATGCAGGTCGCAGTGGTGGGTGGTATAAGGTGATTTGGTAACAAAATGGATGGCACTGTGATAGTCTGCATCCAGTTTTCGGCGTAGAGTATTGGAAGCTATTTTGTAGATGACATCGCCGGAGTCGAGGATAGTCAGTTTTACTAAGGTAAGTTTGGCGGTGTGAATGAAGGAGGCTTTGTTGCGAAATAGAATGCCGATTCTAGATTTGATTTTGGATTGGAGATGTTTAATCTGTTTAGTCTGGAAGGAGAGTTTACAGTCTAACCAGACACCTAAGTATTTATAGTTGTCCACATATTCTAGGTCAGAACCGTCCAGGGCGGTGATGCTAGTCGGGCGGGCGGGTGCGGACAGCGAACGGTTGAAAAGCATGCATTTGGTTTTACTAGCGTTTAAGAGAAGTTGGAGGCCACGGAAGGGGTGTTGTATGGCATTGAAGCTCGATTGGAGGTTAGTTAGCACAGTGTCCAAGGAAGGGCCAGAAGTTGACAGAATGGTGTCGCCTGCGTAGAGATGGATCAGGGAATCAACCACAGCAAGAGCGACATCATTGATGTAAACAGAGAAAAGAGTCTGCCCGGGAATTGAACCCTGTGGTACCTCCATAGAGACTGCCAGAGGTCCGGACAACAGGCCCTCCGATTTGACACACTGAACTCTGTCTGCAAAGTAGTTGGTGAGCCAGGCGAGGCAGTCATTAGAGAAATCAAGGCTATTGAGTCTGCCAATAAGAATACAGGGATTGACAGAGTTGAAAGCCTTGGCCAGGTCGATGAAGACAGCTGAACAGTACTGTCTTTTTTCCATGGCGGTTATGATATCGTTTAGTACCTTGAGCGTGGCGGAGTTGCACCCGTGACCGGCTCGGAAACCGGATTGCACAACGGATAAGGTACGGTGGGATTCGAAATGGTCAGTGATCTGTTTATTAACTTGGCTTTCGAAGACTTTAGAGAGGGCAGAATAGATATAGGTCCATAACAGTTTGGGTCTAGAGTGTCACCCCCTTTGAAGAGGGGGATGACCGCGGCAGCATTCCAATCTTTATGAATCTCCTACGATACGAAAGAGAGTTTGAACAGGCTGGTAATAGTGGTTGCAACAATGGCGGTGGATAGTTTTAAAAAGAGAGGGTTCAGATTGTCTAGCCCAGCTGATTTGTACGGGTCCAGGTTTTGCAGCTCTTTCAGAACATCTGCTATCTGGATTTGGGTGAAGGAGAAGCTGGGGATGCTCAGGCCTGCAGGGGCGGAGCTGTTGGCCGGGGTTGGAGTAGCCAGGAGGAAGGCAAGGCCAGCCATAGAGAAATGCTTCTTGAAATGTTTGATTATCATGGATTTATCAGTGGTGACCATGTTACCTAGCCTGTGGGCAGCTGGGAGGAGGTGCTCTTGTTCTCCATGGACTTTACAGTGTCCCAAAACGTTTTGGAGTTAGAGCTATAGGATGCGAATTTCTGCTTGAGAAAGCTAGCCTTTGCTTTCCTGACTGACTGTGTGTATTGGTTCCTGACTTCCCTGAAAAGTTGTGTATCACGGGGACTATTCAATGCTATTGCAGTTCGCCACAGGATGTTTTTGTGCTGGTCAAGGGCAGTCAGGTCTGGAGTGAACCATCTGTTCTTAGTTCTGCATTTTTTGAAAGAGGCATGCCTATCTAAGTTGGTGAGGAAATTACCTTCAAGAATGACCAGGCATCCTCGACTGACGGGATGAGGTCAATATTCTTCCAGGATACGCCGGCCAGGTCGATTAGAAAGGCCTGCTCGCAGAAGTGTTTTAGGGAGCATTTGACAGTGGTGAGGGGTGTTCGTTTGACCGTGGACCCATAGCGGATACAGGCAATGAGGCAGTGATGAAAACAGCAGAGGTGTATTTGGAGGGCAAGTTGGTCAGGATAATGTCTATGAGGGTGCCCATGTTTACGGATTTAGGGTTGTACCTGGTGTGTTCCTTGATGATTTGTGTGAGATTGAGGGCATCTAGCTTAGATTGTAGGACTGCCGGATTGTCAAGCATATCCCAGTTTAGGTCACCTAACAGAACGAACTCTGAAGATAGATGGGGGTCGATCAATTTACATATGGTGTCCAGGGCACTGCTGGGAGCGGAGGGGGGTCGATAACATGCGGCAACAGTGAGAGACTTATTTCTGGAGGGAAATATTCATATTTAAAATTAGAATTTTGAACTGTTTGGGCACAGACCTGGAAAGTATGACAAAACTTTGCAGGCTATCTCTGCAGTAGATCGCAACTCCTTCCCCTTTGGCAGTTCTATCTTGATGGAAAATGTTGTAGTTGGGTATGGAAATCCTTCCTAAGCCAGGATTCAGACATGGCAAGGACATTAGGGTTGGCGGAGTGTGTTAAAGCAGTGTGTAAAGCAAACTTAGGGAGGACGTTCTGATGTTAACATGCATGAAACCAAGGCTTTTCGATCACAGAAGTCAACAAATGAGGGTGCCTGGGGACACGCAGGGCCTGGGTTTACCTCCACATCACCCGAGGAACAGAGGAGGAATAGGATGAGGGTACGGCTAAAGGCTATCAAAACTGGTCGTCTAGAGTGTTGGGGACAAAGATTTCTGGGTGTGATAGAATAGATTCAGGGCATAATGTGCAATCAGGGGTATGGTGGGGTGCGGGTACAGCGGAGGTAAGCCCAGGCACTGAGTGAAGTTAAGAGAGGTTGCATCTCTGGACATGCTGGTTATAATGTGTGAGGTCACAGAATGTGTGGGTGGTGGGACAAAGGAGGTATCAGAGGTATGATGATTGGAACTAGGGGCTCAAATGTAAACTAAAACAATGCTAACTAACCTAAACAACAGTATACAAGGCATATTGACATTTGAGAGAGACATAAAGCGAGGCATAGAGCAATCACAGGTGTTGATTGGGAGAGCTAGCTAAGACAACAACGGGTAAGACAACAACAGCTAATCAGCTAAGACAACAACAACAGGTAAAATGGCAATGGATGGGCAGAGAGGGTCGGTTAACTACTCACAGAGCCTGATTTCACGGCTGGGGCCGAGAGATAAACAAAAGTAAACAGAATGGAGTACCGTGATTAATGGACAGTCCAGCAGGCATCAGCTATGTAGCCAAGTGATCATAGGGTCCAGGGGACAGCAATAGATGGAACAGGGAAGCCGCAGGGTAGTCGCTACTACGCCAGCACGCGGGCGACACAACGTTTAAAGTTAGCAGACCGGGGCTAGTAGTAGCTCCGACGTCTGACAGAGGCCGGTTGAAGGCACAGCGGATGGAGTATTCTTCGGCAGACCAGTCGTGGTGGTACGGTGGGGCGCCATGTCAACAAAGGATCCAAGCCAGATGGCGAAAGAGGAGTTGTAGTAATTTAGTTTGCTAGCCGGGAGATGTGCCTGGCTCACGGCTAACTGGTGCTAGCTTCGGGGCCGTGGCGTTAGCCACTCTAACCACTTGGTAGCAGTGGTGATCCGGTGCCAAGGTCCAGCGCTTACGGCAAGGATCCGGTGGAGTAGTGGATTCTAGCCGTGTTTGGGTGGAGTGCCAGGTTAACAACTGAGTAGGCCGGGAGGTGGGCCTGGCCTGGCTCAGGGCTAGCTTTGGTACTGGGTTTACGGCAGGAATCAGATGTTGTAGTTGAGAAACAGTCCGATACTGGTAGGCTGGCAAGTATTATCCAGGCTATAAAAAGGACTGGTATCTGTGCAGAAGTTAAAGGCTGCTAGCAGTGGCTAACAATGATTAAATAGCTTGTAGCTAATTAGCTGGTTAGCTGCTGATGGCTAGCTTCTGATGGCTAGGTGGTTCTGGCTATAAGGTCAAACAAAAATAGCGGTTCTGTATCACATTAGGTGAGGCAGGTTACCAGAAGGTATAATTGATTTAAAATGGAAAAGAGATACAAAAAAGGATGAAAAATACAAAAGTATATGAGAGCAAAACACATCTGTACTGCTAAACCATCTTGGATAAAAAAAAAGTATTTAAATAACGTATTTATCTTTTTTGTTTTTAATATATTTGCAAACATTTCTAAAAAACCTGTTTTCACTTTGTCATTATGGGGTATTGTGCAGATTGATGAGGAATTTGTTTTCATCCCTTTTAGAATGATTCTGTATACTTTCAGAATGCACTGTATATATAGTACCAGTCAAAACTTTGCACACACCTACTCATTAAAGACATCCAAACTACCCAAACCATCTCAATTGGGTTGAGGTTGGGTGATTGTGGAGGCCAGGTAATCTAATGCTGCAATCCATCACTCTCCTTCTTGGTCAAATAGCCCTTACACAGCCTGGAGGTGTGTTTTGGGTCATTGTCCTGTTGAAAAACAAATGCCAGTCCTAATAAGTGCAAACCAGATGGGATGGAGTATCACTGTAGAATGCTGTGGTAGCCATGCTGGTTAAGTGTGCCTTGAATTCTAAATAAATCACAGACAGTGTCAGCAGAAAAGCACTTCCACACCATCACACCTCCTCCTCCATGCTTCACGGTGACAACCACACATGCAGAGATCATCCAATCACCTACTCAGCGTCTCACAAAGACTCATCAGAACAAAGGACAGATTTCCACTGGTCTAATGTCCATTGCTCGTGCTTCTTAGCCCAATCAAGTATTCTTCTTCTTATTGGTGTCCTTTAGTAATGGTTTCTTTGCAGCAATTCGACCATGAAGTCCTGATTCACGCAGTCTCCTCTAAACAGTTGATGTTGAGATGTGTCTGTTACTTGAACTCTGTGAAGCATTTATTTGAGCTGCAATCCGAGGTGCAGTTAACTTAATTGCCAATTCCTGAGGCTAGTAACTCTAATGAATTTATCCTCTGCAGCAGAGGTAACTACGGGTCTTCCTTTCCTGTGGCGGTCCTCATGAGAGCCAGTTTCATCATAGCACTTGATGCATTTCACGACTGCGAAACTTTCAAAATTGTTCAAATGTTCTGCATTGACTGACCTTCATGTCTTAAAGTGATGATTGACTGTTGTTTCTCCTTGCTTATTTGAGCTGCTCTTCCATAATATGGACTTTGTCTTTTACCAAATAGGGCTATTTTATATATACTACTCCTACCTTGTCACATTACAATTGATTGGCTCAAACACATTAAGAAGGAAAAAGATTTCACAAATAAACTTTTATTAAGGCACACCTGTTAAAAACGTATTAGGGCTGCTATCCCGTTAACGGGATGATATGACAACAGCCAGTGAAAGTGCAGGGTGCCAAATTCAAAACAACAGAAATCTCATAAATAATATTCCTCAAACATACATTTATCTTATACCGTTTATAAAGGTAATCTTGTTGTTAATACCACCACGGTGTCCGATTTACAGCGAAAGCACCACAAACGATTGTTAGGTCACCACCAAGACAGAAAACAGCCATTTTTCCAACCAAAGAAAGGAGTCACAAAAAGCACAAATACAGATAAAATTAATCACTAACCTTTGATGGTCTTCATCGGATGACACTCATAGGACTTCATTTTACACAATACATGTTTGTTTGTTTGATAAAGTTCATATTTATACAAAATAATCTGAGTTTACATTGGCGCGTTATGTTCACTAGTTCCAAAAACATCCAGTGATTTTGCATAGCCACATCGATTCAACAGAAATACTCATCATAAATGTAGATGATAATAGAAGTTATACACATGCAATTATAGATAATCCTCTCCTTAATGCAACCGCGGTGTCAGATTTTTCAAAAATGTTACGGAAAAAGCAAACCATGCAATAATCTGAGACGGCACTCAGAAAAATAATCAAAATAGCCGCCATGTTGGAGTCAACAGAAACCAGAAATCACATGATCAATATTCCCTTACCTTTGATGATCTTCATCAGAATCCACTCCCACGAATCGCAGTTCCACAATAAATGCTTGATTTGTTCGATAATGTCCGTTATTTATGTCCAAGTAGCTACTTTTGTTAGCATTAGGTACACATATCCAAGCGCTCGTGCATTACTTCGGACAAAAACTTCAAAAAGTTATATTACAGGTTGAAGAAACATTTCAAACTAAGTATAGAATCAATCTTTAGGATGTTTTTATCATAAATCTTCAATAAAGTTCCAACCGGAGAAATCCTTTGTGTCTACAGTAGCAACGGAACGCAGGGCGATATCATGTGGAATGCGCGTGACCAGGAAATGGCTCTATGCCAGTAACCTGACTCATTCAGTTCTTATTCAGTCCCACAACACAGTAGAAGCCTCATTCAAGTTTCTAAAGACGGTTGACATCTAGTGGAAGCCCTAGGAAGTGCAACTTCATTCATATCCCAATGTGAATTCAATAGCGCCTGAGTTGAAAATCGACCAATATCAGATTTCTCACTTCCTGTTTGTATTTCTTCTCAGGTTTTTGCCTGCCATATGAGTTCTGTTATACTCACAGACATTATTCAAACAGTTTTAGAAACTTCAGAGTGTTTTCCATCCAATACCAATAATAATATGCATATATTAGCAACTGTGACTGAGGAGCAGGCTGTTTACTCTGGGCACCTCTGGGCACCTTTCATCCAAGCTACTCAATACTGCCCCTGCAGCCATAAGTAGTTCATTGAAATGCATTTCAGGTGACTACCTCATGAAGCTGGTTGAGTGTATGCCAAGACTGTGCAAAGCTGTCATCAAGGTAAAGGATGGCTACTCTGAAGAACATCAAATTTAAAATATATTTTTGGATTTCTTTAACACTTTTTTGGTTACCACATTACATTTACATTTACATTTAAGTCATTTAGCAGACGCTCTTATCCAGAGCGACTTACATGATTCCATATGTGTTATTTTTCTATTTTAAACAATGTAAAAAATAGTAAAAAATAAAGAAAAACTCTTGAATGAGTAGGTATGTCCGAAATGTTGACTGGTACTATATATATATATATATATATATATATATATATATATATATATATATATATATATATATATATATATATATATATACAGTGCCTTGCGAAAGTATTCGGCCCCCTTGAACTTTGCAACCTTTTGCCACATTTCAGGCTTCAAACATAAAGATATAAAACTGTATTTTTTTGTGAAGAATCAACAACAAGTGGGACACAATCATGAAGTGGAACGACATTTATTGGATATTTCAAACTTTTTAACAAATCAAAAACGGAAAAATTGGGCGTGCAAAATGATTCAGCCCCCTTAAGTTAATACTTTGTAGCGCCACCTTTTGCTGCGATTACAGCTGTAAGTCGCTTGGGGTATGTCTTTATCAGTTTTGCACATCGAGAGACTGAATTTTTTCCCATTCCTCCTTGCAAAACAGCTCGAGCTCAGTGAGGTTGGATGGAGAGCATTTGTGAACAGCAGTTTTCAGTTCTTTCCACAGATTCTCGATTGGATTCAGGTCTGGACTTTGACTTTATTGTTTATATGTTTATTTTTGAACCATTCCATTGTAGATTGAACCAACCATTCCATTGTAGATTCCATTCCATTGTAGATCTCCATCCCAGTCTCAGGTCTTTTGCAAACTCCATCAGGTTTTCTTCCAGAATGGTCCTGGATTTGGCTCCATCCATCTTCCCATCAATTTTAACCATCTTCCCTGTCCCTGCTGAAGAAAAGCAGGCCCAAACCATGATGCTGCCACCACCATGTTTGACAGTGGGGATGGTGTGTTCAGGGTGATGAGCTGTGTTGCTTTTACGCCAAACATAACGTTTTGCATTGTTGCCAAATAAGTTCAATTTTGGTTTCATCTGACCAGAGCACCTTCTTCCACATGTTTGGTGTGTCTCCCAGGTGGCTTGTGGCAAACTTTAAACAACACTTTTTATGGATATATTTAAGAAATGGCTTTCTTCTTGCCCCTCTTCCATAAAGGCCAGATTTGTGCAATATACGACTGATTGTTGTCCTATGGACAGAGTGTCCCACCTCAGCTGTAGATCTCTGCAGTTCATCCAGAGTGATCATGGGCCTCTTGGCTGCATCTCTGATCAGTCTTCTCCTTGTATGAGCTGAAAGTTTAGAGGGACGGCCATTTCAATATTATCGCTTGCACAGTGCTCCTTGGGATGTTTAAAGCTTGGGAAATCTTTTTGTATCCAAATCCGGCTTTAAACTTCTTCACAACAGTATCTCGGACCTGCCTGGTGTGTTCCTTGTTCTTCATGATGCTCTCTGCGCTTTTAACGAACCTCTGAGACTATCACAGTGCAGGTGCATTTATATGGAGACTTGATTACACACGGGTGGATTGTATTTATCATCATTAGTCATTTAGGTCAACATTGGATCATTCAGAGATCCTCACCCGAACTTCTGGACAGTGTTTGTTGCACTGAAAGTAAAGGGGCTGAATAATTTTGCACGCCCAATTTTTCCGTTTTTGATTTGTTAAAAAAGTTTGAAATATCCAATAAATGTCGTTCCACTTCATGATTGTGTCCCACTTGTTGTTGATTCTTCACAAAGAAATACAGTTTTATATCTTTATGTTTGAAGCCTGAAATGTGGCAAAAGGTCGCAAAGTTCAAGAGGGCCGAATACTTTCGCAAGGCACTGTATATCTGTATGTATATATATGAAAATCAACCAACCTCATATATCGACCAACCTATATATCCCCCAACATCATAACTAGCTACCAAGAAGCTATTTCAAGCTACCAGTCAAGTTAGACTAGCTAGCTTTTTTAACTATCTCACCTGACATGCCTGTTGCAAGGTTTTTAGACATTCAAAAATCAAGCAATTACTAAATATACTAAGACTCACATTCCTTTCAATATTTTACCCAGAGTTTAGCAGAGATGCAGAGAAGCATATTTAGTTTTATTTATTAAACAAAAAATTAACACCAGTCAGGAGGATGCATCTCTAGCAAAGTTTGTACCATGTTTGTGGTGCTACCATGTTGTGCTGCTGTCATGTTTAGTTGCTACTGTTTAGTTGCTACCATGTCATGATTTGTTGCTACTTAAGTAAGAAACATTTGAATTTAGCCCTATCCATATACAGTACCATGTTGTGTTGTCATGTTGTGTTGCTGCCACAACTTGTGTTGTTGTCTTAGGTATTTCTTTACGTAGTTTTGTGGTGTCTCTTTTGTCATGATGTCCTACATTTTGTCCTACATTCTGTTTGTAATTTCTTGCCCCCATATTAGGCCTTTTGCCTCTTGGACAAATTTGTTCTTAATGGACTTGCCTAGTTAAGTATTGGATAAATAAAAATACAACAATGAATTAAAACTTGAAATGTAGCCATGAATTTGGAGGTTTAAATGTATCCCTCTGGGCCCAAATTTACCTAATTTAAGAAATGCCATTGGTTTGTGGAGAAAAACTTTGATCTTTGATAGGCTGATGAAGAAATTGTTACAGGAGATAATGACTGCCATCTGGTGAGGTTGGCATAGGGCTAACGTGTGCCAGGTTATCTGATGGGACCAGCTAAAATGTAGAATTCTATCACATGACACTACGTCAACGATTTTAGTTGGCTGATGCTTAAACATATCCTTGAAATTAAACTTGTTATAATGTTCGCAAGTATGGCCCCACAGTAATCAGTGATACAGTACATCTCACCCCATGCCATCCTGTATGAAATCCATACTCGCTGGCAGACTTCCCCCTCAATAATTGGTAATAACGCTTGTGTTGGACAACCTTGTGGACACTGATGAGGACGATACACATGATCTACAGCCCCCTCCATCTCCTCTCTCTCTCTCTCTCTGTCTCGCTCTCTCTCTCGCTCTCTCTCTCTTCTCTCTCTCCCTCTCTCTTCTCTCCCTCTCTCTTCTCTCTCTCTTTCTTTTCTCTCTCTCTCCCTCTCTCTCTCTCTCTCTCTCTCTCTCTCTCTCTCTCTCTCTCTCTCTCTCTCTCTCTCTCTCTCTCTCTCTCTCTCTCTCTCTCTCTCTCTCTCTCTCTCTCTCTCTCTCTCTCTCTCTCTCTCTCTCTCTCTCTCTCTCTCTCTCTCTCTCTCTCACTGGGCTATTTGTCAGTTGCTCCGTGTGCAACAGGTGCACCACCACCTGTTGAATGCCTTTGTAGTCTGAATAGATGTTTAGAATTTACAGTATGATGTGTATTAAAGGCCTATAAACGTGGTTTCAATGTTGTGGTAATACGTGTGAAGTGCTCCTCTAACGTAGGGTTTCCCAAACTCGTACCTGATCCCCCCCCCCCTCCTCTCGTGGGAGTTCTGGACAGCTGAGGTGACCCAGCTAACAATAAAATAATTTCCCTCTCTGTCACGGCAAACCAAGCTCAATTGAAGTGTGATGACTTCATTGATTTGAACAACATTACATGAAATTGAACAATTGCTGCGAACTAGGGTGTGAAATAGTCTTTGCAGACCATATCAGATTTATAGAACACCGTTTAAAACTACATGAAAAATTCAAGAAGCAGAGCTTCTGCGATCGGGCAGAGCTATCAATTTAGACAACAGCATATTTAATGCAGGACCATTTTCCAGTTCAAAAGAAGCGTAATTTGAGTATCATAATTTGCAGTCCATTGGCTAAATTATCAGCCAACCTAAATGTTAAAGTTAACTGCTGTATGATTTTATAATATGCATTAAAACTATCTTTAACTACACTTAAAAATAAAGGTGAAAGTTGGAACCAAATAAGGTCATTAAGAGGAATGCCATAGGAGAACCATTTTTGGGTCTCTTAAGAACCATAAATGGGATGGTTCTTTGAAGAACCATACAAAAATCCAAAGCCAGAAATGTTTTGGCCCTCCAGGACCGGAATTGAAAAGCCTTCCTGTAGCTTTTTAAGCATATTGTCCAGGGTGCATTTGGAGTGATTTTTTTTAGTTATCAGTAGCACCCATGACTGTTTTTTCAAGTTATAACATTCATTCAGAATGACTGCCGAGGTTGGGAAGACTAAGCTATGAGACTTCCTTAAACATCCAAACTGGAACAACCATTTTCAGGTGCAATAAGTCCAAGTAACAGATTAGAATAGTTTAGAAAAATGTATGTTATTTATATTTGAGCAGCATAAGATTAATTCATCAATCAATGTACATGCAAAAACATAGATATTAGGTCAAACAATTCAACAAATCTACCTGCAATAGACCATTCTTGGAAATATGATAACAATGGACATGGTTTTGGTTCAATTGTGGTTATTAACACCTACACTGGTGTTATTTTACATCACTGAGTGTTGATTTAACTCTTTACAGTGTTAATTTGAATCTTGAATCAACTCTAGAAATATTACACTGAAAAATCAACACTAGCTAACACTCGCCAATTTGCTGTGTGCTATGAAAGGGACACATCTGCAGGCTTCCATACATTTCAAGAACCTTTTAGAATTTTGAAGAAACGTGTGCCACATCAAGAACCCCACACTTAACTCAACGGTTCTTTATTGGGCAAAAGTTATCCAAGGAACCTTAAAGGTCCAATGCAGCCGGGTTTTAAAAATCTCAATATCAAATCATTTATGGGTAACAGCTCAGTACATTAATGTAATTGTTTTCAATTAAAATGGTTAAAAATAAACAAAAATAGCTTCTTAGCTTCTGTCACCAGGCAGGCAAAAAAAACAAGCAGAAATTTCAGGCAGTCTTTTCAAATAGCTCTTACACTAAAAGGGAATTATCATTATTTTCACAATATTATTCCAAACTCATAGCGTAGAAATATATAGTAAACACAGGAAAATCTATTTTTTGACTGCACTTTGCTGTTAGAGCCTTGGAAGAACTATTAGTGTTTTCAGTGTATGCAATTAGGGATACCTAGTCAATTGTACAACTGAATGCATTTTCTGCAACCCCTCTGAATCAGAGGTACGGGTGGCTGCCATAATCAACATCTATGGCGCCCAGGGAACAGTGGGTGAACTGCATTGCTCAGGGGCAGAACAACATATTTTTACCTTGTCAGCTCAGGGATTCGATCCAGCAACCTTTTGGTTACTGGCCCAATTTTTATTTTTTATTTAACCTTTATTTAACCAGGTAGGCCAGTTGAGAACAAGTTCTCATTTACAACTGCGACCTGGCCAAGATAAAGCGAAGCAGTGCGACACAAACAACACAGAGTTACACATGGAATACACAAACTTACAGTCAATAACGCAATAGAAAAAGTATATATACAGTGTGTGCAAATGGCACTCTAATGCTCTAACCACTAGGCTACCTGTCTAGCCACTATTTGTGTGGTCATGTACAATTAATTTGAGGCACACTTTACTCTTCACAAATTCTTATCGAAGTCATTCAGTTGAATTCAGTTTCAACCAGAGTAACATTTCTGTTATACAGTAATGCATGAGAGATTCCCACTGGACCATATACTCTTACTGTGCCTGTACTGTGCATATACTGTGCATGTACTGTGCATGTACTGTGCATATACTGCAACAGCCAAACATACTGTATGTCATATACTGCTGCATCTTAATTTCATACAGAACTATGTTTAAGCTAAAGAAAGATAGGGGGTGAAAGAAACAACACCTTTTGAATGATAGGGCAAAAAAAAAATATTTTTCCTGTTGAGATCTATAAATCCATTACAAAGAAATGACTATTGTTGAATAGTCTATTTCCTGTGTCTGTGAAACATACAGGTTTGTTTGCAATAGGAGGCAGGTACCGTAATGGTGTTGGGCCAGTCACCAAAACACCACTGGTTCAAATAACTGAGCTGACAAGGTGAAAAATCTAATTTGCTTCAGGAGCACCGTACTACTATGGCTAACCGTGTAAAACAACACATTTCACTGCACCTGTCTGGTGTATGTGACAATAAAACGTCTATTTAATGGGTGATTTCTCACATATGACTCGGGACAACCAGTACTTTTAGGGAGTGTAAGGTGATTGATGTTCACAGAAAATATTGGTATATAGGGGCCATCTTAACATCTAAAAGAAGCAAACACAATTAAAACAAAACTCTTGGCCCTTGTCATGATGCGTACATACAGTAATTATTTCTATAAAAGAAAAATGACTGTCACAAATATTCATGAGAGTTCTTGTTTCTTCATGAGAGATAAACTTGCATTATCATAAAGCATTAGGCGGGAGGCAATTTAGCCTCTGTTATCTTGTTGTTTAGGTAACAAATCATCCAAGCTCTTTTCATCTGTCTTGGCAGTGTAAAGTCATGGTTTGTAAACCAACATACACATCTTAGAATGGTTATGGCAGATGCCACGCCATGTTAAACTATTCAAGAACTTGGAAGGAGCACCTACTGTGGGGTAAGTTGAGCCAAAGGGTTAGTTGAGCCACCCCTTGTTTCGAGGAGATGGAAAGTAGCCTAGCAGTTAAGAGAACTGAGCAAGTGTTTGAAAGGTCGCTGGTTTGAATCTCCAAGGTGACTAGGTGAGAAATCTGTCAATGGGTCTTCAGCAAGACACTTTTAACACAAGTTGCTCTGGATAAGAGTGTCTGCTAAATGACTAAAATCTAAACCATGCACAAAATGTGTCATTTGACCATATTTAGGAAGAGGTAATTTCATGGACTCTGTGAAGGAACCACATGGAAAAAGTAGGTAAGTAAGTTAGGTCCAAAAAACTAATCCTGACAAATTGATGTGTTATAGGTTTTATGGTGCTTCTAAACCAAAGTAAAAAAAAATCAGATTGTTTTGTACATCGGCTTTGGCATCATTAAACCATTTTTATCAAATAAATTCTCTGTAATGATTATTACATGATTAAACTAACATGTGAATGTAATTAACCAGGAAGTCGGGGCACCAAGGAAATTATTCAGATAACAAAGCTATAATTTTCCTAATGGTTACAAGAACATGATAGGGGAATGTGCCCTAGTGGGCTAAACCGGCATGGCGGCTTGTTAGACAAAGGGACTGAGGAGGGCGCGAATGATAAAAGACACTACAAAGTTTATAATTATAACAATTGCACATGAATGCTCACTCATTCGGGAATAATTGCAATCAATATATATATTTATGCCATTGTGATTGTCGTGATCGTCATTGGAAAATTGGTTTCTGTTGGGGAGTTTGTCCGCCCTCTCTCTCTCTCTGCCGTGGTTAGAATGGATGGTTCAGAGTAACATTCAGCAATGTTGTTATAGAATAGTGTTTCGGCGGTTGTCGGTCTTCGCATTCAATGATACCAAATTCCTAGCTGCAGACTAGTAATTAGTATCACAGATTTGTTCTTATTCTGTTCAATAGTCTCAGAGATGAACCATGTGGTATGGTTAAGAATTCAGCAATGGGCCCCAACCTTAGCCCTCTCACTCTCGTAATTGAGCTAAGCTTGGTCTCTACTCAAACCTTAGCCCTCTCGGAATTGAGAGAAGCATGGTCTGAAGATAAATTCCCAAGGTGGGGGTTAAATTCGGAAGAGCAGAAAGGGGCTGTCCCATGACGCCAGATCAATGTCTGTGCTCATGGGGAGGGTCTATGATTTAGTTAAACTCCAAAGGGAATTGGAGTTTCCTTCATTAAACAGTTTAAAATCACATTACATAATTTCACAATTAGTTTAATCTTTACTCATTCATTTTATACAACAATTAGATGCAAGCCATTCAACAAGAATGGTAAAGCGGCCTTTACTGGTTGTAACAGCAGACCAATCAGCTTGCTGCCAGCTCTTAGACAACTGTTGGAAAAATTGTTTGACCGAATACAATGCTATTTCTCTGTAAACAAATTGACAACAGACTTTCAGCATGCTTATCGAGAAGGGCACTCAACATGTACTACACTGACACAAATGAGTGATGATTGGTTGACATAAATTGATAATAAGAAGATTGTGGGAGCTGTACTGTTAGATTTCAGTGCATCCTTTGATATTACTGACCATAACCTGTTGTTGAGTTAACTTATGTTTTATAACTTTTCAACCTCTGCCATATCATAGATTCAGAGCTATCTATCTAGTTGAACTCAGAGGGTTTTCTTCAAAGGAAGTTTCTCTAATGTCAAACATGTACATAGGGTGTGGTGTACCGCAGGGCAGTTCTCTAGGCCCTCTACTTTTTTCTATTTTTACCAATGACATGACACTGGCATTTATCAAAGCCTCTGTTTCCATGTATGCTGATGATTCAACCATATACATGTCAGCAACCTCAGCTAATGAAGACACTGAAACCCTTAACAAGGAGTTGCAGTCAGTTTTGGAATAGGTGGCCAGTAATAAACTGATCCTGAATATCTCTAAAACTAAGAGCATTGTATTTGGTACAAATCATTCCCTAAGCTCTAGACCTCAGCTGAATCTGATAATGAATGGTGTGGCTGTTGAACAAGTTGAGGAGACTAAATTACATGGTAATACCTTAGATTGTAAACTGTCATGATCAAAACATATACAGTAGATTAAATGGTTGTAAAGATGGGGAGAGTTATGTCTGTAATTGTTTGGCACTACACTCCACAAAGCAAGTCCTGCAGGCTCTAGTTTTGTCTCATCTTGATTATTGTCCAGCCATGTGGTCAAGTGCTGTTAAGGAAGACCTAGTTAATTAACTTCTTATGGATGGGAGGCAGTATTGAGTAGTTTGGATGAAGAAGGTGCCGAGAGTAAACTGCCTGCTACTCAGGCCTAGAAGCTAAGATATGCATATGATTTGTAGATTTGGTTAGAAAACACTCTGACGTTTCTAAAACTGTTTGAATGATATCTGTGAGTAAAACAGAACTCATATGGCCGGCAAAAACCTGAGAATAAATCTAACCAGGAAGTGGGAAATCTGAGGTTTGTAGGTTTTCAAGTCTTTGGCTATCCAATATACAATGGAAATTTGGTCTGATTACACTTCCTAAGGCTTCCACTAGATGTCAACAGTCTTTAGAATCTTGTTTCAGGCTTCTACTGTGAAGGGGGAGAATATGAGCTGTTTGAGTCAGAGGTCTGGCAGAATGCCATGAGCTCAGTCTGTGTTCCTTTTAATTTATAAGGACAAAGGAATTGCCGGTTGAAACATTATAGAAGATTTATGATAAAAACATCCTAAAGATTGATTCTATATGTCGTTTGAAATGTTTCTACGAACTGTAATATAACTTTTTTTGACTTTTCGTCTGGACTAAGTGTGCCTGCGCCTTATGAATTTGGATTTGTGAACTAAACACGTGATAAAAAAGGAGATATTTGGACATAAAAGATGGACTTTATCGAACAAAACAAACATTTATTGTTGAACTGCTATTCCTGGGAGTGCATTCTGATGAAGATCATCAAAGGTAAGTGAATATTTATAATGCTATTTCTGACTTCTGTTGACTCCACAACATGGCGGGTATCTGTATGGCTTGTTTTGGTGTCTGAGCGCTGTACTCAGATTATTGCATGGTGTGCTTTTTCCGTAAAGCTTTTTTGAAATCTGACACAGCGGTTGCATTAAGGAGAAGTATATCATTAATTCCATGTATAACACTTGTATTTTCATCAACATTTATGATGAGTATTTCTGTAAATTGATGTGGCTCTCTGCAAAATCACCGGATGTTTTGGAAGCAAAACATTACTGAACATAACGCGCCAATGTAAACTGAGATTTTTGGATATAAATATGAACTTTATCGAACAAAACATACATGTATTGTGTAACATGAAGTCCTATGAGTGTCATCTGATGAAGATCATCAAAGGTTAGTGATTCATTTTATCTCTATTTGTGCTTTTTGTGACTCCTCTCTTTGGCTGGAAAAATGGCTGTGTTTTTCTGTGACTCGGTGCTGACCTCAGATAATCGCAATGTATGCTTTTGCCGTAAAGCTCTTTTGAAATCGGACACTGTGGTGGGATTCACAACAGGTTTATTTTTTACAATGGTGTGTAATACTTGTATGTTTGAGGAATTTTAATTATGAGATTTCTGTTGTTTGAATTTGGCGCCCTGCACTTTCACCGGCTGTTGTCAAATTGATCCCGTTAACGGGATTTAATCCATAAGAAGTTTAAGCTGCAGCTGGCATAGAACAGAGCAACACGTCTTGCTCTTCATTGTATTCAGAGAGCTAAAATAAATACTAAGCATGCCAGTCTCTCTTGGCTAAGAGTTGAGGAGAGTCTGCCTGCACACTCCTTTTTTTATAAGAAACATTAATGTGTTGAAAATAGCAAATAGTTTGCATAGTCAACTGACACACAGCTCGGACACACAAACTTACCTCACCATACATGCCACCAGGGTTCTTTTCACAGTCCTCAAAATATGTAGACTACATGTGCCATTTTTAAATGAATGTAGTTCTGTCCTTGAGCTGTTATTGTCTGTTAATATTCTATATTATGTTGTTCCATGTTTTGTGTTGACCCCAGGAAGAATAGCTGCTACTTTCTCAACAACTAATGGGGATCCTAATAAAATATCAAATACTCTTGAGGTTTTTCAGACAGTTGCCAATGAAGTGAAAGAATGGAAGAATTGAATTTGAGTAGCAGCATGAGATGCACACATAGACTAAATGACACTGAAGAGGTACAGTGACAAAAAATAAAATGAACATGAACCTGTGTGAAAGAGAGGCTATGTTAGAGTAGCAGAGGTACATATCTGATGACAATGGAGTCTGAGCTTGCTAAACACATAAAGAATCTCATGGATCAGTTTAATGGGCTTCGTTGTCATGCTGGTGATAGAGGACCCAAAAGCGACTTAACAGAAACAGAGTTTATTCAAGTCCAAACAGGGAATAACAGAAATCCTCTAGTCTGTAGAGGGGAATAACAAGAGAAGCGGCCACAGACTGCAGGTCGCTTCGGGTAGGCGCAGGCCGTAGTTGACAGAGACACCTGCTCACACGCAGCATCTGATGAAGGCAAAAAACACGACAGGACAGGGCGAAACACAATCACAGCACGGTGAATACTAAACAAGGAACCGACGGGACAGGAACGGAACACAAAGGAATAAATAGGGACTCTAATCAGGGGAAAGGATCGGGAACAGGTGTGGGAAGACTAAATGATGATTAGGGGAATAGGAACAGCTGGGAGCAGGAACGGAACGATAGAGAGAAGAGAGAGCGAGAGAGTGAGAGGGGGAGGGGGAGAGAGAGGGATAGAAAGAGGGAAAGAACCCAATAAGACTAGCAGAGGGAAACGAACAGAATGGGGAGCACAGGGACAAGACATGATAATAAATGACAAACATGACAGTACCCCCACTCACCGAGCGCCTCCTGGCGCACTCGAGGAGGAATCCTGGCGGCAACGGAGGAAATCATCGATGAGTGAACGGTCCAGCACGTCCCGAGACGGAACCCAACTCCTCTCCTCAGGACCGTAACCCTCCCAATCCACTAAGTATTGGTGACCCCGTCCCCGAGAACGCATGTCCATGATCTTATGTACCTTGTAAATAGGTGCGCTCTCGACAAGGACGGGAGGGGGGGGAGGGAAGACGAACGGGGTGCGAAGAAAGGGCTTAACACAGGAGACATGGAAGACAGGATGGACGCGACGAAGATGTCGCGGAAAAGCAGTCGCACAGCGACAGGATTGACAACCTGGGAGACACGGAACGGACCAATGAACCGCGGAGTCAACTTACGAGAAGCTGTCGTAAGAGGAAGGTTGCGAGTGGAAAGCCACACTCTCTGGCCGCAACAATACCTTGGACTCTTAATCCTGCGTTTATTGGCGGCTCTCACAGTCTTCCCCGCAGCCAAAGGCAGACCGGTAGTGAAGCCTAAGGCGATGTGAGACCATGGTCGAGAAGGAATGGGGAGCGGTCTGAGACGACCGGCAGGAGGAGAGTTACCCGACTTAGTCTGCGCGCAGTCCGAACAAGCAGCCACGAAACGGCGCGTGTCACGCTCCTGAGTCGGCCACCAAAAGCGCTGGCGAATAGACGCAAGAGTGCCTCGAACACCGGGATGACCAGCTAACTTGGCAGAGTGAGCCCACTGAAGAACAGCCAGACGAGTGGAAACAGGAACGAAAAGGAGGTTACTAGGACAAGCGCGCGGCGACGCAGTGTGCGTGAGTGCTTGCTTAACCTGTCTTTCAATTCCCCAGACTGTTAACCCGACAACACGCCCATAAGGAAGAATCCCCTCGGGATCAGTAGAAGCCACAGAAGAACTAAACAGACGGGATAAGGCATCAGGCTTGGTGTTCTTGCTACCCGGACGGTAAGAAATCACAAACTCGAAACGAGCGAAAAACGCCCAACGAGCTTGACGGGCATTAAGTCGTTTGGCAGAACGGATGTACTCAAGGTTCTTATGGTCTGTCCAAACGACAAAAGGAACGGTCGCCCTCCAACCACTGTCGCCATTCGCCTAGGGCTAAGCGGATGGCGAGCAGTTCACGGTTACCCACATCATAGTTGCGCTCAGATGGCGACAGGCGATGAGAAAAATAAGCGCAAGGATGAACCTTATCGTCAGACTGGAAGCGCTGGGATAGAATGGCTCCCACGCCTACCTCTGAAGCGTCAACCTCGACAATGAATTGTCTAGTGACGTCAGGAGTAACGAGGATAGGAGCGGACGTAAAACGTTCTTTTAGAAGATCAAAAGCTCCCTGGGCGGAACCGGACCACTTAAAACACGTCTTGACAGAAGTAAGAGCTGTGAGAGGAGCAGCAACTTGACCGAAATTACGAATGAAACGCCGATAGAAATTAGCGAAACCTAAAAAGCGCTGCAACTCGACACGTGACCTTGGAACGGGCCAATCACTGACAGCTTGGACCTTAGCGGAATCCATCTGAATGCCTTCAGCGGAAATAACGGAACCGAGAAAAGTAACGGAGGAGACATGAAAAGAGCACTTCTCAGCCTTTACGTAGAGACAATTCTCTAAAAGGCGCTGTAGAACACGTCGAACGTGCTGAACATGAATCTCGAGTGACGGAGAAAAATCAGGATATCGTCAAGATAGACAAAAACAAAGATGTTCAGCATGTCTCTCAGAACATCATTAACTAATGCCTGAAAAACAGCTGGCGCATTGGCGAGACCGAACGGCAGAACCCGGTACTCAAAATGCCCTAACGGAGTGTTAAACGCCGTTTTCCACTCGTCCCCCTCTCTGATGCGCACGAGATGGTAAGCGTTACGAAGGTCCAACTTAGTAAAGCACCTGGCTCCCTGCAGAATCTCGAAGGCTGATGACATAAGGGGAAGCGGATAACGATTCTTAACCGTTATGTCATTCAGCCCTCGATAATCCACGCAGGGGCGCAGAGTACCGTCCTTCTTCTTAACAAAAAAAAACCCCGCCCCGGCCGGAGAAGAAGAAGGCACTATGGTACCGGCGTCAAGAGACACAGACAAATAATCCTCGAGAGCCTTACGTTCGGGAGCCGACAGAGAGTATAGTCTACCTCGAGGAGGAGTGGTCCCCGGAAGGAGATCAATACTACAATCATACGACCGGTGAGGAGGAAGGGAGTTGGCTCGGGACCGACTGAAGACCGTGCGCAGATCATGATATTCCTCCGGCACTCCTGTCAAATCGCCAGGTTCCTCCTGAGAAGTAGGGACAGAAGAAACGGGAGGGATGGCAGACATTAAACACTTCACATGACAAGAAACGTTCCAGGATAGGATAGAATTACTAGACCAATTAATAGAAGGATTAGGACATACTAGCCAGGGATGACCCAAAACAACAGGTGTAAACGGTGAACGGAAAATCAAAAAAGAAATAGTCTCACTGTGGTTACCAGATACTGTGAGAGTTAAAGGTAGTGTCTCAAATTTGATACTGGGAAGATGACTACCATCTAAGGCAAACATGGGCGTAGGCTTGTCTAACGGTCTGAAAGGAATGTTATGTTTCCGAACCCATGCTTCGTCCATGAAACAACCCTCAGCCCCAGAGTCAATCAAGGCACTGCATGTAGCACCGAACCGGTCCAGCGTAGATGGACCGACATAGTAGTACAAGATCTAGATGAAGAGACCTGAGTAGTAGCGCTCACCAGTAGCCCTCCGCTTACTGATGGGCTCTGGCCTCTTACTGGACATGAATTAACAAAATGTCCAGCAACTCCGCAATAGAGGCACAGGCGGTTGGTGATCCTCCGTTCCCTCTCCTTAGTCGAGATGCGAATCCCTCCCAGCTGCATGGGCTCAGTCTCAAAGCCAGAGGAGGGAGATGGTTGCGATGCGGAGCAGGGAAACACCGTTGATGCGAGCTCTCCTCCACGAGCCCGGTGACGAAGATCTACCCGTCGTTCTATGCGGATGGCGAGAGCAATCAAAGAGTCCACATCTGAAGGAACCTCCCGGAGAGAATCTCATCCTTAACCACTGCGTGGAGTCCCTCCAGAAAACGAGCGAGCAGCGCCGGCTCGTTCCACTCACTAGAGGCAGCAAGAGTGCGAAACTCAATAGAATAATCCGTTATGGACCGTTCACCTTGGCATAAGGAAGCCAGGGCCCTAGAAGCCTCCCTACCAAAAACTGAACGGTCAAAAACCCGAATCATCTCCTCTTTAAAGTTCTGGAACTTGTTAGAGCAATCAGCCCTTGCCTCCCAGATAGCTGTGCCCCATTCTCGAGCCCGGCCAGTAAGGAGTGAAATGACGTAAGCAACCCGAGCTCTCTCTCTAGAGTATGTGTTGGGTTGGAGAGAGAACACAATCTCACACTGCGTGAGAAAGGAGCGGCACTCAGTGGGCTGCCCGGAGTAGCAAGGTGGGTTATTAACCCTAGGTTCTGGAGGCTCGGCAGGCCAGGAAGTAACAGGTGGCACGAGACGTAGACTCTGGAACTGTCCAGAGGTCGGAAACCTGAGCGGCCAGGTTCTCCACGGCATGGCGAGCAGCAGACAATTCCTGCTCGTGTCTGCCGAGCATGGCTCCTTGGATCTTGACGGCAGTGTAACGAGCGTCTGAAGTCGCTGGGTCCATTCCTTGGTCGGTTCCTTCTGTCATGCTGGTGATAGAGGACCCAAAAGCGACTTAACAGAAACAGAGTTTATTCAAGTCCAAACAGGGAATAACAGAAATCCTCTAGTCTGTAGAGGGGAATAACAAGAGAAGCGGCCACAGACTGCAGGTCGTAGTTCGGGTAGGCGCAGGCCGTAGTTGACAGAGACACCTGCTCACACGCAGCATCTGATGAAGGCAAAAACACGACAGGACAGGGCGAAACACAATCACAGCACGGTGAATTCTAAACAAGGAACCGACGGGACAGGAACGGAACACAAAGGAATAAATAGGGACTCTAATCAGGGGAAAGGATCGGGAACAGGTGTGGGAAGACTAAATGATGATTAGGGGAATAGGAACAGCTGGGAGCAGGAACGGAACGATAGAGAGAAGAGAGAGCGAGAGAGTGAGAGGGGGAGGGGGAGAGAGAGGGATAGAAAGAGGGAAAGAACCCAATAAGACCAGCAGAGGGAAACGAACAGAATGGGGAGCACAGGGACAAGACATGATAATAAATGACAAACATGACATTCGTAGCCTCAAATGCAGATAACTTTCCAATGAATTGGCACACTGAAATAACATCGCTGTCCCAGACAACTGGTCAAGATATGAACGGTTAGGTGATATTGAAAAGAGAGATCTATATCTGAATTTAGGCATACAGTTAAAATATACCATACCTCCATTCAATGGATTAAACTTTGACCTACCAGCACCATTACCCACAGTCACAGGACACCTTCACCCACTTACCCCAAGGCAGCTCAACTGACCCTGTCCCGAGAGACCTTTTTTTTGACAAGCTATGTTTTAAAAACGGTTATGTTTACATAAATTCTGATTATTTCCAGGGATAGACAACATCCTGAAATATTTGTAGATTTATTTGTTTGAAAGAATACTATATTTCACTTGATGTATTGATGCTGAATGTAAAAAATGTCTCAACTTAACTCACTCTACTTTACAGTAATTTCTCTTAGTCCACTTTGCACTAATGTATATGATGTGAGAGATAAAATCACTCTACATTTCCCATTACTTTGTGTTTAGGTGACTCATGCTGTGAGATATGCTTTACCTGGTGTTAATGAAAACGAAGAATAGTTATATGATGGACAAAATGTTCAGTATCATTTTTCCCTTTCCTTGTACTCAGAGTGAATATGGCCACACATGAATATACTATTTTTAAAAGAAGTTTATTGATACAGTTTAGATTGCAGCTCAATTCATAAATACAAACTGTATACAGAAATAAAATTAAGATACTTAACTGACATACATCTTCGCATTATTACAATGATGTCTATATCCATTTGTTTTGCATAGAATGTGCAAGGATCTTCTTCATTTACATCACGGTAAAAAAAAAAAAGATTTCTCCATTTTAGCAAAAATGTGTCAACCCACCATTTTGAAATGTAAAATTTAAATGAGATTTTCTGAAAGAGGACTAAATAAATGTATGTGAACTAAATTAATGTCATACCACAACATGGATGACATAGCTTTCACAAAGCGATATATCAGATCAGCATCTTGAAATATGAAACAATATGAACATTTGATTGAAGAGAAGACAGGTAACCGATGTCCCTTTCCAAATAATCTCCCGTGGGCAGATTCTGCAGGTCGACTGAAGAATCTGCCGGGACTAAATGGGATGCGTGAGATAACGAGCAGCATTAGTTCAGGCTTTTTGGGGTTTTGTCACTGGTTATTTGGACGTATCAAGATTTGGCGAAGGCGATGCTCAAACTGCTTCGCCTTGAGTGGTTCACGCATGTGCCCACACGGATTGGAAGGGGGGGGGGTCCTTTTGCAAGAGTGGAGACACAGTCTTTGGCGGAACTTTCAATTTCTAATATGCATGAACACAGAAGTTAATCACGCTGACCATATTACGCAAGATTTTACTTCTGGGTTAATAACAGAGATAACATTCCAAATGTATATCTGTATTTACACTATTTTCAAACAGATGGGAGAATGGCCCATCATGCCAAACTCAAAACAAGGTACGAAACGAAAATGTGATTGATTGTGAGTGTTGTTTTCTTTTCAACATTTGTCCTCATCAACATTTTGTGTTCCTTTCACATGCTCTTCAAAATCGCATCGACACACGGTGTAACACATTTTTGTGAAGCAAAGAAGTAAACAAATTACACAAGAATGCACAATTTCTCAAAACTTACTAAATATATGTCCTTCAATCATGTAGTGTTTACACCCATTTTAATGAATTAAAAGTAAATTAGAATATTATAAACAATGCACTCAATAGACCTTGTTCAACTGGAGAGGTGTGAGAGACAACACATACTGTAGCTAGCACACAAGATCAAAACAATATGTCTTGTAAAATGATAGCTCTGATATATTTATAATTATGTGTCTGGAGCCACTGGCGGTTAGCCCATTGAACATACAGTACAACTATGTCCCCATCATAACAGAGAAAGTCTATCTATGTTCGAAGCCATCTGTCATTCTCAGTCTATAAAATAACCACTGCCAGACACACTGTCAATTCATAGACCCCTTTGAGACTTTTGTGTGTTTGGTTCTATTGGCAGGGTTTCATTCTGAGGGTTTGCTTTTTTTATTACCATATATATTCACAGGGGAATTATTTCACAAATCATGTAAACAGTCCAAAATAATCCATATGAAGTCATGCATGTCAGATAATCCCTCTGAAGATATGTATAGATTATATTTGATAAAGCCCTTTAGGAAAATCTGATCGGAAAGTAGCCACATCCTATATAAGCTGAGCTCCTACATCTTCATTCAGTATGGGCTAACATACTTGTTTCAGAGGACAGCCTTGAACGAAGGCAATGATTCATTTGTGGCTTATTAGAATAGTCTTAGAGGAATTATTAATTGCTGTTCATTTGTGTACCCAGAACCAGAAGCAATGTCTAGTGTTTGACTGTTCATTCAAACTACATGCAATTATCCTAAATTAATAAAATACCATCTTGACCTTGGAAAGCCCTAGTCAAGAGATCAGGATGTTGAAGAAATTATGGCCTTACATAAAGAATGACAAAAACACCCAGAGCCTATTTAATAACTGATAGTTAGAATATCATGTGTGCAGTGGACAGGAGAGTACTGGAGGACTGGGTCTGCTTTGAATGATTTACGATCCTTAGTCTGTTATTGGGGCTGTGGCAGAGTGAACTAGTGACTGGGCACTTAGCAAATACTTAGGGCTCTATTCAATCTGTATTGTGTAAATTAAGCATTAGAGCGTGATTGGGATTTAAAGTCAATGTCAATTTGGGTGGTGTTGATACACTTCTCTGATTCAGTCAATTAGCACTGACACACGCATGTTTGTACACTGTGTGTGTTTGTGTGTGTGTGAGTGTGTGTGTGTGTGTGTGCAATAAAAATACAAATAAAAATTACAATAAAAAAATGTATATGTCTTGATTGCTTATTTCTTCACACCTCAAGTTAATACTTGGTGGAAGCACCTCTGATAGCCATTACAGCTGTGAATGATTTTGAATAAGATTCTACCAACTTATGGCAACTCTTATGACAACATATATCTTATGGCAACATATATCTATTGATTTTGTCAAATTTGCTCAACCTCAGTCAATTTGATTGGAAATCATTGATGCACAGCAATATTCAAACCTTATCTGTGATTTTCAAACAGATTTAAGTCAGGACTGACTGCACCAGTCAGGAACACTCAACACAACTTGGAAAGACATTTTGTCCTGCTGAAAAATACAACTATCGCAGGGTTAGGTATTTAGAAGACTGAGGTTTTTCCTACCTGGGTTTTTGCGACTTTCATATTTATTTTGATCCTGACAAACTCCCTAGTCACTGCTGGTGGCAAGCATGCCCTTAACATGATGCTGCCACCACAGTACTTTGTTTCACTCTTGTGTTGTATTGGATTTGACCCAACCTAAAGTTTTTAATTTAGGCCTAAAAGTATATTTATTTGGCATGTTGCAGCTGCTAATGGTTCTTCCACCAAGTATTAACTCTGAGGTATGAAGACATCTTAGTTTTAGTTTTTATTAATTTGTAAAATGTTCAACATTTTTTATTTCCGTTTGAAGTAGCTGGGTTTGTAGACCAGTAGGGAAAAATCCAATGTAATCCTTTGTTAGATGACATTTTAAGGCAAACAATTGTGACAACTGTGAAAGGGATGTGGCACTGTATGTACAGTATGTGTGTCTCATAACTTTTAGATGGTGCCAAACTGAAATATAAGAATGCTGTAGTTTAGTACAACTGATCTGCTTTTCAGACAATAATAACTATAAAACAGACAAAATTAAATGCAATGTGCCTGGGGAAATGGTTCAGTCATCTTGCAATTTAGTTTATTATATACTTTCAACAATACTCAGTGGCATTTTACAGTGTGCACATCGGAAATCTAAATAAATAAAATGCTTTTATGTGGAGAAAAAAATTATATTTATATAATTTTACAGAGGCGATATAAAACATAACATCTCTTGAATATACAGTAGCACAATGCTCCACAACATTGACAGAGCTGTAAAAACCCTGCGGTAAAAACCCTCCTGAAGACTGTATTGCTTTCTTCAGCATGGATGATGAGCTAATAACAGGTGGTGCAAGATGAGGCAAACGGCCCCATTCAAATGGAGTAAAAAAAGCAGATGTTGATGCCAGGCAAAGTGGACTTTAGGAAATCCTTTTGCTCTCTAATGAACTTGAACACAGACACTGTTCACTTCAGATCACCTCAGAAGCATTGCAGTGTATGGGAGCTAAGGACAAGACAAGTACTCAATGAGTACCGTACAAGATGACTATGTCATAGTAGGGGCCACTTTGCTTTTTGGTTTGTGTGTCTGTAACTCTGAGCATCATTAAACAAGTAAAGCCAAATACACAGTCGATAGAAGACATTAAAAAAAAACTCTTAGTAGAACAAATTCCACACGACACACGCAAGGAATGCAAAGACCTCACCCCCAACTGCCAAACAAAATGGGCAAGCATTTCATTGTATTGTTGATCTCAGTGTGTGAGAAGTTTACACAAAATAAAGAAAAAGCAATATAACCTTTCCCAACTGGCAAACATGGTATACTAAACATGCTAACCTGTAGAATATCAAGATATTTACTTATTCATTCTTTTTGTTGTTGTTTGAAAAACATATGATATTATAAAAGCTTTAATTTAGAAAAAGAGCAGATTTTTCATTTCATGAGGTTGTGCCCTTGACACACTCAGATGTGATTATGTGTATTTACAGATAAACGGTATAAAAAGTTGACGCTCTTGCTTATATTTCAAAAACAAAAACCATGTGTTTACCAACATGTCAGCCCTGATCTTCTCGTCAAAGGCATTAAACCGCTGAAAAAAAGACGAAGGGAGAAGAAGAGATAGAGGGTGTGGCTGCATGCAGTTGGGTGAGTCAGAGATATCTTTGCATTCCCATCCTCTACACACAAAAAGGATTGAACCAAAAGGAAAAACTCATGTTGCCAAAAGAAAGTCTGTGTGATGTGCTTCTCCTTGCCACAAGTGCATTGATATAAGGCACAGGCACAGTTTCCCCTCTTTGAACAGAGTGGGTCACTCCCAGTACAAGGAATTGGTAGGGTGACCACCTGTGAAGACCATCACCATGCAATGTTTACTATTACTACTACTACTAATGTTCTGTTAGTGGTGTAGGTTTCAAATCTGTGCTGCTTTTGCTTTCTTCATGATTTAAAAAAATCAACGTTGACATGAATTGACATGATATGACAATGAAACCAAGCCTGACACGTTGACAGTCAAAATGATTCACAAAAGAAAACACTATTGTTACACTCTTCATATTTCAAAAGTTACAATATCTTTAGAACTGCTCAAATTTTTATCATTGACCAAAATAGCAATGAGCCTTCTATCACTACATATGTGGTAGGTGGCATAATGCAGAGAGATGGGGAAATGGCAGGATATTGCAGGGTTTCTAATGTGGGTGATCACCCTAGTGATTCTGGTACTGAAATTGTCTTCAGGACATTGAACAGAACATTGTCACTCCGAGTGTCTCTTTGTAAATCTCAGGAGGATCCCTCTCAGTTCCTGTCAAAGGCTGTTAGAAGGAACAGACCCCCTAAGTGTCAATGTATATGCATGATTGCGTGTGTTTCTGTGTATGTGTAGAGACATTTTTCTATGTGTTGCGTTGTGTGCATTTGTCTATGTGTTTCACTGCATGTGTGTGTTTCAGTATACATGTGGATGTTTGTTTCAGTGTGCGTATGTTTCGATATGTATGTATGTATGTACGTACAGTGGGGAGAACAAGTATTTGATACACTGCCGATTTTGCAGGTTTTCCTACTTACAAAGCATGTAGAGGTCTGTAATTTGTATCATAGGTACACTTCAACTGCGATAGACGGAATCTAAAACAAAAATCCAGAAAATCACATTGTATGATTTTTAAGTAATTCATTTGCATTTTATTGCATGACATAAGTATTTGATCACCTACCAACCAGTAAGAATTCCGGCTCTCACAGACCTGTTAGTTTTTCTTTAAGAAGCCCTCCTGTTCTCCACTCATTACCTGCATTAACTGCACGTCTTTGAACTCGTTACCTGTCCACACACTCAATCAAACAGACTCCAAAGTCTCCACAATGGCCAAGACCAGAGAGCTGTGTAAGGACATCAGAGATAAAATTGTAAACCTGCACAAGGCTGGGATGGGCTACAGGACAATAGGCAAGCAGCTTGGTGAGAAGACAACAATTGTTGGCGCAGTTATTAGAAAATGGAAGATGTTCAAGATGACGGTCAATCACCCTGGGGCTCCATGCAAGATCTCACCTCGTGGGGCATCAATGATCATGAGGAAGGTGAGGGATCAGCCCAGAACTACACGGCAGGACCTGGCCAATGACCTGAAGAGAGCTGGGACCACAGTCTCAATGAAAACCATTAGTAACACAGTACGCCGTCATGGATTAAAATCCTGCAGCGCACGCAAGGTCCCCCTGCTCAAGCCAGCGCATGACCAGGCCATCTGAAGTTTGCCAATGACCATCTGGATGATCCAGAGGAGGATTGGGAGAAGGTCATGTGGTCTGATGAGACAAAAATAGAGCTTTTTGGTCTAACTCCATTCGCTGTGTTAGGAGGAAGAAGACGGATGAGTACAACCCCAAGAACACCATCCCAACTGTGAAGCATGGAGGTGGAAACATCATTCTTTGGGGATGCTTTTCTGCAAAGGGGACAGGACGACTGCACCGTATTGAGGGGAGGATGGATGGGGCCATGTATTGTGAGATCTTGGCCAAAAACCTCCTTCCCTCAGTAAGAGCATTGAAGATGGGTCGTGGCTCGGTCTTCCAGCATGACAACGACCCGAAACACACAGCCAGGGCAACTAAGGAGTGGCTCCGTAAGAAGCATCTCAAGGTCCTGGAGTGGCCTAGCCAGTCTCCAGACCTGAACCCAATAGAAAATCTTTGGAGGGAGCTGAAAGTCCGTCTTGTCCAGCCTGAAGGATCTGGAGAAGGTCTGTATGGAAGAGTGGGCCAAAATCCCTGCTGCAGTGTGTGCAAACCTGGTCAAGAACAACAGGAAACGTATGATCTCTGTAATTGCAAGCAAAGGTTTCTGTACCAAATATTAAGTTCTGCTTTTCTGATGTATCAAATACTTATGTCATGCAATAAAATGCAAATTAATTATTTAAAAATCATACAATGTGATTTTTCTGGATTTTTGTTTTAGATTCCGTCTCTCACAGTTGAGGTGTACCTATGATAAAAATTACAGACCTCTACATGCTTTGTAAGTAGGAAAACCTGCAAAATCGGCAGTGTATCAAATACTTGTTCTCCCCACTGTATGTATGTATGTATGTATGTATGTATGTATGTATGTATGTATGTATGTATGTATGTATGTATGTATGTATGTATGTATGTATGTATGTATGTATGTATGTATGTATGTATGTATGTATGTATGTATGTATGTATGTATGTATGTATGTATGTATGTATGTATGTATGTATGCATGCATGCATGCATGCATGTATGTATGTATGTATGTATGTATGTATGTATGTATGTATGTATGTATGTATGTATGTATGTATGTATGTATGTGTGTATGTGTGCATGTGTGCATGTGTGCATGTGTGCATGTGTGCATGTGTGCATGTGTGCATGTGTGCATGTGTGCATGTGTGCATGTGTGCATGTGTGCATGTGTGTGTGTGTGTGTGTGTGTGTGTGTGTGTGTGTGTGTGTGTGTGTGTGTGTGTGTGTGTGTGTGTGTGTGTGTTTCAGTGTTAGTGTGTGTGTGGGTTTCAGTGTTAGTGTGTGCATGTGTGTGTTCTAGAGGCAGACATTGTTGCTGATCTGGCAGGTGGAGCCTGTCCCGGCCTGTGATAGGAAGAGTTTCCCGTTGGGACAGACACACACCTCATAGACAGTCTGTCTGGTAGTGGTCCCCGAGGGAGAGGCCTTGCCCTCAGGCAGACGCAGCAGCCTGATCCTCCGCGCGTCCAGAGTGATCTAACCACAGGGAGACAACGGGTTAAATGAGGACAGAGTCATGTTATTTATTTATGTATAGATGTGGTAAAGAGGTCAATCGAACTAGACCAAAACACAGGACTTGCCATGGAAACACATGGGGGAAAGGGCTGTGGGGGAAAGATCCTGAGTCTCCTCATTGCCCCCAAACAAAATTACCCTACATTTAGGCTATTATTTATACATGTATTTCACACTATGTTGAGGTAAAAACCATGTCATCGTTACCAATCAACTGCATTATAGTTCAAAACTACTTTGACTACAACCACCGATTTCTGTATGTGAGCTATTATAACCATCTTATACAAACGGGATGTAGCATAGCCACGGGAAGCAGGGGTGCTGAGGGTACGACAGCACCCCTGAAAAATTGAGAAGAAAAAAAAATCTTAATAAAAAGAATTGAATAATTGAAAAAAGGAGTGCACTGGCCTTTACTAGTCCTGTATTAGCGGACCGATATAGCTGTGTCCCCCGCCCCACCCTTTCTAAACTTGATTATATTATTATATATTACGCAGCAAAAACAGCCAGATATTTCCACATTGAACTTAAGTAACCACATTGTGGGTCTGTTACGACACATAAATCATGACAGACTTGACAAATATCCACTTAGTTAGATCAGGTTTGTTGAATGTGCGCCAATCTGGTCAATTAAACATCCACGTTCCATTGACTCCTTTAACGCATATATAGTTGGATAGGTGGGTGAGTGAGTGAGAGAGAGAGAGGGAGAACTGTGTGACTCTACCCATGTATAGCCTCCTCTACCTAACTTCAAGACAATCACAATGAGAGATGATAAATCACTCAAAGCACTGTGGACAATATACTGTAGATCTGTTTGTATTACCTGTTCTAGCACCTCTGCCGTTCTGCTCTGGGCTAAAGAGAAGTGGCTATCGACAGACAAAGCCGTTTATGGCATTAACCTCTTAACGGCCACACACCCAACTCATCTCTGTACGCTGAATTATTTACTCCTTTATGATTTAAGATTGACAAATCCATACCCAGCGTTCAAGCTACCAATCAATTCCAGCAATAATTTCTCAGTTTACTCCGGTATTATCATTTGAATTGGTACAGTACTTCTCTCTCGCCCAACTTTACCATTCCACCAAACCAGACAGTCAGTCTAAATCCCATCTCTTTAACCTCCTCTCCCCCTCGCCCTCCCGGGATTTTTAAGGGGTTGTAATTTCCCTAGCCGGGAGAGGATCTGCTCTTAATATAAAAGGTAAAAGGAGTCATTTCCAGGCGCCTCAGGGAAGCATTCCTATCAAATGACCTGTAACACTTTTAAGTAGGGAGTCTCAGCTGACTTCTCCACACATCTGCTATTGAGATAATCTCTGCAGAGAGAGAGGCCGGGGGCCGGGTATCAGCAGGTCTCTAATAGGTAAACCTCACCACTAATTGCGGCTGGAAGTGCCAAGGGGCTCCTAGAGAGCGAGAGGTGTCTTGTGAAGTGTCTGTCCACGAGTCAGGCAGGTGACAAATGGACAGTTGGAAGGCAACTCAAATGGAGTGTGAGAGCAGGGGTGCAGTTACATGAGGAAGATGGCAAAGCACTAAATGTTTGATATAAGCCACATTAAGTCGATAAAATTGAGAGGGGCCTCTGTTCATGTGTTAAATCAAATAGTCCCATGATTCTGTTAAATTGTCTGATAAAAGAATAAGAATAACCCAAGGGCAACGATCGAACAAGTGAAGTTTTACCCTCATCAACATTCACTCCAGATCATCGACAGACAGATGTAGAGTATACACAGTTTAAGAACTCTTAATGCAGCCTTCCTTCCTTTCTGACTTCCTTCCTTCATGAGATCAGTGATGAACTAATCTGACATAACTTGAAAATAAAAGCTATGGAGTGAAATCCTTTAGATCAATGACGGAGGAGTAAGAAAATATGCAAAGATAAAAGTTGAGAGAATGAGCCCCCTACCTCTCCGTCTTTGGACTCTAGGCGTAGGTCACTTCTACATGTGGCCTGGATGTCCCCTGCCTCTGCTAGGATCTGGATTCCTTTAGGGGCCTCCATGTACAGAGACCGAGTGGGAGACTCCAGGCTGGAAGAGAGAGAAGAGACAATTTCATCAATGAATGACTGAATACCCAGGAGAAATCAGAAGAACCATAGCCATGGGGTAGAGATGATTTATTAGGGGTTCACAGCGAAGCTATTGTTATTAATAAGTCAAGCGTAGATTGGTAATAGTTTTTCTAATTTGGCACACAGAAACTACAGGCCATGATTGACTTGGTCAAAAGGAATGGTACTGATTGGCCTATAGGTGCCTCAGTTATAAGCAGTCTCACTTAAACCCTCATATCCGCCTCCAAATAACACCAAATGTATGCCCATATGTATGTAGGCCCATGGTAGATCTGTTAACTTAGATAGAGAAAAGCTAAGGGATTTGTTAAGCGATGGCTGAGTTATTGATCAATCAGAAAATCAGATTTTACGTGTCCATTTAAATACTTTGTAAATCCACTTCACAGTGGCCTATCACATTTTTATGTTTTAGGTTAATCAAAGACAGTGCCATGATGAACCATGTTAAATGTGTCATTGGCATACAGTATCAGGACATCTGTTTTTGGGAGATGCTGGGTTATCACATATCTGGTCGCGAAAAATGTCCTTTTGTAGGATACCCGGAGGGCTTGTTCGACATTGCAGCTGACACTGCAGCCGGCAGTGCAGGTGAATGCCAACTGACTGATCTACAAAGAACCTTGCATCATAAATAACTACTCATTATTATTTGTAGATCAGTCAGTAACAATTTACCCATGATATATTACGGTTTTGATCCTCTCGAATATGGCCATTAATATCCTTTGGTTGATTGGTTGAGGCTTTTTGGGTGCATGACGTCACTCCGAGCTCTTACCAAAACACAAAACATGATGAATAGTTCATCTCGCCTCGGATCTGATAATACCCGCGCCCCAATAACATTGTCGCCAAGGAGGGCTTGCTAGCAACAGTATTTGAGTCATCTCAGGTGCATTAGGAACGCCTGCTCTTTCCATGACATAGACTGACCAGGTGAATCCAGGTGAAAGCTATGATCCCTTATGTCACCTGTTAAATCCACTGAAATCAGTGTAGATGAAGGGGAGGAGACAGGTTAAAGAAATACTCGTAAGCCTTGAGACATGGATTGTTGTATGTGTGCCATTTGGTGTGAATGGGCAAGACAAAAGATTTAAGTGCCTTTGAACGTATGGTAATAAGTTTCAGGCACACTGGTTTGAGTGTATCAAGAACTGCAACCATGCTCAACAGTTTCCTGTGTGTATCAATAATGGTCCACCACCCATAGGACATCCAGCCAACTTGACACAACTGTGGGAAGCATTGGAGTCAACATGGGCCAGCATCCCGGTGGAACGCTTTTGACACCTTGTGTGTTTCTAATATTTTTTACACTCAGTGTATATATCCTTAGAAGCTGTGTGAATATAAAGTCACTGCAACCTTAGATGGCTGCACCAGACCAGTTGGTGGCACTATAGATGTTATTGGCACTAGAGGATACTAGAGCAATAACTATTGGTCAAGTGGAATTTTCCTCATGCAAATTAATATTCAAATTAAATCATGCAGACAAACAATGTGACATATTGTGAATTGTATGTCCGTATATTCACATATTGTTGTCCTATTATGTAGTCTGAACATACTGAAAAGTGGATATTTTATTCAGTAAAATGAGAAAACGTAAGTCCTGCCCCTTGCACAGTCAGCATATTATAGCTGTGAGAGTGTATTGAATTCTTCTGGAATGCTAATGTGGAGTGTACCAATGGAGATTTAAATCAACACGGTAATGCGTTCACTGATTACACACAAAGGAAGATAGTTTGCTTCGTTATCCAACTGATCGTGTATCCTTTCTGTCATCCTGTCCACCCCGTTCATTGCTGCAGCAAGTGACTACAACACACATCAAGTGAGTAAAACACACTAAAAGTGAAAGGTAAATTCAGTAAATTGAGATTTCCTAAAATTATTTCTGCTTGCTGCCATATGTATCAGTGGTTCATACATAGGGCCTCCATTGTGTAAGAATATGCTATCCATGTCTATCTGTTTGGGGAGTGTTGTTATCACTCTGTCAGTGATAGGAGATATGAACCAGAGTGTGGAACGGAGACAGGGAGACACTAGACAATGATCTGGGATAAGAGGTTGTGGCTGTGACTGCAGTAGCAGAGCTTCCAGTTCATTTCCCTCTCTCTGTCTTTTCTGGCCACTGCCAGCCTCAGCCGCTGCCCAACAAAGGAAATTAAGTATCGATCACATGACCAACAAACAACAAGCAGAATTTATATTCAAATAACTAGCTGTCATCTTTATTAATATCAAATGGGTTTGCTTTGCCTTCACACAGACATTCAAATGTTGTAGTGGAGGATGAATTCTAGATGAAAGATCTTGAATCATATCAGATTTCCATTTTGTATTGCTGTGATATTACTTGACTGTTTTTTAGAATTGTATTATGATATTATATATCATATTATTATATTCTAGTATATTACTGCCATTTCATTTGTTCACGTTTGGAAAATGAGGACATGAAAAGGCAACAAAGGGGCCTAGGTTATAACTATTATCACATAATGGCCACCGACAGAAACAACATCTCCACCCCGCTGATCCTCAACACTGGGACCCCACAAGGGTGCGTTCTGAGACCTCTCCTGTACACCCTGTTCACCCATGACTGCGTGACCATGCACGCTTCCAACTCAATCATCAAGTCTGCAGACGACAATACAGTGGTTGGCTTGATTGCCAACAACGACAAGACGGCCTACAGGGAGGAGGTAATGGCCCTTGGAGTGTGGTGTCAGGAAAATAACCTCACACTCAATGTCAACAAAACAAAGGAGATGATCGTGGACTTCAGGAAACAGCAGAGGGAGCAGCCCCATATCCACATCGACGGGACAGCAGTGGGGAAGGTGGAAAGTTTTAAGTTCCTCGGCGTACACATCACGGACAAACTGAAATGGTCCACATACTCAGACAGCGTGGTGAAGAAGGAGCAACAGCGCCTCTTCAACCTCAGGAGGCTGAAGAAATTTGGCTCACTGAAACCACAATCGAGAGCATCCTGTGGGGCTGTATCACAGCCTGGTATGGCAACTGCTCCGCCCACAATTGTAAGGCTCTCCAGAGGGTGGTGAGGTCTGCACAACGCATCACTGGGGGCAAGCTACCTGACCTCCAGGACACCTACAGCACCCGATGTCACAGGAACGCCAAAAAGATCATCAAAGACAACAACCACCCAAGCCACCGCCTGTTCACCCCGTTACGATCCAGAAGGTGAGGTCAGTACAGGTGCATCAAAGCTGGGACCGAGAGACTGAAAAACAGCTTCTATCTCAAGGCCATCAGACTGTTAAACAGCCATCACTAACATTGAGTGGCTACAGAGTCAAATCTCTAGCCACTTTAATAGTTAATAATTGGATGTAATAAATGTATCACAATGCCACTTTATATGATGTTTACATACCCTACATTACTCATCTCATATGTATATACTGTACTCTATACCATTTACTGCATCTTGCCTATGCCGCACGGCCATTGCTCATCCACATATTTATATGTACATATTCTTTTTCATCCCTTTACACTTGTGTGGATAAGGTAGTTGTTGTGAAATTGTTAGATTACTTATATATTTAGTTATATATTACTGCACTGTCGGAACTAGAAGCACAAGCATTTCGCTACACTCGTATTAACATCTGATAACCATGTGTATGTGACCAATACCATTTGATTTGATTTGACGGGTGTGCAATGTTGTCCACACTGGGTAATCATCAAATGCTTATAATATTCAAGCAGTCTGAATCTAGGCAGAAATTCTAAATAGGCTGCATATCCAGCTAATTCAAAATAGGCTGCATATCCAGCTAATTCAAAATAGGCTGCATATCCAGCTAATTCAAAATAGGCTACATATCCAGCTAATTCAAAATATGCTACATTTCCAGAGTGGGGTATAGGACTCTACAGCATGTATACTTATTTTATTATGTTTAAAATCAAGGAGATGGTCACTATCTCAGTATGTAATTGGAAATATTGACCAACCAGGGAGTGGGCAAATGGACATAATGCTTTGGACATAATGTACACTCTTAGAGAGTAAACATAGTGTTAAGTGTGTCTGCTAAAACATAAATGAGCAGAATAACACTGTGATGGTACACCATGTCCTCTCAGAGGTGATCAACACAACAGGACAAAACTTTATTTGGAGTTCGACATCAGTATAGGAGGATGAGAAACAGCTTACTATCTTCACTGTAAAGATGAAGGACAAAACATTGTCATCATGTCATGTGTTGTTGTCATGTTGTGATCAGAAAAGAGTCAAACAACAACTGTTCAATCATTGATTAGAATCACAATAAAGGAATTTTTAAAAGTATTTTTATTGGTTTGAAAATCCAAACAATCATTCCCATTAATCTTAGCCCAAAGTGCTCTTCCTCTTTGAAAAGCGTGTGAGCCTCAGCCTGGCTATCTATCTGTATTCAGGGTTGGCCTGTGTTGTGTGTCTCAGATGCTGCTGGAGGGAAAATAAACCGACTATAAGACATAACATTACAGCAACAGTATCCTTGGTGTCGACTCACAGGATCACAGAGAGTCCCTCTCCCCCCGCTGATTATCACCCGTAAAACAGGAAGATAACGGGTCATTTGCATGCACCGAGAATATGACATGCCACCAGTGACTCCCTCCCTTCCTCCTCTCTCTCTCTGTTCCCTCCCTTCCTCTGGTGGCATGCACCACCATCAACATATCCAGCTGAGATCAAAGGTTAATGACTTTTCATGCGTCCTCGTTCACATCACCAGAGTTCAAATATGCCATTGTGTAAATTATATGGTTTTCCAATTGAAAGAAATTGCATGGGAATACAATGTAAATGTACGCCATATTTTTGCGGTGTGTTTTCCCTTTTGTGTCCGTCATAATGTCTCCTAATCATGGCTAATTATGATCTGATACATACAGTATTATCTGTATAGTGGTCAACTGTGAGAAATTAAATGAAATGTATCCTACTTTAACCGGACAAGTGATCATAGAGTTAATTGGTTGGATAACAGTAGAGTTTATTATCTCCAGTGATTGGTGTGATTGTAGCTTTCTGAAATAATTTTGTGACCTGAACATC
Source organism: Oncorhynchus gorbuscha (assembly GCF_021184085.1). Taxonomy (NCBI): domain Eukaryota; kingdom Metazoa; phylum Chordata; class Actinopteri; order Salmoniformes; family Salmonidae; genus Oncorhynchus; species Oncorhynchus gorbuscha. Next base: position 81,863,005 of record NC_060174.1, on the reverse strand, counting down.
GGCAACGGCACACTATGTTCGCCCAATTACTCTGACAAATATACACTTTGAAATTGGGGTCTGTTTGACATGTCTGGGTCTTATTGCAGTGTGGATGGAAGCGCTAAACCTATTGCATTTCCACCAGGACCTACTTCCTCAGCCGAACTACAGACACAGAATTTGTTTTAATGATTACAAATCACCTCCAAAACTCAACACAAAGGTATAACAGTTATGACAGATGTCATGACTGTCCACGAGAATCCAAATAGGTCAGATCAGGTTGGCAATGAATAACTTCAATCAGACCCCCTCTCACCCAGAGGGGGAAGGAAATAACTATTGGGGATTAACAACTCACGTCCTATTGTAAATGAATGGAGAAGATCCAGCCCTGTGCACTCAAACTTCGCAACAGACTTTTTCCTGCTGAAACTCTAACACGCTCAAAAGCGAACACTGGAACAATACTTCTAACATAGAACGTGGGGAATGGTCAGAGGCAATCTATGGAACACTAATGTCATTATGTTTGTTATTTTGTGATGTCATTAAAAATGTAATAAAGGAAATACTGTAACTTTGAAACTTACTAAGGGTTGTGCATGTAATATGGAACATGATGAAAGTGTTTTTGTTAAGAGAAGGATGTGATTTGAGAAGTTATAAGAGAGTTTTTTCCCCATAACTTGGCACAGTGAGTAGTCACTGCCCCGGAGTGAGGTCAGGGAGTGTGCCAGCCTGCCGGAACCACCCTTTTTGAGCAAAATGTATAAATAATGGGTTTGAACTTTGAATCTCAACATGAGGTGGAGATGATAACATCACCTCCTGGACAATCACTGGTACGGCTGATTAGCTGTCCTAAGTAAAGTATCATCAAAAGCAAATATAAGTAGGACCATCCTGTTACTCTCCTCAAACCATCGTATTACTCTACTCTCATCACCCCACTGTGGAGTCATCGATAAGGTTGGCAAGCCTATCTTCAAAGAAGTATCTTAAAGAGCGAATGGAAGGAAAATTAACTCTGTAGTTCTGTTCAGGACTACACGACAAGTCACCGGATACCGAACAACTACAAAGAAGGACAACAGTAGAAGAGTTGTTGGAACTATTTTGGACAATCGGAGCCTTACAAGCGTGCCGTGAAATGGCCCATCACCCTTTCCAGGACTGCCCCGTTCACCGAGAAATCTCCGGTGAACCCAGGCATTTCAAGTAAATACATTCATGATTTCTTGCTCAAAGAGGGCTACGGTTCGTGTGCAAAGTATATGGTTATTGCAGGTGAGAGTAGATTCTGAATGTGGCAATGTCAAGTGTCTCTGTCCCTCTCTCTCCCTCTCCTCTCTTCTTTAACAAGAACCCATGTTGTTGTCATTCCGCTAGGGACCTGTTTTCAGCATATTACGTCTCCAGTCAATAACCGGTGCATAGTGTGTTTGTTTATCCTGTGTTCCCATTTAATTAGCTAGTAAATAAATAATTAAACCAATTTGTGTGGTACTGAATCATAAGTAAGGCTCTGGTTAGATGCAAGGAGGTTACGACTGTTCAGAATGGTGATATGATACGAGGTTTTGAATAATAAGTTGACTGTTTATAGGTGTGATAGGTAAAGATCTTTTAGAGTTTGATTCGGGAGATGGTAACTCTTAGAACTGCTCTCGTGGTGCCCCAGATCCTAATGAGTTAATTGTTACGTGATTCATTTAATCAGGTAACAATTAGACATATTTAGTTAACCTCTTGCTCCTACCTGGCACGCAGGCGTCCCATCTAGAGCTCTGGAAATGCAAATGCGCTACGCTAAATGCTAATAGTATTAGTTAAAACTCAAACGTTCATTAAAATACACATGCAGGGTATTGAATTAAAGCTACACTCGTTGTGAATCCAGGCAACAAGTCAGATTTTTAAAATTATTTTCGGCGAAAGAATGAGAAGTTATTATCTGATAGCATGTAACACCCCAAAAGACCCGCAGGGGACGTAAACAAAATAATTAGCATAGTCGGCGCTACACAAACCGCACAAATAAAATATAAAACATTCATTACCTTTGACCATCTTCTTTGTTGGCACTCCTAGATGTCCCATAATCACTATTGGATCTTTTTTCCGATTAAATCGGTCCATATATAGCCTAGATATCGATCTATGAAGACTGTGTGATAAACGGAAAAAAATTGCGTTTCATAACGTAACGTCATTTTTTAAAATTCAAAAAGTCGACGATAAACTTTCACGAAACACTTCGAAATACTTTTGTAATGCAACTTTAGGTATTAGTAAACGTTAATAAGCGATCAAATTGATCACGAGACGAAGTGTTTTCTATAGGGGTCCGTCTTGAAATACTGTCCGTGTATTTCTCAACCAAAATATCCGGTCGGAGACCTGAAGAAAAAGCCTGTCTCTTGTTCGTTTGACCAAGAAACAAAGAATTGGCAAATGACAAGACTGTTGACATCGTGTGGAAGCTGTAGGTACTGCAACCTCAGCCCTATTTAATGTCTTTCGCCCATAACAATGGGTTGAAGCGGCGGATGGATATATTTTTCCACTTTCAGTGATCAGATTTTCCTGCACTTTTCAATGAAACGCACGTTCTGTTAAAGTCACAGCCGTGATTTAACCAGTTTTATAAACGTCTGAGTGTTTTCTATCCACACATACTAATCATATGCATATACTATATTCCTGGCATGAGTAGCAGGGCGCTGAAATGTTGCGCGATTTTTAACAGAATGTTCGAAAAAGTAGAGGGTCGACTGAAGAGGTTAATTCGAAAAATAACAGTCAATGTTAATGTCAAAGTCAAGTCACGACACGGTCGAATAATAAAGCCAGATAAAATAGTGGCTCCATTTTCAAAGGAAGCCTTTTATGGGTTTGTCACATTCGTTCTTGAGAACACATTCCACGTTCAAGGAGTTATTGTGATGTTTTTTTGCTCTCAAGCTAGGCGTCATATTGTTTTGTCTTTATCTGTGAAGAGAACGGGTCAGGACATCTGTCAAATATTCCTGTCCTCCTTTCTGCTGCCACAAGTGAGAAATGTATTCAATAGAAAGACGTAATGGGGATGACACATGATCTTCAACCGGAGAGATATGATGCCGGCTATTGTTCTAAGTAATTCTAATTTTGTTATATTTCAGTCTTCTGTGATGTGTAATATTTCGATGCAAACTCAAAAAAAATCTGACATGGTACAGGTGTCTTCTTTTTTTGCAAGCCTATAACCACGTTTGTGCGTTGTATATGTTTGTTTCAAAGTAGATTTTTTTAAGACTACTAAGAGTCACTGTCTGACCCAGATTTAGCCCACTGCAGTAAAAGGTTAAATGATCATGTCTAAAGCTCCGTAAATGATTGATGAGTCACAGTTCATTTACATGAAGAAGCTGTTCAATTCTATCTAAGTACCACTGAATGGGCCTCCTCTGTTCTGAAAGTAAAGGATGATGCATGGGCTGCTACAGTAGCATGGTGATGCTATGAACTGCATGTTCATACAGAGTGTTCATTTTGATTGATGGGTGTCAGAATGTTTGGTGTATGTGGAGGCAGGGATGATAACCAGTGTCAACTGTCAACGAGGGTGGGCCCACTGTACCCTTCTCTCCTCTCACTCTGTTAGGGCCAGGGGGAGGGAGAGAGGTGCTGTGTCTGTTGCTTCACAAACATCATTTTATGGCAGGGGTGTCAAATACATTTTGCCCTGGGGGCTCCATTTGGTCTGCAACGAGTCCTCTATCTATTGTTTTGGGAATTTTTGATACTCCCTGCCTGTCTAGTTTTCATTTCTGTGATTTTAAGTGAGCTGGACAGCCAACAAATCTGTATAAATGTAGGTCCATTATCATTTCTTCACAGTTTAAATTTGGGTTTAGTCATTTTAAAGTATATTTACTTTGTTTTTCGCCCCCACCCAAATGATAATCTCAAAACGCACACGGGCCGGATTGGACCCCAAAACACTGGGCTATATGTTTGACACCCATGTTGTAGATTGGAAGGTGAAGAGTGTGCTTGTGTGTGTCTGTCCATATATGTTTTGGGTGGTTGTGTGGTAGTATAGTCACCTGTGTGTCGGTGGAGGCCAACGCTCCAAGTGGCACTAACTGCTCATTATCTTTCTCCCTACAAATCTGTCTTTCCTGCCATGTCTAATCCACCACTTGTCAGCCATCAGCCACACTCTACTTCTCTTTTACCCCTCTCCCTCTCTCCCTTCTCTACGTCTCTTGCCTCTGACATTGGCATTGTACTTCATATGTTTGTTTTAGTTCATGAGAAGCTCCTTTAATTACATTCTGATGAGCATCCGGGCATTGATCTGGGTGGAGAGGGGGCTCATCCACTGCCAAAGATACAGCCATTGATCTGTACATGTCGGAGACCACACAACAATGCAGCCAAATGGTTCTTCATCAAAACTCAACTGGACGGGATGGAGTTGCCCGAGGAGTGTAAATTGCTTCACAGAGTCGAGTCTTTCCAAGCTACAGCGCATTGGAAGAATGTCCAATCCTATAGGCCTGTTCCAAAGCTCATTTTTATATTTAATTATCCTTTATTTAACTAGGCAAGTCAGTTATGAACAAATTCTTGTTTACAATGACGGCCTACCCCAGCCACACCCAAACCCGGACGAAGCTGGGCAAATTGTGCACCGCCCTATCGGAATCCCAAACACGGCCGGTTGTGATACAGCCTGGAATCGAACAAGGGTCTGTAGTGATGCCTCTAGCACTGAGATGCAGTGTCTTAGACCGCTGCACCACTCGGGAGTCCCCAAAAGTAATATTACACTGTATTATTTGCTACAAGGGTAAAATGTATCTATTTACCTGTGAGTGGAGCCTATCTGCTGTTTCTAAACTATTAAAAACGATACTGTGATTTTAGTTGACTACAAAAAAGGTATGTTTATATTGTATGCTAGCATATAGGTGGGGACTCACATATCATTCTTTACCCCATTAAGAAGGAAAACTGAACCAAAAGGAAGATTTTGATGCTGTGCCTTAGCACAAGCAAATAACCTTAGTCTGATGACAGGACACACCTGCAGTATAGGCCCTGTCAGCAGAACATCTACAGAAATCTTTAAAACACCACTTATCTGGCTGGAATATATAGTACTGGTTGTCAGTGGCAGTATGCATAGGGTTAGTGAATCATTTAAAAGGAAATAATCCAATCACACCCTCCCTCACCACACACCAAGGTTTACACTGTACCCAAACCTGGCCGTGTGTGTGTGTTTGTGTGCATGTATATTATGTGTGTGCATCAGGGTGGATTCAAAGAGAAACTTATCTTACCGTAGCTCTTTGAAGGGCTCGGCCCTGACGTGTGGCGTCTCCACAGAGTTGGTGAATACGGCTCCCTCGGCACCTGTAATCACAGAACTACAACATTAGCCAGGAGACCTCCTCTCTCTCCAGCCGTCGGCCCGTCGCTCAATACCACACTGTGATGCCAAATCAATGGACATAATCTCTAAAGCTACAGATCTATATGGGCCGCCATGGCCGGCACATCCCACAAGGTCTCACCTATGCCACAGAGTTAATTTAGGCTCTGAGCTACTGTAGTCCCACCCTATGCTATTGAATAACCTTTACATTGGGGTGCTGCTAGTGGATCGATGGCCTCACTAAATGTGTTTCAAAGCACTTTGTGGCACAGCAGGGACTCCAAAACACCTCTAAAAGTTTAGCCTCTAAAAGTTTTCCTATTCAAAAACGAGGGGAATATTTTCAATAACAGCGACAGGGTGATGGTTGGGTACCTGAATACTTGAGAATATTTACAGGGACGTTATTCCTTTAAGGATTTTCTTGAATTACAGCTCTCAGCTTTTCGATCGGAAAGCAGCAAGGGAAAATATGCAAAAAGAAGTACACCCCCAGCTATGTGGGACATTCGGAAAGTATTCAAACCCCTTGAATTTTTCCAGATTTTGTTATGTTACAGCCTTCTTCTAAAATTGATTAATTTACACGTTTTCCTCATCAATAGACACACAATGACAAAGTGAAAACAGGTTTTTAGAAATGTTTGAACAAGAACAATTATTTTGAATACCGTATTTACATAAGTATTCAGACCCTTTTGCTATGAGAATCGAAATTGAGCTCAGGTGTATCTTGTTTTCATTGATCATCCTTGAAATGTTTCTACAACTTGATTGGAGTCAGCCTGTGGTAAATTAAATTGATTGGACATGATTTGAAAAGGCACAGAGCTGTCCATATAAGGTCCCACGGTTGAGAGTGCATGTCAGAGCAAAACCAGGCCATGAGGTCGAAGGAATTGGGGAAGGGAAGGGTCTAGGGAAGGGTACCAAAACATTTCTGCAGCATTGAAGGTCCAAAAGAACACAGTGACCTCCATCATTCTTAAATGAAAGAAGATTGGAACCACAAAGACTTCCTAGAGCTGGCCCCCTGGCCAAACTGAGCAATCTGGGGAGAAGGGCCTTGGTCAGGGAGGTGGCTAAAAACCCAACGGTCACTCTTACAGGGCTCAAGAGTTCCTCTGTTGAGATGGGAGAACCTTCCAGAAGGACAACCATCTCTGCAGTACTCCACCAATCAGGCCTTTATGGTAGAGTATCCAGATGGAAGCCACTCTTCAGAAATGGGCACATAACAGACTGCTTTGAGTTTTCCAAAAGGCAACTAATGGACACAGACCATGAGAAACAAAATCCTCTGGTCTGAAGAAACCAAGATTGAACCCTTTGGTGTGAATGCCAAGTGTCACGTCTGGAGGAAACCTGGCACCATCCCTACGGTGAAGCATTGTGGTGGCGGCATCATGCTGTGGGGATGTTTTTCAGTGGCAGGGAATGGGAGACTATTCAGGATCGAGGGAAAGATGAACAGAACAAACTACAGAGAGATACTTCATGAAAACCTGCTCCAGAGTGCTCAGGACCTCAGACTGGGGCAAAGTTTCACCTTCCAACAGGACAGCGACCCTGTGCACAAAGCAAAGACAACACAGGAGTGGCTTCGGGACAAGTCTCTCAATGTCCTTCAGTGGCCCAGCCAGAGCCCGGACTTGAATCCGATCGAACATCTCTAGAGACACCTGAAAATAGCTGTGCAGGGATGCACCCCATCCAACCTGATAGAGCTTGAGAGGATCTGCAGAGAAGAATGGGAAAAAGTCCACAAATACACGTGTGCCACGCTTGTAGTGTCATACCCAATAAGACTCGAGGCTGTAATCACTGCCAAAGTTACTTCACAAAGTAAAGGGTCTGAATACTGAATACTCATTATGGGGCATTGTGTGTAGATTGACGAGGGGAAAAAAGAGATACATTTTAGAACAAGGCTTTAACGTAACATAATGTGGAAAAAGTCAAGGGGTCTGAATTATTTTCCGAATGCACTGTAGATAACTTGATGGTCTATTCCAGGTGGAAGCGCTTCTGTTCTCCTGATGTAAATGTAATGGCAACAGCAGCGTTGGTCTTCCTGTATGTATCCCAAAGGCCTCTTGAGCATATGTACAGTAGGGGGTTTGTTTTACTCTGACAGCTCTGCTGCTAGGAGTCACGCCTTTTCAGCAGGGATGAAGGGAATGGCTATAAGACTGTGTAACTGGACTTCTGGGCTGTAAAATGACTCAGAAAGTTTCTTCAAGCTATGTTTTTTTGTTTTTGCATTTTCTGTTTGTCTGGCTTCCCCTTTTAGGGGGTTTAGGTCAGGGTTCTTATTCACCACTCAGTGACACATCTATTTGTCAAAAAGGTCATAATATAAACATTATTTGATAAAATGTTTTCATAAGGAAGCAAACATTGAAATAGCAGACAGGTGTTGCAGGTAATGCAATGAGAGTTGCATGAAACAGATGAATATGAAAAGTATTATTAATGAAGTCAATATGGAGATAACGCAGGCCACATGGAATACAGTATAAATTGTAATTGAATATTGTCAAATGAACTTTGTTTGAACTCCCACAGGGATGAGGGTCCATTAAGAGACACTAAACAGGAGACAGTACTCCATCGGACCATTCATGTGATGTTTTTATTGTCATGTAAACTAGATAGGTGCAGTGAAATGTGTTGTTTTCTGGGTCACCCCTGGAGCAAATTAGGGTTAAGGGCTTTACTCAAGGACACATCAACAGACTTTCACCTTATCAGCTCAGGTATTTGAACCAGTGACCTTTCAGTTACTGGCCCAATGCTCTAAGCACTAGGCTACCTGCAGCCAGTGGTGTAATTTATTTAAGTAAAAATACTTGAAAGTACTACTTAAGTAGATTTGAGGGGTATCTATACTTTACTATTTATATTTAAGATAACTTTTACTTCACTACATTCCTAAAGATAATTATGTACTTTTTACTCCAAACATTTTCCCTTCCACCCAAAAGTACTCGTTACATTTTGAATGCTTAGCAGGACAGAAAAAATGCCTAATTCACACAATTATCAAGAAAACATCCCTGCTCTTCCCTACTGCCCCTGATCTGGTAGACTCACTAAACACATGCTTCGTTTGTGAATGATGTCTGAGTGTTGGAGCATGCCCCTGGCTATACGTTGTGACGGCCCTGAATTTTTCTGAACGTCTCAGTGCTTCTCATTCGAATAGGGCGCTTTCCCTTTAATTCCCAATTAAATAGCCAGCATCAGCTGCGCAAAAGTGGGGTTGTGATGGGTTCATCCCTAAATTCCCGAGAAGCTTCTCTATTCCGTTTGTTTTGTAGCCTAATAGGGTTTACCCAGGATCGGATCCACTCTTTGCATCCATGGACTACACCTCTCTGTTCTTCGTGGCCTTTGCTGGAGATCTGTTTGCGATTTGGATGGTCTGACTGACTACAACCTTTTTGTATACGGTATTTCATTTGTTTTGATGTGATGTATACTGTGATGATTTATGTAGTTAGTTGTAGTTGAGGACTTAGTAAGAGTTGATACGCTTTATAGCTGTGTGGTAAAATAATTGTTATATTGATTGTATGATAATACTGGGTTTATGCTACACTGAATGAACGGACAAACATTGAGTGACAAAAGTCACTTGAGTTCCCTGAACTCCTTTACCAGGCTGGACTCTTTTTAGGCCCGAGGTACAGGACATTTCTGGAGGAACCAGAACTCATTGTGATGTTATTATATGTGTGTGTAATCATTGATGTTGCTAATACAACCCACACAAAATAATATAGTTGTTTTTGAAGTTCTTTCCAATGTTTTAAGGGTTTAAGTCCTTTGAATTGGTGTAGACTTGACGGACCAGATGGGACTCATTCACTCCCAAACCAAAAGGAGAAACCAATGTTTTCTCTGGCACCCCTATGATGTAATAACCTCAAGTCAAAACCCTTACAAAGTAAATAAGAAAATGATGCTGTCTGGTTTGCTTAATTTAAAGAACTTGAAATTATACTTTTAAAATCAAATCAAATCAAAATGTAATGGTCACATACACATGGTTAGCAGATGTTAATGCGAGTGTTGCGAAGTGCTTGTGCTTTCATGCAGTCATATCAAACAAGTAATCTAACAATTTCACAACAACTACCTTTATACACAAGTGTAAAGGATTGAATAAGAATATGTACATATATGGATGAGCGACGGCCGAACGACATAGGCAAGATGAAGTAGATGTATATACATATGAGATGAGTAATGTAGGGTTTGTAAACATTATATAAAGTGGTATTGTTTAAAGTGACTAGTGATGCATCTATTACATCCAATTTTTTATGATTAAAAAACGTAGTCAACGGGCAGTGGCTCGGGTGGTTTTTGTCTTTGATGATCTTTTTGGCCTTCCTGTGACATCAGGTGCTGTAGGTGTCCTGGAGGGCAGGTAGTTTGCCCCCGGTGATGCGTTGTGCAGACCTCACTACCCTCTGGAAAGCCTTACGATTGTGGGTGGAGCAGTTGCCCACAGTTGTTCAGTGTCTCCTGACCCCTCCTGTCTCAGCCTCCAGTATTTTTTATTTTTTATTTCACCTTTATTTAACCAGGTAGGCTAGTTGAGAACAAGTTCTCATTTGCAACTGCGATCTGGCCAAGATAAAGCATAGCAGTGTGAACAGACAACACAGAGTTACACATGGAGTAAACAATTAACAAGTCAATAACACAGTAGTTTATGTGTCGGGGGGCTAGGGTCAGTTTGCTATATCTGGAGTACTTCTCCTGTCCTATTCGGTGTCCTGTGCGAATCTAAGTGTGCGTTCTCTAATTCTCTCCTTCTCTCTTTCTTTCTTTCTCTCTCTCGGAGGACCTGAGCCCTAGGACCATGCCCTAGGACTACCTGACATGATGACTCCTTGCTGTCCCCAGTCCACCTGGCTGTGCTGCTGCTCCAGTTTCAACTGTTCTGCCTTATTATTATTTGACCATGCTGGTCATTTATGAACATTTGAACATCTTGGCCATGTTCTGTTATAATCTCCACCCGGCACAGCCAGAAGAGGACTGGCCACCCCACATAGCCTGGTTCCTCTCTAGGTTTCTTCTTATGTTTTTGGCCTTTCTAGGGAGTTTTTCCTAGCCACCATGCTTCTACACCTGCATTGCTTGCTGTTTGGGGTTTTAGGCTGGGTTTCTGTACAGCACTTTGAGATATCAGCTGATGTACGAAGGGCTATATAAATACATTTGATTTGATTTGCCGTACCAGGCTGTAAAGGTTTGTGAGTGTTTTTGGTGACAATCCAAATTTCCTCCGCCTCCTGAGGTTGAAGAGGCGCTGTTGCGCCTTCTTCACCACGCTGTCTGTGTGGGTGGACTATTTCAGTTTGACCGTGATGTGTTTGCCGAGGAATTTAAAACTTTCCACCTTCTCCACTACTGTCCTGTCGATGTGGATAGGGGAGTGCTCCCTCTGCTGTTTCCTGAAGTCCATCTTCTTTGTTTTGTTGACATTGAGTGTGATGTTATTTTCCTGACACCACACTCCCGAGGGCCCTCACCTTCTCCCTGTAGGCCGTCTTGTCGTTGTTGATAATCAAGCCTACCACTGTAGTGTCGTCTGCAAACTTGATGATTAAGTTGGAGGTGTGCATGGCCATGCAGTCATGGGTGAACTGGGAGTACTGGAGAGGGCTGAGAACGCACCCTTGTGGGGCCTCAGTGTTGAGGATCAGCGGGGTGGAGATGTTGCTTCCTAGGGTCTCGAGCTTAATTACGAGTTTGAAGGGTTCTATGGTGTTAAATGCTGATCGATGAACAGCATTTTTACATAGGTATTCCTCTTGTCCGGATGGGTTAGGGCATTGTGATTGCGAATGCGTCGTCTGTGGACCTATTGGGGCGGTAAGCAATTTGGAGTGGGTCTAGGGTGTCAGGTAAGGTGGAGGTGATATGATCCTTGACAAGTTTCTCAAAGCACTTAATGATGACGGAAGTCAGCCTGACCAGAATACCGCTCTGTCTGCCTCTTCTGCAGCGACGTTGTTTTGGGTCGCCTACTGAGATCTGATCCATTGTCCTGGGTGGTGCTCCAAACAGAGGATCCGCTTTTGGAACGTTGTATTACTTGCCGTAATGTTGGTAAGTTGATGTTGCTCTTATAGCCAATAGTTCTTCCTGTTGTATGTAATAACAGCTAACATTTCCTGGGGTAACGGTGTAAGAAATAAGACATGAAAAAAATAAATTCTGCATAGTTTCCTAAGAATGCAACGCTTTTGATACCTAAGTACATTTTAGCAATGACATGTACTTTTGATACTTACAGTACGTACATAAAAAACTTTTAGACTGTTACTTGAGTATTTTACAGGGTGACTTTCACTTTTACTTGAGTCATTTTCTATTAAGGTATCTTTACTTTTACTCAAGTATGACAATTGAGTACTTTTCCACCAATGCTTGCAACCCATATGCATCAACTGTCTTTAGTGGCAGTTATACACTGTAGGCTGTTGTATATGTACATGTATTTACCAACAGACTACTGAGACTATGACAGATAAGAGACATATCACAATCCCCCAACCCCAAAAGCCTGTCACAAGTCACCCAACGACACAGACCAGAAAAAAAACATACATATTTCTACACTGTAACAAGGAGCTCTTCGTATAAATAACCACGACTCACAGTCAAGACATTACCTTTTGCTCAGATGGTATGGAAAAGAGTCATGATGCAGCTTTTATGAGGATTTTATTTTTATTTTTTATTAAACTAGGCAAGTCAGTTATTAAGAACAAATTATTATTTACAATGACGGCCTAGGAACAGCGGGTTAACTGCCTTATTCAGGGGCAGAACGACTTTTTCAGGGGCAGAACGATTTTTACCTGGTCAGCTCGGGGACTCGATTTCGCAACCTTTTAGTTACTGGCCCAACTCTCTAACCACTAGGCTATCTGACGATTATCATAGTATGGAGAGAAAGATGGCCAGTATAGAGTGCCAGCTTAATGGTCAACATGAACAATTTGGACTGTTTTTATTTAACAATGCTGAAAGAGAACTCAGCCCCCTGCCCAAAAGAGAAGACCATTCAAACTTGCCACCCATATCCATGAAAAGCAATAGTGGCTGTCCATATGTAATGTCAGTTTTCACAGAGTACATGGGTGTGTGATGAGCAGTCAAGACAGCAGTATTTCAGAATACCATAGTGTCAAAGCAACATTTTGAAATATCATTATTTGAGGGGCCTCTTTTGCCATAAACTCACACATAAGTACCGTCTCTTCAAGCTCGTTTTGTTATGTGAATTCATACAGTCTGAGGGACATAACCCAGAATAGTTTGGCTTAATGCATAACACAGCATTAAGGTGAAGAGTAAAAACCCAGAGAATATGTTCTAAATTACCAGTGCAGTATATCAGAGAACACATCAGTTCCTCATTCTGTCACTGCAGAGCCCAGTCAGTCTTCTCTCAAACACTGCTATCACCCCGCTAGCCACAGTCCATGGACAAGTTGATAGATGCTAATTAGAGCCCATTAGAGAGAAAGTAATAAAGTTACTCAGTGTTGACAGACCGCAGCTGTAGTCAGATTTAGACAAGAAAACAGAAAAAACTGTTGTGCAAATGGAATAGACACCAGGTGGAAATTATAGGCATTTAGCAAGACACCCCCAATAAAGGAGAGGTTCTGCAGGTGGGGACCACTTCTCAGTTCCAATGCTTCCTGACTGATGTTTTGGTCACTTTTGAATGCTGGCGGTGCTTTCACTCTAGTGGTAGCATGAGACGGAGTCTACAACCCACACAAGTGGCTCAGGTAGTGCAGCTCATCCAGGATGGCACATCAATGCGAGCTGTGGCAAGAAGGTTTGCTGTGTCTGTCAGCGTAGTGTCCAGAGCATGGAGGAGCTACCGAGAGACAGGTCAGTACATCAGGAGACGTGGAGGAGGCCGTAGGATGGCAACAACCCAGCAGCAGGACCACTACCTCTGTCTTTGTGCAAGGAGGAGCAGGAGGAACACTGCCAGAGCCCTGCAAAATGACCTCCAGCAGGCCACTAATGTGCATGTTTCTGCTCAAACGGTCAGAAATGGACTCCATGAGGGTGGTATGAGGGCCCGACGTCCACAGGTGGGGGTTGTGCTTACAGCCCAATACTGTGCAGGACGTTTGGCATTTGCCAGAGAACACCAAGATTGGCAAATTCGCCACTGGCGTCCTGTGCTCTTCACAGATGAAAGCAGATTCACACTGAGCACATGTGACAGACGTGACAGTCTGGAGACGCCGTGGAGAACGTTCTGCTGCCTACAACATCCTCCAGCTTGACCGGTTTGGCGGTGTGTCAGTCGTGGGGTGGCATTTCTTTGGGGGGGCCGCACAGCCCTCCATGTGCTCGCCAGAGGTAGCCTGACTGCCATTAGGTACTGAGATGAGATCTTCAGACCCCTTGTGAGACCATATGCTCGTGCAGTTGGCCCTGGGTTCCTCCTAATGCAAGACAATGCTAGACCTCATGTGGCTGGAGTGTGTCAGCAGTTCCTGCAAGAGGAAGGCATTGATGCTATGGACTGGCCCGCCCGTTCCCCAGACCTGAATCCAATTGAGCACATCTGGGACATCATGTCTCGCTCGGATGTTTTAGTCCAGGTCTGAGAAGAGATCCCTCAGGAGACCATCCTCCACCTCATCAGGAGCATGCCCAGGCATTGTAGGGAGGTCATACAGGCACGTGGAGGCCACACACACTACTGAGCCTCATTTGTGACTTGTTTTAAGGACATTACATCAAAGTTGGATCAACCTGTAGTGTGGTTTTCCACTTTAATTTTGAGTGTGACTACAAATCCAGACCTCCATGGGTTGATAATTTTTGTGGGATTTTGTTGTCAGCACATTCAACTATGTAAAGAAAAAAGTATTTAATCAGAATATTTCATTCATTCAGATCTAGGATGTGTTATTTTAGTGTTCCCTTTATTTTTTGAGCAGTGTATTATGGATTATATATAATAAAACAACCTGAGGATTGATTATAAAAAACGTTTGACATGTTTCTGTGGACATTACGGATACTCTTTGGAATTTTCGTCTGCGATGTCGTGCCTGCTCGAGCCTGTGGATTTCTGAACATAACGCGCCAAACAAATGGAGGTATTTTGGATATAAAAATAATCTTTATGGAACAAAAGGAACATTTTATTGTGTAACTGGGAGTCTCGTGAGTGCAAACATCTGAAGATCATCAAAGGTAAGCGATTTAATCTCTTGCTTTTCTGACTTTCGTGACCAATCTACTTGGCTGCTCGTGTTTGTAATATTTTGTCTACTGAGAGAGATGTTCTTACATAAACGCTTGTTATGCTTTCGCTGAAAAGCTGTATTGAAATCTGACATGCCAGGTGGATTAACAACAAGCTAAGCTGTGTTTTGCTATATTGCACTTGTGATTTCATGAAAAAGTCATATTTTTAGTAATTTAATTTGAATTTGGCGCGCTGCAATTCAGCGGGTGTTGATGAAAATGATCCCGCTAGAGGGATGGGTGCGTCAAGGAGTTAACACTTTTTGGTTACTACATGATTCCATATCTGTTATGTGACAGTGTTGATGTCTTCACTATTATTCTACAATGTAGAAAAGAATTTAAAAAATAAAGAAGAACCCTTGAATTATTAGGTGTTTTCAAACTTTTGGCTGGTACTGTATGTCTGGATCAACTCACTGGGAGGCCTGGTCCACACCGACTGTGCTATATAACCTATTTAGAAACAAGCCTCTGTCTTTGTCGTCCTTTGCCCATACACTCTTCTTCATCACCTCCCTCCATCCCACCACTAGTTGCTATAGTAGCTATTAAGTGAATGTTTATGAGGCCTCCAAACACTAGTGCTATATCCTGCTGCATGCTTCATAAAGCGCTGATTGATCAGCAGGAGACTAGCCGACCAGGGGGGTTGGAGGAGACGTAATGGAAGCACATTGACAAAATAATTTCAGAGGGGACAATAAAACAAAATGGCTTTATCGATATTTCACTCAATCTGTTTATGGATGTTTATGGCCAGAGCATTACAGGATGTCACCGGGAGAGTCGGCCCAGTCCGGTTCCCAATGGAGAGTTTAGTGAGAGAGCAAGTGTGTCTGTTTGTGCAAACATTTGTGCGCATGTGTGTGCCTATGTATGAAAGTCGACTAAAGTTCACAAGGTGATGTGTAAATGAAAGTGAGAAGATATTGATCAAGTGGTTCCCATAGGCAGGCTATTGATTCAAGGCCATGCATACTACAACTAAGCTCTGATTGTACTGCAGTTGTTAAGAAAGGAGGGAAAATAACAGTTACCGTTCGATCATAGGCAGTACTGTCTCCTATGTTGAACCCTTCTGTTACCAGATATATATATATATATATGACACACACACACACGGTGGGGAGAACAAGTATTTGATACACTGCCGATTTTTGCAGGTTTTCCTACTTACAAAGCAAGTAGAGGTCTGTAATTCTTATCATAGGTACACTTCAACTGTGAGCGACGGAATCTAAAACAAAAATCCAGAAAATCACATTGTATGATTTTTAAGTAATTAATTTGCATTTTATTGCATGACAAGTATTTGCTCACCTACCAACCAGTAAGAATTTCGACTCTCACAGACCTGTTAGTTGTTTTTTTTAATCCCTCCTGTTCTCCACTCATTACCTGTATTAACTGCACCTCTTTGAACTCGTTACCTGTCCACACACTCAATCAACGTCTCCACAATGGCCAAGACCAGAGAGCTGTGTAAGGACATCAGGGATAGAATTGTAGACCTGCACAAGGCTGGGATGGGCTACAGGACAATAGGCAAGCAGCTTGGTGAGAAGGCAACAACTGTTGGCACAATTATTAGAAAATGGAAGAAGTTCAAGATGACGGTCATTCACCCTCGGTCTGGGGCTCCATGCAAGATCTCACCTCGTGGGGCTTCAATGATCATGAGGAAGGTGAGGGATCAGCCCAGAACTACACGGCAGGACCTTGTCAATGACCTGAAGAGAGCTGGGACCACAATCTCAAAGAAAACACACTACGCTGTCATGGATAAAAATCCTGCAGCGCACACAAGGTCGCCGTGCTCAAGCCAGCGCATGTCCAGGCCCATCTGAAGTTTGCCAGTTTTTTTAATTTATACCTTTATTTTACTAGGCAAGTCAGTTAAGAACAAATTCATATTTTCAATGATGGCCTAGGAACAGTGGGTTAAATGCCTGTTCAGGGACAGAACTACAGATTTTGTACCTTGTCAGCTCGGGGATTTGAACTTGCAACCTTTCGGTTACTAGTCCAATGCTCTAACCACTAGGCTACCCTGCCGCCCCAATGACCATCTGGATGATCCAGAGGAGGAATGTGAGAAGGTCATGTGGTCTGATGAGATAAAAATAGTTTTTTGGTCTAAATTCCACTCTCGGTGTTTGGAGGAAGAAGAAGGATGAGTACAGCCCCAAGAACACCATCCCAACCGTGAAGCATGGAGGTGGAAACATCATTCTTTGGGGATGCTTTTCTGCAAAGGGGACAGGACGACTGCCCCGTATTGAGGGGAGGATGGATGGAGACATGTATCGCGAGATCTTGGCCAACAATCTCCTTCTCTCAGTAAGAGCATTGAAGATGGGTCGCCAGGGCAACTAAGGAGTGGCTCCATAAGAAGCATCTCAAGGTCCTGGAGTGGCCTAGCCAGTCTCCAGACCTGAACCCAATAGAAAATCTTTGGAGGGAGCTGAAAGTCCGTATTGCCCAGCGACAGCCCCGAAACCTGAAGAATCTGGAGAAGTTCTGTATGGATGAGTGGAACAAAATCCCTGCTGCAGTGTGTGCAAACCTGGTCAAGAACGACAGGAAACGTATGATCTTTGTAATTGCAAACATAGGTTTCTGTACCAAATATTATATTAAGTTCTGCTTTTTTGATGTATCAAATACTTATGTCATGCAATAAAATGCAAATTAATTACTTAAAAATCATACAATGTGATTTTCTGGATTTTTGTTTTAGATTCCGTCTCTCACAGTTGAGGTGTACCTATGATAAGAATTACAGACCTCTACATGCTTTGTAAGTTGGAAAACCTGCCAAATTGGCAGCGTATCAAATACTTGTTCTCCCCACTGTATATCTTGATATGGGGAATATTAAACGTTCAGTATTACAACGCCCATATTAGGACTGCATCACGTTATCTTGCTCTCAAATAATGGTGTGAAAGTGAAGACACACAGTGAGGTATGCCTTAAATCTGCGATATGTAACTCTATGTAAATTTAAATAGAAATGTGCGTTATAGATCTGTCATTCTCATTGAAAGCAAGTTTAAGAAGCAATAGATCTGTTTTTATATGTGCTTTTTTTATGCTTCCCATTCTTAAGTTTAGTTTTTGCATCTTTTACTTTCAGTTTTGTACACCAGCTTCAAACAGCTGAAAATACTATATTTTTGGTTATGGAAAATACTGTATGGGTTAGGGTTAACCGGGACTGTCGCTTTTTCAATAGGAGAGGGAGAGACAATGGCTGCTCCACTCTGTTGCGCAAGCAAAACTCTGCGAACACCCAGCTATCCACTGACGTGATCTTATCTTTCTCGCTCATTTTTCAAAATAAAAGCCTGAAACTATGTCTAAAGACTGTTGACACCTTGAGGCAGCCATAGGATAAGGAATCTGGTTTATATCCCTTTAAATGGAGGCAAGGCATCCAATGGAACATAGAGCTTTCAGGAAAAACAGCACTTCCTGGTTTGATTTTCCTCAGGTTTTCGCGTGCAATATCAGTTCCGTTTTACTCACAGACAATATTTTGACAGTTTTGGAAACCTTTTAGAGTGTTTGCTATCCTAATCTGACAATGATATGCATATTCTAGTTTCTGGGCCTGAGAAATAGGCAGTTTCAAGTGGGTACTTTTTTGTTGCCAAAAACGAAAATCCTGCCCCCTACACTCAAGAAGTTAAACTTTCAGGATAAGGTAAGACCCAGATGCAGACCATGTCGAAGTAACAATGTTTATAACAGCAACAGGGGCAAAGGTACAGGACGGCAGGCAGGCTCAGGGTCAGGGGCAGGCACAGTGGTCAGGCGGGCGGGCTCAGGATCAGGACTGGCAAGGGTCAAAACCAGGAGGACGAGAAAAGAGAGACTGGGGAAAAAGCAGGAGCTGATTCAAAAACGCTGGTTGACTTGACAAACAAGACGAACTGGCAACAGACAAACAGAGAACACCGGTATAAATACACAGGGGATAATGGAGAAGAAGGGCAACACCTGGAGGGGGGTGGGGACAATCAAAAAGATAGGTGAAACAAATCAGGATGTGACAAACAAATAAATATATTTTCTATTTGAAATTCTTCAAAGTAGCCACCCTTTGCCTTGATGACAGCGTTGCACATTCTTGGCATTCTCTCAACCAGTCGATTGGAATGCATTTCAATCAACAGGTGTGCCTTGTTCAAAGTTAATTTGTGGAATTTCTTTCCTTCTTAATGCGTTTGAGCCAATCAGTTGTGTTGTGACAAGGTAGGGGTTGTATACAGAAGATAGCCCTATTTGGTAAAATACCAAGTCCATACTATGGCAAGAACAGCTCAAATAAGTAAAGAGAAATGACAGTCATCAATACTTCAAGACATGGAGGTCAGTCAATGCGGAACATTTAGCAAATGAGCAGTCGCAAAGACCATCAAGAGCTATGATGTATCTGGCTCTCATGAGGACCGCCACAGGAAAGGAAGACCTAGAGTTAACTCTGCTGCAGAGGATAAGTTCATTCAAGTTACCAGCCTCGGAATTTGCAGCCCAAATAAATACTTCACAAAGTAGCAGATACATCTCAACATCAACAGTTCAGAGGACAGAAACCACTACTAAAGGACATCAATAATAAGAAGAGACTTGCTTGGGCCAAGAAACACAAGCAAATTTTAGACCAAAGTTTATATTTTTGGTTCCAACCGCCGTGTCATTGTGAGATGCTGAGTAGGTGAACGTATGATCTCCGCATGTGTGGTTCCCACTGTGAAGCATGGAGGAGGAGGTGTGATGGTGTGAGGGTGCTTTTCTGGTGACACTGTCTGTGATTTATTTAGAATTCAAGGCGCACCTAAACCAGCATGGCTAACACAGCATTCTGCAGCAATATGCCATCCCATCTGGTTTGAGCTTAGTGGGACTATCATTTGTTTTTCAACAGGACAATGACCCAAAACACACCTCCAGACTGTGTAAGGGCTATTTGACCAAGGAGAGTGAGGGAGTGCTGCATCAGATGACCTGGCCTCCACAATCACCTGACCTCAACCCAATTGAGATGGTTTGGGATGAGTTGGACCGCAGAGTGAAGGAAAAGCAGCCAACAAATGCTCAGCATATGTGGTTACTCCTTCAAAACACTTGGAAAAGCATTCCAGATGAAGCAGGTTGAGAGAATGCCAAGAGTGATCAAAGCTGTCACCAAAGCAAAGGTTGGCTACTTTTGTAAAATTTGTTTTACACTTTTTGGTTTTGGTTACTACATGATTTCATATGTGTTATTTAATAGTCTTCACTATTATTCTAAAATGTAGAAAATAGTACAATAAAGAAACCCCTTGAATGAATAGGTGTGTCCAAACTTTTGACTGGTACAGTATCCGTACGCATTACGGCTGCACACACATATTACAGTATATGGGTCTTCTTGCAGGATCTAACTGGGATAGCACAGCTGCTGAGCTGATATCTGGAGGTCCTGCTGTATTTACACTAGAATGTTCAAAGGCATTCCTTATACGATAGAAGACCTGTATCTAAACATAGGATCGAGCAATGTTTAAATTGCCTGTAGCTATCGGGATTGCATAGATGTGTATCAGAAAAAATCTAAAAGCTGATTGACAAAGTGTTAAGAGACAGTGTAATATGTAATGTAGACCAAATTGTACATGAAGTAAACAATTCTAATGAGAGGGATATTACTCTGGGAGCTAAACAGTCTCCCTCACACTACCCACCCTGAGGTGGCTGCTACCGAACAACACACCAGCTATTTGTCTCCAATTAATGGAAGCATCATTGTAGCATCTTTTAAATAGGATTCCAGCCATAGTACTCCGGAAGAAAACTCCAGGTGGCCGAATGCAGTAAAATTGGAACTATCTATCTGCCTTTGGGTGCAGTGCCATTTAGCAGCTGAATTGCATACATTTGTATCCAAAGACCCGGTGGACCTTTTATAGTGAAAGTGGCTATTGCTCCTGGAACAAAAGTGTACTTGAGTGTTGGGGAGAAGGAGGTTCTTGGACGTGATGTACAGTTGAAGAGTGCTCCAGGGATCCTGAGTGGTACAGTAGACTGCAGATTATAATGAAATGCATTTTGCATCAGCCTCCTCTTGCAATAGGTCAGAGGAGTGGGATGGGTGCATTAGTGGCAGGGGTGTGGAGGAGAAGAGGGTACACTGCATCGATAACAAGGCTCAACAGGAACTGGGGAGTATACATTAAACAGTGGGACATAGTTTGTAAAAGCAAGAAGTCAAGTATTTTAAGTACACTACTGCAAATGTTATGAAATATATGTCTAATACACCAGAACATATTTAGTTTGTAGCTGATTACTTTGAATGCACAATTGCAAGTAAATGTAGGCCCATAGGTTATCTACATGTATTTTCACTATGCATGTCTCCTTCCATTTTTCTATGTACTTATACTGTACCCTTTGAACTACTCCACTATCATCTGGTCGTCCGGTTTATAGGTACAAACTGCAGTGATTACACCTGGAGCAGGTGCCTGGTACAGGTAGAGGGGACGGGATGACAGAACAGTGTGGTGCCGATAGCTTCGTCCTCTGCTACCAGGCCATTTGTCACCCCAGCAACATGGAGCCATACATGGAGCTGTGGAACTCATAACTGTGCTGTGTGGATAAACAAGCTCACTCTGGAACAGTGTGATCACACTATTGAGTCTATGTTTGTACGTGTCGAGAGGGTTTGCGGGTGTGTGTGTAGTGGGCTGTGGATGTATGTGTGTGGTTTGGTGTGTATGTGTGTGTCCTTGACCAGACCTTCGGAGGATTGATACCCAGAAATAATTTGATATTGAGATAAAAACGGCTGCGTTGGACCTTTTAAAGATACTCAGCTGCAGGCTTCCATTTTAGACCGTTACCAGAGCCATCCATGTTCACAGATACCATTAGTTATTATGGATCAGTGGTGGATGCAGTTGGATAATATTGCTATTGGAGACAAGTTGTACACCTAGAGCATCCTCCCTCTCACATAGCCTTGACAGGGATTATATATCCGAAAGATGAAAAGAAACACATTATCCGTCTGTAATGCAGGTCTTAGGGTGTCAGTGACAGAAACAAGACTTGAAAGGCAAACAATGTTGCCATGATTTTGCAAATGGCTCTGCCGGGTGCGCAGCGCTGTAAAACCCCAGGACTATACTGACTCCATGGTTACAATCTAATCTAGCTTTGAGACCAGACCAGTGGCGGGCTAGATTTATGTGGACCGTGAAACCAAGCCCAAGGAAGAGGCTCAGGTAAAGCAGGTGGATATAACTCACTGGCTTTTAGAGATTCTTTATCATCTACTTAGCATGGTCACCTGACAGAAATCCAATGGCCACTCTGCAAAGCACATTCCCCATTCCTACCTGATCAGACGGTGAAATGTAGTCTGCCTCTTGCGCCCTATATTCATTTCATGTATGACACTTGTCACACAGTTACTCCCGGCTGCTCTTTATGATCGTATTAATGCAAGCTGGAGCCACACACAAGGAAGAGAGAGAGGGAAGGGACAAGGAGAGAGAGAGAGAGGGAAGGGAATAAAATGAGGAAGAGAATGAAGTGAAATGGATGAATTTGGAATGACTCAGCTGTAATTTTGATGGCAATGCAGTGGGCATTTCCTTAACTCTTTCTTTTTATAGCAGACATCTGAAAACTAAACTAACCCTAGGAAGCATAGTGCCATAGGCTATAGACCATTGTACCCCATGTGCACTTACTGGTCATTGTTCACAGTAGCAGTGGAATTACAACATACAGCACCAGCAGCAAGACAAAGTCCTGAGACTGACCCCTAACTAACCAAGTCAACCAGTCCACTGTAATGAGGCCACTGGCCATGTGCTGTAGGGTCATGCCCCCATCATCAGCAGTCTGGACCACCACTGCCAGGTAGCCACCCACCAGGAGTGGATGTGACCCTAGCCCTATACAGTAATTAGAGACTGGCTGAAGCAGGAAACTAAGGTCAGGTCAAGTGGCTCTCCAGCAGCCACACACTTTAATACACATCACAGCTGAAAGTCTGAAGGCCACATTATAGATACAGTAGACAGGATGTAAATAAAGGCAATGTTGTTTGGCCGCATGGCCATATCTGTATCTGTACCATGCTCTCCTCATAAACCTGATATGAATTAAACATTGCGCTTAGCAGACTAATTTCCCATTTTCTCTCACGGGTGTCATATTACAGACTAGGGATTGTAAAAATATTATGGAGTTGGCATTGTCTCCCCGTCTGTCAGATCAAACATCAGGACTGGTGTAACGACCATTCACTGGGTGATGTGGTTACTGTGAGACAGACACATCATTGACGGGTGGGACTACTTTCTGCACGTTGCTTCTCTCAATCCATATTGACATCCCCCATTGTAGCATCTACAATTGGGTTTGCCACATTATCATCTGTGCCGTGCTAATAACTTGACGAGCATTTCTCCAAACCAGGCTATCTATTAATACTATCTGTTTCAGGGATCCTACAATCATCAGAGTGCTGTTGTGATTATTAAGTGTGTAATTCAATTTGAATCAGCCTCCACTGCAGTCCAATGGGATATAATTGAGGCAAATAAATGAGCCTTTAATTATAATTACATATAAAAACAAAAAAACAGCAGCAGGTAATGTCATTATTCTGTGGATTCCTGCTAATTACGGTTGTGATGATGAGTAGAGAGAGGAGGGTGGAGAGGGATGGAGGGAATATGAGAATACTCGATTGAGCATGCTCCATTGACAATTCCGGAATTCCCTGTTCCAAGCATATTTTAATTACCATAGAGGAGTGCTCCATTGTGTCCTCTCATTCCCGGCGAATTCATTCCTTTCTCTCTTGGTTTTTATTGTGTAATTGATTAGGTTTGGTTTCCTATGGAAGACAATGAGGATCGCTGTAAACTGCTGGTTCGGCTCCTGTACTGTACAGGGCTGGCTCACGAGACTGTATACACAACACACTTTGCCATTTGGCCACAGTTCTCTAAATCTTGATTAAAGGTCTCCAAAGTGCACAGTGTGTGGTCTTGTGTACCATATACAACTGCTATTGTAATTATGATTTGTGTGACTATTCAGTATTACCCTAATTGTACTCACACAGGTGAAAACATTTGCTGTAACTGACAAGCTAACAATTCATGACATTATTCTGCTCCACAGTGGCGTCTTGCTCTACAAAAACTATCCACCTAGTGTGGAACTTGAAGCAGTTGAGTAACAATAACAATAGACAGGTAAACTTTGAATTGCTTTACAGCAGGGTAGGTAACAACACATCTGCTCAACACGGCGGCCCCTCAGGGGTGCATGCTCAGTCCCCTCCTGTACTCCTCCTGTGTTCACACATGACTTCATGGCCAAGCATGACTCAACATGCTCAAGTTTGCTGATGACACAACAGTGGTAGGCCTGATTACCGACAACGATGAGACAGCCTATAGGGAGGAGGTCAGAGACAACCTCTCCCTCAATGTGATCAAGACAAAGGAGATGATCGTGGACTACAGGAAATGGAGGGCCGATCACGCCCCCAATCTCATTGACAGGGTTGTAGTGGAGCAGGTTGAGAGGTTCAATTTCCTTGGTGTCCACATCACCAACAAACTATCATGGTCCAAACACACCAAGACAGTCGTGAAGAGGGCTCGACAATGACTATTCCCCCTCAGGAGACTGAAAAGATTTGGCAAGGGTCCTCAGATCCTCAAAAAGTCCTTTAGCTGCACCATCGAGAGGTTGCATCACCACCTGGTATGGCAACTGCTCGGCCTCAGACCGCAAGGCACTACAGAGGGTAGTGCATAGGGCCTAGTACATCACTGAGGCCAAGCTACCTGCCATCCAGGACATCTATACCAGGCAGAGGAAGGCCCTAAAAATTGGCAAAGACTTCAGCCAACCTAGTCATAGACTGTTCTCTCTGCTACCGCACGGCAAGCGGTAACGAAGCGCAAAGTCTAAGTCCAAAAGGCTTCTTAACAGCTTCTACCCCCAAGCCATAAGACTCAGCTAAACAAATGGCTACCCAGACTATTTGCATTGACCACCCCCCACCCCCATTTTTATGCTGCTGCTACTCTTTTTATGCTGCTGCTAATCTATGTACAGTCACTTTACCTCTACCTACATGTACATATTATCTCAATTACCTTGACTAACCTGTGCCCCCGCACACTGACTCTGAACCGGAAACCCTTGTATATAACCTCGCTACTGTTAATTTATTGTTGATCTTCAATTATTTGTTATTTTTCTATTTTCTTCTTTTTACTTTTATTTTTTATTATTTATTAATTACTTCAGTTTATTTTAGTAAATAATTTCTTAACACTTATTTTTCTTAAAACCACATTGTTGGTTTTAAAACCACATTTGATTTGATTTATTAAACAGCCAAATCAAGTGTTGATATCATAATACAGCCATGCAGTCTCTCGGGTCTCTCATTGGACAATAATCCATTCTGAGGGAGGCATCTCGAGGATCGCAATCAAACTCACTTCCTACAATGCTCTTGTCGGAAATATTTCACTTGTGTTTTCCTCAAGTGTCAAGCTTTATATTTCCACTTCATTGCTTTCAGACACAGTTACACAACTCTGGCTTCATATAGCATTGTTCATCTTTGAGACCATCTTGAAAAGGTTGCAGAACACTGTAATCAAGTTTTACCTGGCAGCACTGATTGAGCCTTGTGTTAAAAAGAGAGACATGTAAAAAACAATCATATTTCATATAGCGATACGTGTATAAAGCAATTAAATTTCCTATTTGCCTCTAAAAGCCTATTTACAGCCACATTTAAGTCGCAGATTGCTTTGACAACATTGAAGACATTTGACGACATTTATCCTTTTGCCTGCAATCAACAGCTACAGTATATTCTTATCCCAAAGTTGCTAGTTTTGTTCACTGGATGTAGCACCTGCCAATCTTGTGTAAAAAATAATCCAATAATTTCAGGGGGTTGATTAGTTGTGATATGAGGGAAATCCAGATCTGTAAAAAGCTAGTGACAAATTGCTAAGTTGGCATGATTCCAAACACCTCCCCTATTACCCATTGGGAGCTGAGGGTTCCTGGATCACTGTTCACTGTAGATAGTGCAATAAAGGCCTAATGAAGGCAGTGAAAGCTCTATCATAGATTTCCAATGACCTCAGTTGGGCCAATTAAAGTTATATGCCCAGCATAACTATGCATTTTATTGGTTTGGACAGAAGCATTCATTTGGTAATGGCATGTGTCAGTTTTATAGGAATCTGGCCTCACTTCATCCTGACTGATGGATGGAATGACAGAGGGAGAAGCTAGTAGCAGTTTGCCCAGGCCTGAAATCATTGGCTATATTTATTGATACATGTTGTTTGGCACGGTTTGGAGTGAACGCACAGACACGTACATGCACACACACAAGCAAGTACACAGACACAGGACACATGCATGTGCGTGCACACACACACACACACACACACACACACACACACACACACACACACACACACACACACACACACACACACACACACACACACACACACACACACACACACACACACACACACACACACACACACACACACACACACACACACACACACACACACACACACACACACACACACACACACACACACACGTGTGCACATACATGCACTCACACGCATACTGTATGCCTGCATGCCCGACCACACGTACGCACAAAACACTTTCAGTACAACAGAGGCCTTTTTAGAACTAAGAAGGCCTTTCTACTGAGGACTGTGGTTGCCAAGGCGTTTGATGAACCTTGTGGCCCAGGGCAGCCCCATCAAAAAGGGCCGCAGATAAATGGAGTAACCGGCAAATCATCATTACTACTATCTCTCTCTGTACCCCTCCGTCCCTCTCTCTCTCTGTACCCCTCCGTCCCTCTCTCTCTCTGTACCCCTCCGTCCCTCTCTCTCTCTGTACCCCTCCGTCCCTCTCTCTCTCTGTACCCCTCCGTCCCTCTCTCTCTCTGTACCCCTCCGTCCCTCTCTCTCTCTGTACCCCTCCCTTCCTCCCTCTCTCTCGCTCTCTCTGTACCCCTCCCTCACTCTCTGCATCCCGCTGCTTAGCTGAGGTGGCTGGGATAAGGAACTCTGGCTGGGAGTTCTGATTGAAAGTAAGGGGATATCGGTGAACAAATGCCGTGGTCAAAACTATGACGCCGCCAGTGCAATGAGTGGAGCTTACTCAGGTGTTCAAAAGTGAATATCAGACCAAGAGCCTAATTCTTCTTAGGTAGTTCTTTACAAGTTTTAGAAAATAGATCTCTCTGCAGAAGCGACAGTTACAGGGATGGTAAAAACAGCTTGAGGAAATAGCAACATCAACGAAATTGGGCAGAAAAGTGTGTACAGCAGTTCTTCAAGTACAGCAGTTCAGCATCATCTTCAATTGAGCCTCTCATTTTCCTTAATTGCCGGCCTCAACACGTTACAGAAAGGGTAACTGTATAGGAAGCTCTGGGGACAGGTCGTCTGGATATTGGACAGCCAATAAATTGACAGATGCAAACAGATTATCAACTTCAGAGGACAACCATTCTTGAGGGCTTAAACAAAATTTTTTTTGATTTTGTTCATACTAGTGACCGGTGTTTGAGTTGTGTGGTTGCAATATCAACAGTCCCTTATCTTTGGTATATTTTGGCAAGGATCATTCAAGACTATGTTTAAATTGTGTGCACCGCAATGGACATACAATGAACAATGTCTCAGGAAAGTCTTTCTGGGTTGGCAATACTCAGTATAGAAAACCATCGGGCCCGCAACCTGGACCTACAGGCTGTTGTGAAAAACATTTCAACAATAAATAGATAATATAAGTAATGACTGAATTTGTCCTGTCAACTAATTTTTCCCTCATTGTTAAGCCTTTTGATGTGTAAATTTAATTTAAAAAATGTATAAATAGCAACTAAATTCTCTAAACAGCTATAGATAGTAAACTACCATGCATAATGAAACAATATCTAGAAAGCTAGTGTTTTGTGGGTGGACTGACTGTATTATCTGGTATTAATAGACTGGATTAATGCACAACAAATTTCTATCCAAGCTGGGTGAAAGTGCAAGGACCGCTCATGTCATGCAGGTTCAGGTAGGCTATACAGGACAGTTTCACAAAAATCTATTGGTAGATTATTACCATGCTTTTGCATCGGAAATGAATTTTACAATCTGTAATGTTTGAATTTCCAACTTTAATTACTGAACAAGTAATTACATTATTGCCACCAGCCAGCTGTCTAAATAAATGGCAGCATTGCGACACCATGTAATATCTTCATGAAAGTTTACATTTAACATGATAAAATTATGACCAACTAGGCCTACCAATAAACATGTATCCATTATCCAAAGCCAAGCTATAGGCTAAATGCCCTGGCACCACAGAAAGCCTTTCATTGTCGCAATTTCAGCACCATGGACAGCGAATGGTAGTCCATACTTTGTGAGTGGCTTTCCACATCCTTCTTTTCTTCTAACTCAACTGACAATGTTATACAACAGCAAAAGTGACTGAATCTGTTATTGTTTAACATGGTTGGATGATTTCTTCTAATCTAAATAATACAGACTCACACGTCCCCCCCTATAGAAACTCTGACTCAAAGACTCTTTTATGTCTTAGTCTAATTTACCATAATTTATGTTCAGCTGTTCTTCAAATGCAAGAAATGTATTAAATTGTTAGCTAGCCCTAAAATGCCAGCTTGTTTTTGCTAAATTTCAATTCATTGTCACATGATTACAGTGATATTGATCATTCATCCAAAGTACACCACATTTTAGATCTCTAAATTCAGCCTCTAAACACTTGAACAGTGAGAGTCCAGTCAAGTTTCAAACTGTTGTTCACTAAACTGCTAGTAGACTGTTGAGTATGATGTAGTGTCTGGTCCATTAACTCACCCGTCACCCGTAGCCTCTCTGCTCCCACCACCACCTCCTGGTCATCAGCAGAGAACAGTAGCTTCCCGGTGCTGGATTTCACCTCCAACATCTTCCCTTGTGCACGAACTCCACTGGATCCTGGACAGGGCAAAAGTTGTTAGGAAAAGTCAGTGAAGTTCAACAGGTGGCTTCTGTATGATAAACAAAGATAGACTTCTTGTATTTCAGAGATTCTTGCAAGTCAGGACAATCCTAAACCGACATGTAAACGTTATTCTTCGAATTAGATTTTTTTAAAATTGCTTAAAAATGACATTTAGGTGAATCTTATAAGGGGAAGATTTGCTTTTGGAATTTTCTAATTATTTTCAAAATGATTAATTTCCATGTCAGATCTATGCCCGGAAATGCCCTTGTCTGGAACAATAATCCACATTTCAAACTCTCCCAAAAGTTAAAAAAAGGCAATAATTAATATTAACTGAAAAAGGATCTTATGTCGTTTCTTGCAACAGCCATCTTTGACTTAAAAAAATATTCCTCTCAAAACGGTGATTCCTAAAAAATATGTCAGGAGACTTGGTCAACTCAGTCAGATTTATATAAAATCCCAAATGAATCATGAAAGAGAATGGTCAGCTACACCACATTGACCCCTTCGTCATGTCCTCATTACATTGTGCAATGAGACAACTCATGGTCTGTAAAGTTCTTTACTTTTGATAGATTGAAAGAAACAATTTTAAAATCACCATTGTCACAACTTTAAACTGTCAACGCCTTTAAACTGTCATCTGCATGATAGATAAGATATGAACTTTGGTTCGAATATTTACATTTTTATTAGGTTTAGAGCCATAAAGCAATTGAGGAAAACCAAAATTGTTACTTTGTATATCACTTGAATGAAGACCAAAAATGCTATTTTTTACAACTCCGTAAACTCTGTCCGATCCAATCTTTCAGCACTACATCAGTGCCGAAAGATCTTATAGAATGTTTATATTTTCATTGGGGATTTTCAAATGAATAATTTTCAATATTTTACAAATATTTGTCTGTTTTGAATATTTCTTGTCCTTGTTTTTGAAAGAAAAGCACATTTTTTTGTCCATTAAAATAACATCAAATTAATCAGAGGTCCAGAGTACAGAGGTCCATTATCAGCAACCATCACTCCTGTGTTCCAATGACACGTTATGTTAGCTAATCAAAGTTTATCATTTTAAAAGGCTAATTGAACATTAGAAAATTATTTTGCAATTATGTTAGCACAGCTGAAAATAGTTGTCTGGACATTTTGTTATTTAAACCAGTAAGAGGCCAGAGCCCATCAGTAAGCGGAGGGCCTGGTGAGTTTCCGCTTTTAGATCTTGTAGATCGGTCCACGGTCCTGATTAAAGAAGCAATAAAACTGGCCTTCTGTAGACTTGTTGAGTATCTGGAGCATCAGCATTTGTGGGTTCGATTGCAGGCTCAAAATGGTCAGAAACAAAGACCTTTCTTCTGAAACTCATCAGTCTATTCTCGTTCTGAAAAATGGATGGCTATTTCATGCGAGAAATCTCCAATAAACGGAAGATCTCGTACAAAGCTGTGTACTACTCCCTTCACAGAACAGAGCAAACTGGCTCTAACCACAATAGAAAGAGGAGTGGGAGGCCCCGGTGCACAACTGAGCAAGAGGACAAATACATTTGAGTGTCTAGTTTGAGAAATAGACGTCTCACAAGTCCTCAACTGGCAGCTTCATTAAATAGTATCCGCAAAACACCAGTCTCAACGTCAACAGTGAAGAAGCGACTACGGGATGCTGGACTTCTAGGCAGAGTTGCAAAGAAAAAGCCATATCTCAGAATGGCCAATAAAAGTAAAATATTAACTTCTTTGGAATAGGGGGCAGCATTTTCACTTTTGGATGAACAGCGTTCCCAGAGTGAACTGCCTCCTACTCAGTCCCAGATGCTAATATATGCATATTATTATTATTAGTATTGGATAGAAAACACTGATTATGTCTGTGAGTATAACAGGACTCATATGCAAAAACCTGAAGAAAAAAACAGGAAGTGGGAAATCTGAGGTTTTTAGTTTTTGAACTCACCTCTATCCAATACACAGTGGGATATGGGTTATTTTGCACTTCCTAAGGCTTCCACTAGATGTCAACCGTCTTTAGAACGTTGTCTCGGGCTTCTCATGTGAAGGGGGGGCGGAAGGGAGCCGTTTGACTAAGGGGTCTGCCTGCAGCCTCGTTCTCAGTCACGCGCTTTCACGTGAGAGCGAACTGTGTTCCATGGCTTTTCTACAGAAATAAGAATTCTCCAGTTGGAACATTATTGAACTTTTATGATAAAACATCCTAAAGATGTTCGACCTGTAATATAACTTTTTGAACATTTCGTCCGAATGGACCAGATCGCGTTTTTGGATTTGTTTACCAAACGCCCTAACAAAAGAAGCTATTGGACATAAATGGACATATATTTTGGACATTATCGAACAAAACAAGCATTTATTGTGGAACTGCGATTTCTGGGAGCGCATTCTGATGAAGATCATCAAAGATAAGTGAATATTTATAATGCTATTTATGAATAATGCTGACACAGCGGTTGCGTTAAGGAGAAGTGTATCGAAAGTTCCATGTATAATAGTTGTATTTTCATCAACATTTATTATGAGTATTTCTGTGAATTCATGTGGCTCTCTGCAATATCAATGCATGTTTTGGAACTGCTGAACGTATCACGCCAATGTAAAATAAGATGTTTGGATATAAATATGAACTTTACAGAACAAAAATATATATGTATTGTATAGCATGAAGCCCTATGAGTATCATCTGATGAAGATCATCAAATGTTAGTGATTCATTTGATTTCTATTTGTGATTTTTGGGACTCCTCTCTTTGGCTGGAAAAATGTCTGGTTTTTTCTGTGAGTTGGTGGTGACCTAACATAATCGTTTGTGAAGCTTTTGCTGTAAAACATTTTTGAAATCAGACACTGTGGCTGGATTAACGAGAATTTTATCTTTAAAATGGTACCTAATACTTGTATGTTTGAGAATTTATGAGATTTCTGTTGATTTGTATTTGGCGCCCTGCAATTTCATTGGCTGTTGGTGAGAGGTTCCGCTAACGGAAAAGAACACAAAAGAACACAGACACGGGATAGAGGAACTCTGCCTACAAGGCCAGCATCCTGGAGTTGCCTCTTCACTGTTGACACAAGGAGCTGTCTGTATTGTAGGACTTTTTGTCATTTTGTGCCCTCTTTCCCGGATAAAGACCAGGCTCACCGGTAGGAGTGAGTACTCTGGTGGGCCATATGTTCTGCTCCCTTACTCGCACCCCTTTTCATGTCATCCTGCTGTGGGGAAACCAGTCCATCTCTCCGGGTCCACATTCAATCTGGGGCCGATGAGAGCTTTTTGGACGCCACACTGGCTTCCGAGCTGAACATCCCCACTCAGCCCCTCTCCATTCCCATGGATGTTAGAACGCTGGACGGGCGCTCTATAGGTCGGGTCACCTATAACACCACTCCCATCATCCTACGTGTGTCAGGGAATCACAGCGAGACCATTCAATATCTGCTCATCAAGTCCTCTTAGATTCCTGTGGTTTTGGGATTCTCCTGGCTCCAGCGACACAATCCCCTCATGAATTTGTCTATGGTTGCTATCATGGGCTGGAGTCTGTTCTGCCACACCCATTGTCTGAAGTCCTGGGGGCTCGGAAGTTGCTCTGGACCTCCGGGAAGTGCTCAGCAAGCAACAGGATTTATCCATCCCTTTTCCTCTCCTGCTGGCGCAGGGTTCTTTTTTTGTGGAGAAAAAGGACAAGACCTTGCGCCTGAGCATTGACTACCGGGGACTCCATGACATTAATGTGAAGAACCATTATCCGCTACCACTCGTTTCCTTGGACTTCAAGCTCTTCCAGGGGGCACTGTTTCCTCCAAGCTGGATCTACGAAAAACGCCTACCACCTGGTGTGGATACGAGAGGGGGACGAGTGGAAGAACACCTTCAACACAGCCAGCGGCCACTACGAATATCTGGTCATGCCCTTTGTCCACACCAACGCCCCGTGTTCCAGGCTCTGGTGAATGATGTTCTCCACAACATGTTGAACCGGTTCATCTTCGTCTACATTGATGACATCCTCGTCTTCTCCCGTTACCCACAAGAACACATGCTCCACGTCCAACAGGTTCTCCAGCACCTTCTGGAGAACCAGTTGTTTGTTAAGGCGGAAAAGTGCGAGTTCCATTGCTCCACCCTTCCCTACATCATCTCTGCTGGGAGTTTCCAGATTTATCCCAAGAAGGTGAGAGCGGTGGTGGATTGGCCTGAGCCTACGTCCAGGGTGCAGCTGCAATGCCTCCTGGGGTTCACCAACATTTATGGCCGGGTAACAGCACCCTGGCCTCCGCTTGTCTGCACTCACCTCTACCAAGGTTCCATTCACGTGGTCCTCTGCTGCTGACCGGGCATTCCAGGACCTTAAACACCGCTTCACCACTGCTCCTATCCTTGTTCATCCTGACCCTTCCCGTCAGTTCGTGGTGGAGGCCGTTGCTTCAGATGTCGGAGTGGGAGCTGTCCTGTCCCAACGTTCTGCCCTGGACCTTAAGCTGCATCCCTGCACCTTCTTCTCTCACCGCCTCAACGCCACGGAGAGGAACTACGATGTGGGGAATCGGGTGCTTCTCATGGTGAAGATGGCGTTGGAGGCACTGGCTCGAAGGTGCAGAACATCAGTTCGTTGTGTGGACCGACCACAAAAACCTGGATATTGGAGTATCTCTGCACTACCAAGCTCCTCAACTCCAAGCAAGCGAGATGGGCCCTACTGTTTACCTGGTTCAACTTTTCCCTCTCCTACCGGCCTGAGTCCAAGGATGTCAATCCGGATGCCCTGTCTAGCCACTATAACTCCATGGTTACCACCCCAGAGCCCGAGACCGTCCTTCCTACCTCGTTCCTGGTGACGGCACTTAGCTGGGGTAAGGGGAAACAGGTCCGGGAGGTGCAGCGGTCTCTGCCGAACCTTGGGGTACCCAGATAACCGGATGTTTGTGCCCGACGCTGTCCGCTCAGCAGCCCTGGAGTGGGTCTATTCCTCCAGGCTTGCCTGTCACCCGGGCTCTCGTCGGACTCTGGCCTTCTTGCGACAACGCTTTTGGTCGCCTACTATGGTTCCAGATGTTGCCGCATTTGTTGCCACCTGCATGGTCTGCGCACAGAACAAGACTCCTTGCAAGCTCCGGTTGGTCTTCTCCAACCTCTCCCTCACTGTCCCTGGTTCCATATATCCCTGGATTTCATCACGGGTCTCCCTCCACCTGAGGGCAACACAGCCATCCTGACTGTGGTTGACCGGTTCTTCAAAGTCGCCCACTTCATTCTTCTCCCCAAACTACCCTCGGCCAAGGAGACTCCCGGTGGACATGGTCTTCGACCAGGGCCCCCAGTTCTTGTCCCGGTTCTGGAAGGCATTCTGCATGTTGTCAGCCAGTCTGTCCTCCGGATTCCACCCCCAGGACTTCGTAACGACTCTTCGCTGCCTAATCTCCGCCAACCCTACCACCTGGAGTCAGCAACTGGTATGGGTTGAGTATGCCCGCAACACCCTTCCTTGCTCCACCACGGGGTGTCTCGCCCTTCAAGTGTTCCTTGGCCTCCACCCACCCCTGTGCAAGAGGAGGAAGTCAGCAGTCCCTCTGTCCAGATGTTCATCCGCCGCTGTTGCTGTACCTGGAAGACATCCCGGGCCGCACTGTCGAAGACCACATCCAGGTATAGGCGACAAGTGGATCGCCACCGGACCCCTGCTCCATGCTATCTGCTCGGCAGAGGGTATGGCTCTCCACCTGGGACCTGCCCCACCGGGTGGAGTCCCGTAAATTTCCCCCCCGTTTCATCTGCCCGTTCACCATCTCTAGAGTCATTAGCCCCACTGCTGTCTGTCTTTTGCTACCCCGTACCCTAGGTATTCACCTATAGTCTTTTGTCTTCTGTTTCCAGGCCCACCCCTCCTCCCCATATTGATGTTCATCCGGCGTACACGTTGAGACGCCTCCTGAGTTTTCGACCACGGAGGAGGGGTTTCCAGTAACTAGGTTGACTGGGAGGGTTATGGCCCAGAGGAGAGGTGCTGGGTCACCGCTAGAGACATCCTGGACCCAGCCCTCATCGCCAACCTCCACCGCCGGCACCCTGGTCAACCAGGTAGGACGCCAGGTGGCACCCGTAGAAGGGGGGTACTGTCACACCCTGATTTGTTTCACCAGTCTTTATGATTGTCTCCACCCCCCTCCAGGTGACGCCCATCTTCCCCATCATCACCTGTGTATTTATACCCGTGTTCTCTGTTTGTCTGTGGCCAGTTCGTCTTGTTTGTCAAGTCAACCAGTGTTTTTGTTCTCAGCTCTTGCTTTTCCCAGTGTCTTTTTTCTCGCCCTCTTGGTTTTGACCCTTTCCTGTCCTGACTCTTAGCCCACCTGCCTGACCACTCTTCCTGCCCCTGACCCTGAGCCTGCCTGCCAACCTGTACATTTACCACACCTCTGGATTATTGATCTCTGCCTACCCTGAACCTGAACCTGCCTGCCATCCGGTACCCTTGCCCCACCTCTGGTTTACTGACCCCTGTCTGTCTTGACCTGTCTATTGCCTGCCCCTGTTGGATTATTAAACCATTGTTAATTCAACGTTGTCTGCATCTGGGTCTTACCTTCATACCTGATATGATTTATGCAAAGAGACAATTTCTGAACTATAACTTCAGGCAAATATAACTAAGACGAACCAAAGCAGACCAAAAAACACAGCCCCTACACCAAATCGAACTGTTATTGATAGTACAACAAACAGCAGAGTAAAACAACTAATTGACTCTGATCCTGAAATGGTTTCATGTAGTGGCGAGGAACAAGCGATCTGAGCAGAGGGCGTGTCATGTTCGTCGAATGGAGGAGACCAAGGCACAGCGTGATATGAATACATGTTCTATATTTAATGAAGAAAGAACACTAAAAACTTACAAAACAACAAACGAACTTGACGCTATATATAGACACAGGCAACTAGACATAGACAATAACCCACGAAAATCCAAAGAAGATGGCTGCCTAAATATGGTTCCCAATCAGAGACAACGATGAACAGCTGCCTCTAATTGAGAACCAATCTAGGCAACCGCAGACATACATAAACACCTAGATGGTAAGCAACCCCATAAACCTACAAAAACCCATAGACAGTACAAAAACACATACATCACCCATGTCACACCCTGACCTAACCAAAATATATAAAGAAAACAAAGAATACTCAGGTCAGGGCGTGACAGGGACACAGACAATTGATTCTGCTTTGCTGTGTCTAGAGTGGAGTCTCTAGCATACTTACTCACTCATCCATTATTTTCGCCAGATAATCAACAGCCAGAAGGCAAATGCAGTTTAACATGCAGTTTAACATGGGAGAGGTGTTTGGCTGTAGGTGTACATGGATTGAAATATCTGTTATTTTTGTGTCTGCTGAATAGAACTCTAGTTCAAGTACATGGATTTGCATTGCTGTGTATGGTGTCCATATTAGCGCACACCCTCCATTGATGTGTGACTGTCCTGTTGTGTTGTATGATATTACCTGCAATAAGTTGTGTGACCAGCTGATTCTTTCCATTTAGGATATTGACGGACACATTTTTGGAGGATTGCAGGAACAGTGGGCTGCCCTATGGAGACAAAGCAGGTAAACAAACAATGCTATCGACAATACACAATCCCCCATTAGTGACCCTGGTGCTCAGCATGAGTGTGTAACTAGGACTATATGTTTTATAGATCATTTCCATTTTCAACAGCCAATCTGGAATGCATATCACGTCTGAAGCCTGGATCTGTCTTACTTGCCAGAGTAATTTTTCATGCTTCAGTCAACTTCTTAATTAAAGATAGCAGCCAGCCTTTGTGTTGTGCTTAAAGTCGGCAAGATAATGCATCTCATGTATATTTTAGATAATATGAGATCCCTCCATGCTTATCAAGGTTCCTAAGCAACACAGTAAATAAGCAAAATATTGATATCCCTGAATTGACATATCACTTTAACGATGTGGCTCAGCACATGAGATTCAAATTAATAGGTTCAATGGGAATAATGTTCAGTTAGTATATTAGGACCCTCATAAATTAATTGAAAGTGCATTTCTGGCCTTCAAGACTATTTGTCCTACTACAGTAACCTTGATCCCCATTCCACTCTCATCCCTGTTAATACAGTATACAAGCAATTAACAGTCTCTCTGTAAGGCCTCATTAATATCAGAGAGAGAGAGAGAGAGAGAGAGAGAGAGAGAGAGAGAGAGAGAGAGAGAGAGAGAGAGAGAGAGAGAGAGAGAGAGAGAGGAGAGAGAGAGAGAGAGAGAGAGAGAGAGAGGGAGGGAGAGAGAGAGAGAGAGAGAGAGAGAGAGAGAGGGAGAGAGGGAGAGAGGGAGAGAGAGAGAGAGAGAGAGAGAGAGAGAGAGGTGTCCCCTGGACTGGACAATTTATCTTATCCCATTTTTCACCCCTATCAATAATTACTATTCCGTTCACCTCCACTGTGGCCGGACTGCTCTCTCTCTTTGCTGGTGCGAGACAGATCAGATAAAGCCCCACACATTATCAATCTATTCATCCAATGCATGCTCTGTGGTATTATTACTGCCAGGCAGAGTGTGAGTGAGCATCTATCGCTCCATCGCCTATGACATCACCTCTCTCTGATACTACTTTCCTTCGTAATTCTATGGTGGTGGAAGTGCAGATGCAGTACTTACTGGTCTGGACTGAATTTCTTTGGCATACAGAGGTTGGAGAAACTCAGAGTCCCCCTCCAATTTCAAACCCTTCTCTGTTATTCTTAAATTGCCCATACCATCCTGTAGAGAAAGAGAGAAGGAATAGGATATGGTCAATATTTATTTCGGTATGAGTTGAGATGATTCCATCTGTTGCTGATAAAACAAAGACATAAATATTCCATGTGTACATTGCTGTAATTACATATGAGGACACCGAGGTTTGTGCCTCATACTAATTTTTAACACTGAACAAAAATATACATGCAACATGGAAAGTGTTTGTCTCGTGTTTTATGTGCTGAAATTGTTCCATATGCACAAAAAGCTTATTTCTCTCAAATTACATAAACAAATGTGTTTACATCCCTGTTAGTGAGCATTCCTCCTTTGCCAAGATAATCCATCCACCTGACAGGTGTGGCACAACAAGAAGCTAATTGAACAGCATGATCATTACACAGGTGCACCTTGTGCTGGAGACAACAAAAGGCCACTCTAAAATGTGCAGTTTTGTCACACAACACAATTTAGCTGCTTTAAACTTAGCTGCCAAGTAGCTATTTTCAAAAAAATATTACAGTTCTCCCTTGTGATGTGGTACATTGTAAACAGTCTAGCTGTTAGGTCACTAACTTATGTTTGGTTTCTCGTCAGCGCAACCTGTGATTTAAACTGGTTTATGGAATGAGTTTGGTTATGGATGTGTTCCGTGTGATGCTAGGATGATGATGTTTGCATTGATCTTTTACATTAAAAGGTTACATTTATGAATTAAGTTGTCAAGACCTTTATTTCCCATCAGTACAAAACATTGTTTAGATGGTTTTCAGACACCAATACTGTTTAGGTGGATTTGTTGAATCATACGGTTCGAATGACATATTTGAGATGGCACACTGCAAGGACCACTCAACATTGATCACAAATATGTGATTGTACACGTCAAAGGGTTAAAGAAGGATTTTTTTTGTGTGCCATTCAGAGGGTGAATAGGCAAGACAACATTTTTAAGTGCCTTTGAACAGGGTATGGTAGTAGGTGCCAGGCACACCAGCATGTGTCAAGTACTGCAACCCTGCTGTATTTTTCATGGGTTAGGGTGGACATTTTTTAGCTCTATTACTGCATTTCTATGCCTCCCGGACTTTACATATCTGAATTGTAAAGTCCGGGATCTGAATTTTTATGCAAAATGCACACACATAATTCATTCATCCCATCCATACTTCTTTGGATACAAACATTTTGATGTTGATCTTGATCTTGGCACCCGAGTGGCGCAGTGGTCTAAGGCACTGCATCTCAGCACAAGAGGCGTAACTACAGTCCCTGGTTTGAATTTAGGCTGAATCACATCCGGCCGTGATTGGGAGTTCCATAGGGCGGCGCACAATTGGCCCAGCGTCGTCTGGGTTTGGCCGGGGTAGGCCGTCTTTGTAAATAAGAATTTGTTCTTCACTGACCTGCCTAGTTAAATAAATACAACAACAAAAAAGATCAACAGAACTTTGACTATATAGGCATAAATAGGCTAACTGCAGTACAGGTATAAATACCCCAAATGACAGTCACTGAATAGTGGAACAGTGTTCACAAAACCCCTATCTGTTTCTGTGTGTTACTGAATCATGTCAGACTAAAGGATATATTAAAAAACAATGAAGTGAGCTTCAAGTGAGCTTCAGTGAGACAAGAAAGGAG
The DNA here is from genome assembly GCF_021184085.1 of Oncorhynchus gorbuscha. Classification (NCBI taxonomy): domain Eukaryota; kingdom Metazoa; phylum Chordata; class Actinopteri; order Salmoniformes; family Salmonidae; genus Oncorhynchus; species Oncorhynchus gorbuscha. Next base: position 81,823,742 of record NC_060174.1, on the reverse strand, counting down.
TTCACAGAGCTGCTTTGATTCCAACAAGTTTGACTTTGACCTCTTGCTTCCCCTGGTCAATAAATAAGCGTGGTGAATCATTGTGAAGATGAGTGCCTTGTCTGATAAGAGACAGGAGCTCTCTATCTCTTTCAATCCCTCCATGTGATCATGAGGAGAAACCAAGCCTCTTTGTTTTCCAACATCTTTGATCCTGAGGAGTTCTGAGGACCATTCCCAAATGGAGATCAAGACCTGAGCAATCCTTCTGGATCTGAATGCTTTAAAACGCCTTCTTGCCTCTACCCAACACTTTCTACTTCCTCTATTAGAATTCTGTCAAGATAGTGAGAAGTTTAAAGTAAGTGAGACCTGAACGTGGCGTGAATATGTATCTCTTTCCTGTAGAACCATAGGAGATGATATTGCTGCTAAATGTAAGTATCATCATTGAAGAAGATAATAGCCTATATGACAAGTGGTATATTTTGCCACTCTGCAGTATTTTCCCCTTAACTCCATAGGGGAAAGTGTCTTCATCGGATTCAACCACTGACTCACATTAAAGACGCTGATTCTCTCGTTCCTGGTTTTACTGTATTATTATGGACTCGTTACCCCCGTAGCTCTTCCATTTCATAAACTATCTGAATAGTTGAAAATATAATCACTTCTTCATCCTTCATCTCTCCCTCTGTTACAAAAACTCACATCTTCGGAGATGGAGCATCTGAGCTTTGCTGTAGCAACAGCACTGGGTAGGAACTCTCGGTAGGAAACTCAAATTCCACAGATTTTGTGAGCCTTGCATACCTCTCCCAAAAGAGCTCAACGTGAGAGTAACACAGCTAACAAAAAATGTCCACAGAACGAAAAGGGAGAGATTTTCATCAGGTTCCCATTTGGTTCGCATGATATACTCCAAACGTTTTTCCAATGCTTTACTGGGTAAGCAAAATGTTCAACAAATGTGGGGATTCTTTTGGGACAAAACAGATTAAAGGTCTTAACACCCTGGACATCCATTGGACAATTTGAAGTGAGAGAGCCATAATCCCTTACCTACTGTAGTGTTACGCCAACTACTTCTTCATGCCTGAGTTTGGGGATAGGACCCTCTGTCTCTCTCCTTCCCTTTTCCTCTCTCTCCTCCCCCTCTCTCTCTCCCTCACTCATTCCCCCTCTCTCAGCCCCCACACCCCCTCTATCGCTCTCTTCTGAGTGAGTGGTGTGGTGCGGTGCAGCCGGGGAGGACAGGCAGGACGCATGTCATGAATAATGCAGAGAGGCATTCGTTGTCAGAGTGGCCCCATAACACTCAGGTGTGTCTTCTCCGCTCTCCTCTTTTTCCTCTACTCCACTCTCCTCTCCCCGCTCCACACTGCTCCGGTCTGTCGGAAGTCAACAAACCTCCACTGGCATGCCAGAGTTTAAGCAGCATCAGGGAGTAAATTAATTTCCACTCGAAACACCCAGGCACGACTGTCAATGCCAATGCGCTGGGAGCTTAATATTAATCGTGGACCTGAGAATGTGGGTTGTTGCTTGTGTGGCTTGTGTGTAGCTTGTATGTTTAGTATGTGTGTGCGTGCGTGCATGTGTGCATGCCTGCCTGCTTTTCTGCATGTGTGGGTGTGTTTGCGACAGTGGACCTGGCTAAGATATAGATTTCATCTCTTGATGTGACTTTGAGGGACAGCGGTGAGCAAGCGGGAGTCGAGCATACAGCCAAAACAACGGTGCTCCTTGTCAACAGCTTTTAAGGGTCTTTTCCGTCAAGCCGCTAGATCTTATCTGCCATGCTGTCAAGAGGAGAGGACAACGCAGGAGCCCCAATGCTCATTTTCATAAGAATCTGGAGGTTGTCCGCCCCCTTTAGCTAAAGTATGCACATTCATCAGTACAGGTGACCCACCCGCTGAACAGAGCCAAGCTGTGTGTGCAGCGCTTTGAGATCACTATGATTTATAATGTCAATATTGAGGGACCTCAGGGCTATTATCTAATGAGAGCATAAACATGTAACTTATTCCCCCATCACTTGAAGCAAGAACAAATAGTGTGATGATTAAAAACAATACCTTTGTGACTAACAGAGGAAATGATTGTATTGTACTGGGAGAGACAGTACTTCTCTGTTTTAGGAATCTCTGCTTGACAACATATTACTATCACTAATTAGAGATTCAATTATTATTCAACATTCCTTCCCTGTTAAATCAAAAACAAACATTTGATTCAATGCAATAATTAAACTCCTGAAAAAGGATTCTACTCTCAGATAAAGCAAGATGTGAATCAAAATTTGAGAAAGTATTTTTTGTCTTATTTCAAACTATGAGGGAGTCTGAAAATACAGACTGAGTGGGCAGGGAGCTAGTAGGCTGAGTAGATAGGGACCTTTGCTCACCTTGAGTGATGCCTATGTCAAGCAACATGGACACAGTGAGCAGTATTGCAGTGAAATTATATCAAACAAATGTGATGATACACAAAGCAACTCCAACAACATTGAAATTGCATGTAACATCCAATCCTGTCATACATCACATTTATCCAACTGTTTGGTTATTGTAACACGCAAAGTGCTGGCTGTATAATTTAGCTAGCTAGCCCAAATTGAATTGTCAGCACTGTTTATCAAGCTAGCTAGTTCATCTTGGAAAATTTCAGTTGAAACTTAACAGGGTGAGGTCTGGTACAGACAATGTTCATACAATGCCTTCAGAAAGTATTCACACCCCTTGACTTATTCCACATTTTGTTGTGTTACAGATGTTGTGTCACTGGCATACACACAATACCCCATAATGTCAAAGTGGAATTCTATTTTTCGAAAATGTTAAAATGTAAACTCAGCAAAAAAAGAAACGTCCTCTCACTGTCAACTGTGCTTATTTTCAGCAAACGTAACATGTGTAAATATTTGTATGAACATAACAAGATTCAACAACTGAGACATAAACTGAACAAGTTCCAAAGACATATTATTAACAGAAATGGAATAATGTGTCACTGAAATGAAGAGGGGTTTAAAAGTAACAGTTAGTATCTGGTGTGGCCACCAGCTGCATTAAGTACTGCAGTGCATCTCCTCCTCGTGGACTGCACAACATTTGCCAGTTCTTGCTGTGAGATGTTACCCCATTCTTCCACCAAGGAACCTGCAAGTTCTGGACATTTCTGGGGGGAATGGCCCCTAGCCCTCACCCTCCGTTCCAACAGGTCCCAGACGTGCTCAATGGGATTGAGATCAGGGCTGTTCGCTGGCCATGGCAGAACACTGACAGTCTTGCAGGAAATCACGCAAAGAACGAGCAATATGGCTGGTGGCATTGTCACGCTGGAGGGTCATGTCAGGATGAGTCTGCAGGAAGGGTACCACATGAGGGAGGACAATGTCTTCCCTGTAACGCACAGCGTTGAGATTGTCTGCAATGACAACAAGCTCAGTCCGATGATACTGTGACATACCACCCCAGACCATGACGGACCCTTCACCTCCAATTCGATCCCGCTTCAGAGTACAGGCCTTGGTGTAACGCTCATTCCTTCGACAATAAACCATCACCCCTGGTGAGACAAAACCGCGACCCGTCAGTGAAGAGCACTTTTTGCCAGTCCTGTCTGGTCCAGCAACGATGGGTTTGTGCCCTTAGGCAACATTGTTGCCAGTGATGTCTGGTGAGGACTTGCCTTACAACAGGCCTACAAGCCTTCAGTCCAGACTCTCAGCCTATTGCGGACAGTCCGGGCACTGATGGAGGGATTGTGCGTTCCTGATGTAACTCGGGCAGTTGTTGTTGCCATCCTGTGCCAATCCTGTGCAGGTGTTGTTACATTTGGTCTGCTACTGTGAGGACCATTATCTGTCCATTCTGTCTCCCTGTAGCACTGTCTTAGGCGTCTCACAGTACGGACATTGCAATTTATTGCCATGGCCACATCTGCAGTCCTCATGCCTCTTTGCAACATGCCTAATGCACGTTCACGCAGATGAACAGGGACCCTGGGCATCTTTCTTGTGGTGTTTTTCAGAGTCAGTAGAAATGCCTCTTTAGTGCCCTAAGTTTTCATAACTGTGACGTTAATTGCCCACCATCTGTAAACTGTTAGTGTCTTACCGACAGTTCCACAAGTGCATGTTCATTAATTAATTGTTTATGTTTCAATAAACAAGCATGGGAAACAGTGTTTAAACCCTTTACAATGACGATCTGTGAAGTTATTTGGATTTTTACGAATTATCTTTGGAAGACAGGGTCCTGAAAAAGGGACGTTGCTGAGTTTAATACAAATGAAAAGCTGAAAAGTCTATGAATCAATAAGTATTCAATCCATTTGTTATGTCAATCGTAATTAAGTTCAGGAGTAAAAATGTGTTGAACAAGTCACTTATTAAGTTGCATGGACTCACTCTGTGTGCAATAATAGTGTTTAGCATGAATTCGTGAATGACTACCTCATCTCTGTACCCGATGCACACAGGTATGTGTAAGGTCTCTCGGTTCAGCAGTGAATTTCAAACACAAATTCAACCACAAAGACCAGGGAGGTAATTCCAATGCTTGCAAAAAAGGGCACCTATTGTTGAGTTTAAGATAAAGAAGCAGACATTGATTATCCCTTTGAGCATGGTGAAGTTATTAATTACACTTTGGATGGGGTATCAATATACCAAGTCACTCAAATGATACAGGCGTCCTTCCTAATGCAGCTTTTGGAGAGGAAGGAAACCACTCAGGGATTTCACCATGAGACCAATGGTGACTTTAAAATACTTAGAGTTTAATGGCTGTGATATTAGAAAACTGAGGACAGATTAGCAGTGAAAAGAAGGAATCCTGTACTGAATAAAAATATTCCAAAACATGCATCCTGTTTGCAATAAGGCACTAAAGTAAAACTGAAAAATATGTGGCTGAGAAATTAACTTTATCTCCTGAATATAAAGCAATACAATTGAGGAAAATCCAACACATCACTGAGTACCACTCTTCATATTTTCAAGCATAGTTGTGGCTGTATCGTGTTATGGTTATGCTTGTCATCGGAAAGACTAGGGAGCATTTTAGGATAAAATTAAACAGAACAGAGCGAAGCACAAGCAAAATCCTAGAGGAAAACATGGTTCAGTCTGCTTTCCAACAGACACTGGGAGACAAATTCAACTTTCAGCAGCACAATCACCTAAAACACAAGGCCAAATATTCAGTGCATTCGGGACATACTCAGACCCTTCACCTCTTTTGTGTTACATTGCAGCCTTATTCTAAAATTGATTACATTTTTTGTTGTAAATATACAGTTCCAGTCAAAAGTTTGACACACCTTTCTTTATTTGTACTATTTTCTATATTATAGAATAATAGTGAATACATCACAACTATGAAATAACACATATGGAATCATGTAGTAACCAAAAAAGTGTAAAATCAAAATATATTTCAGATTCTTCAAAGTAGCCACTTTTTTTTGATGACAGCTTTACTAACTCTTGGTATTCTCTCAACCAGCTTCATGAGTTAGTCACCTGGAATGCATTTCAATTAACAGGTGTGCCTTGTCCAAAGTTAATTTGTGGAATTTCTTTCTTTCCTTAATGTGTTTGAGTCAATGAGTTGTGTTGCAACAAGGTACAGAAGATACCCCTATTTTGTAAAAGACCAAATCAATATTATGGCAAGAACAGCTCAAATAAACAAAGAGAAACAACTGTCCATAGTTACTTTAAGATATTAAGGTCAGCCAATCTGGGAAAATTTCAAGGAACTTTGAAAGTTTCTTCAAGTGCAGTTGCAAAAATCATCAAGCACTATGATGAAACTGGCTCTCATGAGGACTGCCACAGGAAAGGAAGACCCAGAGTTACCTCTGCTGCAGAGGATAAGTTCATTAGAGTTACCAGATCAGAAATTGCAACCAAAATAAATGCTTCACAGAGTTCAATTAACAGACACATCTCAACATCAACTGTTCAGAGGAGACTGTGTGAATCAGGCCTTCATGGCCAAATTGCTGCAAAGAAACCCCTACTAAAGGACACCAATAAGAATAAGAGACTTGCTTGAGCCAAGAAATACAAGCAATTGACAAATCTGTCCTGCATCTGATGAGTCCAAATTTGAGATTTTTGGTTCCAACAACTGTCTTTTTGAGACGCAGAGTAGGTGAACGGATGATCCGTCTGGCCACTCTACCATAAAGGCCTGATGGGTGGAGTGCTGCAGAGATGGTTGTCCTTCTGGAAGGTTCTCACATCTCCACAGACAAACTCTGGAGCTCTGTCAGAGTGACCATTGGGCTCTTGGTCACCTCCCTGACCAAGGCCCTTCTCCCCCAATTGCTCTGTTTGGTATTTCAGTTTTTTAAATGTTTTTTTTATGCAAACATTTCTTAAAACCTGTTTTCACTTTGTCATTATGGTGCATTGTGTGTAGATTGATGAGGATTTGTTTTATTTCATCCATTTTAGAATAGGGCTGTACCGTAAGAAAATGTGCAAAAAGTCAAGGAGTCTGAATATAGTCCGACTGCGCTGGAGTTGATATCGATAATGTTTGTCTAGCATCTATCAATAACCAACTTCAAGGAGCTTGAAGAGTTAATGTTTTAAAAATAAATATTGTACAATCCAGGTGTACAAAGCTCTTAGAGACTTACCGCAAAAGACTGATTCGAACATGTAATGACTCAGGGGTGTGAATAGATATTTCTGTATTTCAATTTCAGTCAATTCAATTTGTCATTATTGTGTATTGTCTAAAAAAATAATGTTTTTAATCCTTTTAGAATTCAGGCTGTAACACAACAAAATGTGGAATAAGTCAAGGGCTATGAATACTTTCATGACGATCAATGATGCCAAAACGTTTGTATGAATCAGCCGTTTGGCATGTCTTTTGATATCTGTCCCGTTTATTTAACCTGGCAAATAAACAGTGTGCCCACTACTGACCCTGATATAAGAGATGGGGCTTCATTATTTTTTTCCAGCCTCCCATCTGCAACTCGTCACCATCAGCTGCTATAGATTTCCTATTAACTTCATATTCATCTGGGCCACCCAACACAACCCTGGGCCGCCTATAGGAGTGCTGAATCGAGGCGTACCGTGACATTGATTGTTATGTGAATAGACAAACCGCTGTGCCAGAACATACTAGAGCCCCCTCACCTATGGTTGCTGAGCTGTAATGGATGGCTCGTGATACAAGTTCAAACAGTGCAATTAGCACCCCTTAATATCTAATCTCTCACCGCTAATTGTAAACAGATTTTTTTCCTGAGCAGATATGAGAGAGCCTGAGAGAGGTTCTGGGAAGAGGCATTGGCAGTCACGCTCAAGCCTTGACTGTGCGACAGTGCTCTCTCCGAGTTGAAGAGACACAGTTTGGACATTGATTGACTGGGATGTTGATGAAACGCAATGTTCTGGAATTGACCTGACCAAACCGCTAAAACAGGGGGCAGTCGTCTTTCCACCACATCCTGCAAACTTTGTTCCCCTCCCAGACAGCAGCAAACTAAAGTGCCTCATTACTCTTTGTTTGCATTCATTCTGTTTTTTCACAAGACACTTCAAATTAGGTCTTTGTCCTAGCCTCCTAGCCTCCTAGCCTCTCCCCCAGATCCGTGCCACTAGATCAGGATTCCATAAAAACCTGCATGTAGAAATTTACGACACCCGGGCTTTATTGAGTCTGACCAGGGAGATTGAATAGCCTTGTTTTTAAGGCACAACATCAAAGGGAAGTGCTGGCTTCAAGGTAATAGATTCTGCCACAGCAGAGTGGGGAAGGCTTTTTACTCCCCTACTGCAGAGACACTATATCCACTGGACAAAGGCAAGCATCTTATTCACTCTCTGTCCTCCTCTTCAATATGACTGCTATGGTGCCCCCCCAGTCAAAACACTTCTCTCTTTGTCATCCATTGTCTAACACTTAACAAAAGGCCATTTTATTGAGTTATTCTACAGTACATTCCGTGGTATATGTTTCTATCGAGCTATGATATTTTGCACTGTCCTTGGACCCAGTGATGTAAAATATAGCCAATAGTGCAGCAGGTTGTCCCATCTATTTTATCAGGGAGATGTCAATTACAATGTATGCTCCCTCCGGACTATAACATGTTCCTGCAGCTCTAGAGATAACCTTTTAATTCATTGGAGGTGACCTGTATTACGCTACGTCTGACTGGCTAGAGGTGTGTAGAGGAGAGGAGAGGGGCTGGGGTAGTACAGGATGTACAATACACTAGGTAGTGGTGGAGTGGGAAAGGGGAAGTTACATCTATTAGCTGGTGCAGAGGTCGTTTTTTTTTTTTTTTTTACCCCTGGGGCATTGTAAACCAATTGCAACCCTTGCTCTCTCCCCTGATCAAGTCGAGTGAGAGATTCACAGGCCTTGGCATTACTTTAGTCAGGCCTATCACACTCCTTTATCCTGGCTTTAATGTTGATTTCACATGGGAGATGCCAAACATTTACTCTATTATACACTGTACACCATCCCCATCCAAACAGCATTTGTAAAGGAAGTGTAATCTGTGTGACTGCATAGGTATTCATTGTTCCCCAAGGGTTATTGTGTTTCACCACAGGGTAGAAAGACGATGTAAAACATTTTGAAAAATACTATATCATATACAGTAGAAGTGCTTTGTCTATTCTTTGTGGTATGAGCAAGAGTGAGTAAAGCCAATTTAATCCCAAAATACGCATTTGAGAGGAAGATTCTACAGCTTTTCATTTCAACTAGCACATTGGGGTAGTACGTTAAATAGTGCTGCATTCCCCTAATGTTATCTCCCATCCCCTGCAGATAGAGAGTCAGCCCTATATAATAGGGCAAGTTGTCAGAGTTATCTCCTGTCTGCCTTTTGATCTCTACCTTCTGGTGCTTTTCTCTCCATGATAAAACCATGTCCTTCAGGCTATGCCACGTCAGAAGTGGCATCCTGTCTATCCACTGGGAATGTACAATATTGTCAAGGCTGTTTCAAGCTGAATTGGATAAGTAATATACAATAAATTCATGTCTATTTTTCACATATTATTATTTTGAACACTCAAAACTGTGCAGCATGTCAGTTTTTTTATGGAAAGACAGAGAAAGAGGTAGAGAAGGGGGTATATAGAAGATCTGAAATCTGAAGTTTCCCTTGTCAACGATCTATTCCTCCTGTTCTCTCGGAGCCCCTGTAGTAAGCTTAAAAAGAGAAAAAAGGCCTTGCAAGTCAATAAATAATTCCAAGTAATAACACTCTGATCTGTGAATGCTAGTATTGATATTCACAACAGATCAATTGGGAGAAAGCGTCTATCTGAGAAAATGTTTGGCATTGAGACAAAGTGCAGCATTAGGGAGAAAAGGGCTTCCTTCTATAGCTAGAGGACTCCTGGAGATATCAGGATATCTCCAGGAGTGATAAGTATAATTTTTGTCTTCATCTGTTGTCTAGTACTGTCTATTTTTGCTAGCTAGGACAATCTACTTTAAGTGTTGCCTGTTTTCCCAGTAGCCTACTTGGTGTGTGAACTGCTGACTGCTCATAACTTGCAGATGATTGTTGACCCATCAACCAGGACCAAGCGGCAAGGCAAATTGTGACTTGTTTTGGGAAGCAGTGGCTGTATTGGAGGGAGAGTAGCTCCTCTTCTAGGCTATCAGCAATTAATACAGGGAGGTGTGCTCCTCACCTCTGCTTGGCAATTAGCAATTAGTGTTAGTACTTCAGTCTTCCCTGGTTTCTCAGCGACAGCTAGAAGCTGTGGTCGTGTCAGGGGCAGTCTCATCTGCAAAACCTAGACTGTCGCCAGTTGTTTGAGAAAGGAAAGAGAAGAAGGCTACACACCACTCTCTCACTTGAGTAGCTTACCTAGTCATTTTCTATACCTGTTCGCTCCTCTCTATAAGCTTTACATATGGTCCCTATCCCTTGGCAACCCTTCCAATTTAGTGTACCCTGCGCACACAACACATGTAGAATTCTGGGTCTCTGGCAGCATTTGGAACTGCCGAACTGCAGTCAAAAATGCAGAGTTCATCTCAGCCTATGCTTCACTTCAGTCCCTTGACTTTTTGCCCTTACAGAGACATGGATAGTTCCTCAATGAGCTTGACACCTTGATAAGCTAATCTTTTGTACTTGGCGACTTCAACCTCCCAATGTCCGCCTTCGATTCATTTCTTTCAAACTCTCTCTTTCCCCTCCGCACCTCTTTTGACCTCACCCTTTCCCAATCACCTCCAACTCACAAGGCCGGCACTTCACTTGACCTCAAATTTACTAAAAGCTGTTAACCTACTAATCTCACTGCAACACCCCTCCAGGTCTCTGATCATTACTTTGTTTCCTTTTCTGCCTCCCTTTCCTCCAACCCTAACCACTCAGCCCCTACCGAGATGGTCATGCGCTGTCACAATCTTCTCTCTCTCTCCCACTACTCTTTCCTATTCTCTCCTATCATCTCTCCCTTCCGTTAAATCCTTCGCCCTCCTGTTTCCTGATTCTGCCTCTTCGACCCTACTCTCCTCAATTTCCGCATCCTATGACTTGCACTGCTGTCCCCTTTCCTCCCGGCCGGCTCGGCCCTCCCATCCTGTTCCGTGGCTGAGTGACTCTTTGCGAGCTTACAGAACAGGGCTGCGGGCAGCTGAGCGAAAATGAAGGAAACCTAAACTTCCGGAAGAAATCATCCTTTCACTCCCTCCTCTCTACCTTCCCTTCCTCTGCATCCGCTGCTAAATACACTTTATATCACTCTAAATTTCAAGTGTCTGCCTTTAACCCTAGGAAACTATTTTTCGCCTTCTCCTCCCTCCTTAATCCTCCACTACCCCCTCCTCCCTCTCAGCGAGCGACTTTGTCAACCACTTTGAAAAGAAGGTTGACGACATCCACACTTCATTCACTCAGCCTATTGGTCCTACTGGTCCTACTCACCCAGAACTACATTACGTCTTGACCTCTTTCTCCTCTCACACTCCAGATGAAATCCTGCAACTAGTGAGTTCTGGCCGCCCCGACAACCTGCCCACTCGAACCCCCCCCTTCTCCAGACCATCTCTGGAGACCTTTTCCCATTCCTTACTTAACTCATCCCTGACCAATTTCCTGAGTAGCTCCTCTCCTCAAGAAACCAACACTCGACACATCTGACATCAAAAACTATAGACCTGTATCCCTTCTCTCTTTTCTTTCCAAAACACTTGAGCATGCTGTCTCTGATCCACTCTCTTATCTCTCTCAGAACAATCTTCTTGACCCTAACCAGTCAGGCTTCAAAGTCACTCAACCGAGACTGCTCTTCTCCGTGTCACAGAGGCTCTCTGCACTGCCAATGCTGACTCTCTCCTCTGTTCTCATCCTCCTAGATCTATCCACTGCCTTCAACACCATGAACCCTACAGGTGTCCACCAGGGCTGGGTTCTAGGCCTTCTTCTCTCTATACACCAAATCACTCGGCTCCATCATATCCTCACATTCACTCCTTTCATTGCTATGCAGATTACACGCAACTACTTTTCTCCTTTCCCCCCTTCTGACACCCAGGTGGCGACATGTGTCTCTGTGTGCCTGCCAGATATCTCAGCTTGGATGTCTGCCCACCACCTCAAGCTCAACCTTGACAAGATGGAGGTGCTCTTCCTCCCAGGAAGGCCTGCCCGCTCAAAGACCTTTCATCACAATTGACAACGCCAGTGTCACCCTCCCACAGAGTAAAGAACCTTTTATGTGACCCTGGACAATACCCTGTCGTTCGCTGCAAATATTAAAGCAGTGACTCGCTGCTGCAGGTTCATGCTCGACAACATCTGTAGAGTATGACCCTACCTCACACAGGAAGCGGTGCAGGTCCTAATCCAGGCACTCCGCCTGGACTTCTGCAAATCACTATTGTCTGGGCTCTCCCGCTTGTCATCAAACCCCTGCAACTTATCCAGAATGCTGCAGCCTGCCTGGTTTTCAACCTTCCCAAGTTCTCCCATGTCCCTCCACTCCACTGGCTTCCAGTCAAAGCTCACCTCTATGGTGCTTGTCAGGGGACTGTCCCTCCCTGCTTTCAGGCTATGCTCAAACCCTATATACAGTGCCTTGCGAAAGTATTCGGCCCCCTTGAACTTTGCGACCTTTTGCCACATTTCAGGCTTCAAACATAAAGATATAAAACTGTATTTTTTGTGAAGAATCAACAACAAGTGGGACACAATCATGAAGTGGAACGACATTTATTGGATATTTCAAACTTTTTTAACAAATCAAACACTGAAAAATTGGGCGTGCAAAATTATTCAGCCCCTTTACTTTCAGTGCAGCAAACTCTCTCCAGAAGTTCAGTGAGGATCTCTGAATGATCCAATGTTGACCTAAATGACTAATGATGATAAATACAATCCACCTGTGTGTAATCAAGTCTCCGTATAAATGCACCTGCACTGTGATAGTCTCAGAGGTCCGTTAAAAGCGCAGAGAGCATCATGAAGAACAAGGAACACACCAGGCAGGTCCGAGATACTGTTGTGAAGAAGTTTAAAGGCGGATTTGGATACAAAAAGATTTCCCAAGCTTTAAACATCCCAAGGAGCACTGTGCAAGCGATAATATTGAAATGGAAGGAGTATCAGACCACTGCAAATCTACCAAGACCTGGCCGTCCCTCTAAACTTTCAGCTCATACAAAGAGAAGACTGATCAGAGATGCAGCCAAGAGGCCCATGATCACTCTGGATGAACTGCAGAGATCTACAGCTGAGGTGGGAGACTCTGTCCATAGGACAACAATCAGTCGTATATTGCACAAATCTGGCCTTTATGGAAGAGTGTCAAGAAGAAAGCCATTTCTTAAAGATATCCATAAAAAGTGTTGTTTAAAGTTTGCCACAAGTCACCTGGGAGCCCCACCAAACATGTGGAAGAAGGTGCTCTGGTCAGATGAAACCAAAATTGAACTTTTTGGCAACTATGCAAAACGTTATGTTTGGCGTAAAAGCAACACAGCTCATCACCCTGGACACACCAACCCCACTGTCAAACATGGTGGTGGCAGCATCATGGTTTGGGCCTGCTTTTGTTCAGCAGGGACAGGGAAGATGGTTAAAATTGATGGGAAGATGGATAGAGCCAAATACAGGACCATTCTGGAAGAAAACCTGATGGAGTCTGCAAAAGACCTGAGACTGGGATGGAGATTTGTCTTCCAACAAGACAATGATCCAAAACATAAAGCAAAATCTACAATGGAATGGTTCTGAATCCAATCGAGAATCTGTGGAAAGAACTGAAAACTGCTGTTCACAAATGCTCTCCATCCAACCTCACTGAGCTCGAGCTGTTTTGCAAGGAGGAATGGGAAAAAATGTCAGTCTCTCGATGTGCAAAACTTACCCCAAGCGACTTACAGCTGTAATCGCAGCAAAGGGTGGCGCTACAAAGTATTAACTTAAGGGGGCTGAATAATTTTGCACGCCCAATTTTTCAGTTTTTGATTTGTTAATTTTTTTTGAAATATCCAATAAATGTGGTTTCACTTCATGATAGTGTCCCACTTGTTGTTGATTCTTCACAAAAAAATACAGTTTTATATCTTTATGTTTGAAGCCTGAAATGTGGCAAAAGGTCGCAAAGTTCAAGGGGGCCAAATATTTTCTCAAGGCACTGTACCAACCCGAGAACTCCGTTCTGCCACCAAAGGTCTCTTGGCCCTCCCACACCTAAAAAACATTCCTGAACCAACACTTGCACTTGCCCCCACCCCTTTTCTAGCTCAGACTTTGCTGATAGCTACTTTATTGAGGAAAAGTGTACTTACTATGCCTGTGATACAGTATGTGGTGGTCGCACCTAGCTTTGTTGAGATTTAAGCACTAACTGTAGGTCACTCTGGATGAGCGCATCTGCTAAATGACTAAAATGTAAATGTTAGCAAATCTTTCCACACTAAAAAGTTTGTCATAGTTTGGGAAACTTTATTTCCTTGTAAAAATGTACAGAAGGCTTTTATAATAATCACTATCATAAAATGAATCTGCTATCAATGAATAACCCTGAATGTGGAGTGCAGTATGTACTAGGGCTGCAAAATTAATTACATTCACATCGAAATCACAATATTGACGTGCAATATCCATATTGCAACAGAATCATATCTCATGCCAAATTTTATACCGCCACTCAGCCGCTTGTAACTTCTGTTTTTTTGTTTGTTTACTCCCTGAATAGAAATGCTAATATGCAACTAGAAAGTGTTCCAATCACCCAGGGTTGGTCCTCCTAATGTTTAATATTCCACAGGGGTGCTTTGGTCTCCCATTGTAATGCAGTGTACGTTATACATCACAGAGGCACAACAATTGCTGTAACTGCCACCTTCGCCCCTGTCCAGAGTCTAATTAATGACCCTGCCTATTAGTAATAGCCATTTCTAAGACAGCTCCTATGGCTGCCAGAGCAGGTCAAACAGAGCCATTCTTATGAGTTGTCAATTCCCTTTCAAGACTTAAGCATTTAAAAGAAGGGTTTTAAAAAGGTACACAATTATTTTTCTCTCAGTTTTGCTAAATGTCACACTGAATGCTTTTCAATGCGTGTGTGGAAATGAGTTCTGATTGACTGGACATGCTTGATTGTAAATTTGTTCTCTTTTGGAATGTATGCTACGGGATTAACACACACTCACTCAATAATCTACAGACCTCAATTAATGAATTGAGACCTCAATCGGTTTCAAGTGTATTAGTTAAATGTTGCTCTCCAGGACCACAGTTGGCCATCCCCAATATAATTGAAGGCACATACTGACAGTGTCCCATCCTCAAATTTATTTATTTAGTTTACCTTTATTTAACTAGGCAAGTCAGTTAAGAACTAATTCTTATTTTCAATGACAGCCTAGGAACAGTGGGTTTAACTGCCTGTTCAGGGGCAGAACGACAGATTTGTACCTTGTCATCTTGGGGGTTTGAACTTGCCACCTTCTGGTTACAACTCTAACACTCTAACCACTAGGCTACCTTGCCGGCCCAATATTGACAGTGGGGGAGTTTCACCTGACAATGGAGTGACTTACTAATATGTATGTTGTAGGCTGTCAGGTGTTGGTTGTGCAGAGGTGAGAACGGAGTCAGGCGCAGGACACAGAACTGAGTAAAATAACAAACTTTACTCAGGAAAATAATCAAGAAAAATAAATCCACGTAGGGATCACAAACCCTAACACAAAAGACTAACACAAATCAGGAACAATCATGCACAAAACATCATGGGAACCAGAGGGTTAAATAGGGAAATTATAATAACTTAATGGGAACCAGGTGTGTCCACTCAAGACAGAACAAATGGAAAACAGAAACATGAATCGGTGGAAACTAGAAAGCTGGTGACGGCGAGCGTCGAACGCTGCCCGGACAAGGAGAGGCACCAGCTTCGGTGGAAGTCGTGACAGGCTGAGAATCTGCATTTTGTTGTTCTTTCTTTTAAATCAGTGTCTGAGCCAGATAACCACTCAAATCTAATTTTATTTGTCACATACATATGGTTAGCAGATGTTAATGTGAGTGTAGTGAAATACTTGTACTTCTAGTTCTGACCATGCAGTAATATCTAACACTTTCAAAACTTTCTAGTTCTGACCATGCAGTAATATCTAACACTTTCAAAACTTTCTAGTTCTGACCATGCAGTAATATCTAACACTTTCAAAACTACCTTATACACACAAGTGTAAATGAATTAATAAGAATATGTACATTAAAATATATGAATGAGTGATGGTCAAACGGCATAGGAAAGATGCAGTAGATGATATAGAGTACAGTATATACATATGAGAAGCGACATTAATGAGTCAATGAAGTGCCGGTCCAGACAGAGAAGCAAACCATCAGATACAGTAAGAATGTGAAAATTCAGAATAATAGTAGAGCAAATTATTTATTTCAGCTTTTCTTTCTTTCATCACTTTCCCAGTGGGTCAGAAGTTTACATACACTCAATTAGTATTTGGGTGCATTGCCTTTAACTTCTTCGAGATAGGGGGCGCTCTTTTAATTTTTGGATAAAAAACGTTCCCGTTTTAAACAAGATATTTTGTCACGAAAAGATGCTCAACTATGCATGTAATTGACAGCTTTGGAAAGACACAACTCTCACGTTTCCAAAACTGCAAAGATATTATCTGTGAGTGCCCCAGAACTAATGCTACAGGCGAAACCAAGATGAAGTTTCATACAGGAAATGCCCCAGATTCTGAAGGCGCTGTGTTCCAATGTCTCCTTATATGGCTGTGAATGCGCCAGGAATGAGCCTGCCCTTTGTGTCGTTTCTCCAAGGTGTCTGCAGCATGGTGACGTATTTGTAGGCATATCATTGGAAGATTGACCATAAGAGACTACATTTACCAGGGGCCCGGTGTCCTGTGTATAATTTATTGCGTAATCTTTAGGTCCATGCGCCGTTCCATTTCTTCAGAAGAGAAAGTCAACTGTCACGATGGATTTATTGTCGATAGATATGTGAAAAACACCTTGGAGATTGATTCTAAACATCGGTTTGCCATGTTTCTGTCGATATTATGGAGTTAATTTGGAAAAAAGTTTGCGTTTTAATGACTTCATTTTTGTTTGTTTTTCTTACCCAAACGTGATGAAGAAAACGGAGCGATTTGTCAACACAAATAATGTTTTTGTAAAAACTGAACATTTGCTATCTAACTGCTGCATGCTGCAGTCTCCTCATTGAAAACATCTGAAGTTCTTCAAAGGTAAATGCTTTTATTTGAATGTTTTTCTGGTTTTTGTGAAAATGTTGCCTGCTGAATGCTAACGCTAAATGCTACGCTAAATGCTATGCTAGCTATCAATACTGTTACACAAATGCTTGTTTTGCTATGGTTGAGAAGCATATTTTGAAAATCTGAGATGACAGTGTTGTTAACAAAAATCTAAGCTTGAGAGCTAGCATATTGATTTCATTTCATTTGCGATTTTCATGAATAGTTAACGTTGCGTTATGGTAATGAGCTTGAGGCTGTATTCACGATCCCGGATCCGGGATGGCTCATCGCAACAGGTTAAATTGTTTAACTTGGATCAAAAGTTTTGGGTAGCCTTACACAAGCTTCCCACAATAAGTTGGGTGAATTTTGGCCCATTCCTCCTGACAGAGCTGGTGTAACTGAGTCGGGTTTGTAGGCCTCCTTGCTTGCACACACTTTTTCAGTTTCACACACAAATGTTCAATAGAATTGAAGTCAGGGCTTTGTGATGAACACTCCGATACCTTAACTTTTTTGTTCTTAAGCCATTTATCCACAACTTTGGAAGTATGCTTGGGGTCAATGTCAATTTGGAAGCCCCATTTGCCACCAAGCTTTAACTTCCTGACTGATGTCTTGATGTTGCTTCAATATATCCACATCATTTTCCTACCTCATGATGCCAACTATTTTATGAAGTGCACCAGTCCCTCCTGCAGCAAAGCACCCCCACAACATGATGCTGCCACCCCTGTGCTTCACGGTTGGGATGGTGTTCTTCAGCTTGCAAGCCTCCCCCTTTTTCTTCACAACATAACGATGGTCATTATGGCCAAACAGTTCTATTTTTGTTTCATCAGACCAGAGGACATTTCTCCAAAAAGTATGATCTTTGTCCCCATGTGCAAACTGTAGTCTGGCTTTTTTGGCGGTTTTGGAGCAGTGGCTTCTTCCTTGCTGAGCGGCCTTTCAGGTTATGTTGATATAGGACTTGTTTTTACTGTGGATATAGATACTTTTGTACCGGTTTCCTCCAGCATCTTTAACACCACTGAGGGGCTAAACTGCAGTACTATGAGCCATCCAGGGGCTACTACAGAAACACCACTGACTGGTTAAACTGCAGTACAATGAGTCATCCTCAGGGAAAGAACACTAGTGACCATCCTACCAATCCTCGACTTTGGCGATGTCATTTACAAAATAGCCTCCAATACCCAACTCAAAAAATTGGATGCAGTCTATCACAGTGCAATCCGTTTTGTCACCAAAGCCCCATATACTACCCACCATTGCGACCTGTATGCTCTCGTTGGCTGGCCCTCGCTTCGTACTCAAACCCACTGGCTCCATGTCATCTACAAGACCCTGCTAGGTAAAGTCCCCCCTTATCTCAGCTCGCTGGTCACCATAGCATCTCCCACCTGTAGCACACGCTCCAGCAGGTATATCTCTCTAGTCACCCCCAAAACCAATTCTTTCTTTGGCCGCCTCTCCTTCCAGTTCTCTGCTGCCAATGACTGGAACGAACTACAAAAATCTCTGAAACTGGAAACGCTTATCTCCCTCACTAGCTTTAAGCACCAACTGTCAGAGCAGCTCACAGATTACTGCACCTGTACATAGCCCACCTATACTTTAGCCCAAACAACTACCTCTTTCCCAACTGTATTTAATTTATGTATTTATTTTGCTCCTTTGCACCCCATTATATTTATTTCTACTTTGCACATTCTTCCATGGCAAAACTACCATTCCAGTGTTTTAATTGCTATATTGTATTTACTTTGCCACCATGGGCTTTTTGCCTTTACCTCCCTTCTCACCTCATTTGCTCACATTGTATATAGACTTGTTTATACTGTATTATTGACTGTATGTTTGTTTTACTCCATGTGTAACTCTGTGTCGTTGTATCTGTCGAACTGCTTTGCTTTATCTTGGCCAGCCATGTACCAACTGAGCAATTGTAAATGAGAACTTGTTCTCAACTTGCCTACCTGGTTAAATAAAGGTAACATTTTTATTTTACCTTTATTTAACCAGGTAGGCAAGTTGAGAACAAGTTCTCATTTACAATTGCGACCTGGCCAAGATAAAGCAAAGCAGTTCGACAGATACAACGACATAAATGAATAAAATAGTGTCTTTGATCTCCATTTTTAAGAGACAATGACCTCCCTTTATCTTTAAACTCCTACTCTGCCTTGCCTTTTCATGTCACATGATCTATCTGCAGGTACAAACAAATTCCACTCCAAACAAAGGAATGGTGGTTATTACTATGTACATTTAAGTATGTTCAAAGGGAGACCAAGGATGATGTAAGACCTCTAAGGGATCCATGACACAATGAAGGAAGGAGACTGAAAACATGCAGCAACTTTACGATATATTATTTGTTTGATTCTTTAAAGTGTTGTGTCATGGGAGAGAAAGTGGTAGTGTAAGGGGATGCTCTCCTAATATGGACAATGTTGTGGCAAATTCACTTGTGTATGTAGGCCTACAATCCACCCCTCACACTTTCAAACACAATCCAGTTCCAGCCCATTCTCCAATCTGCTCTTCATTTTGTAAATGAATTACATCTGAATGGTGGAAAAACAAGCTGCCTTTTTCTCCATGCTCTCTGTCTTTGACCTTTCCATGCTGTTTCTGTGTAGTGAGACTTAATTGTCCAGAGCGAGAGCCAGCCAGTCAGCGGCCCACACATCATCGACAGAGTTAGAATTAAACAGGCAGTGAATCCAGCAATCTGGAGTCTGCATGGGAGATAATGGGTTGTTTCAAAGCGAAGTGGACAAATTTGTGTAGGACAGAGACCGTTCTTCATGGGAAAACTATTATTCAGTTGATAAAGGAATGGAAAGCGAAGGAGCCTTTAGTGTAGCTCATTGAAACACTAACGGGAATTGGAAAATCAAAGCTCATCAATGTTCTTTTACCTCATTGTGTGTGCAGCTGCTGCAATATGTGTATGTGTCACCATCGGTTGTATATACTGTACAGTGCCTTCGGAAAGTATTTAGTCCCCTTTTCACACATTTTTGTTACGTTACAGCCTTATTCTAAAATTGATTCAATCAAATTTCTTTCCTCATCAATCTACACACAATACCCCATCATGACAAAGCAAAAACATGTTTTTACATTTTTTTGATAATATATATTTAAAAAAACGAAAATGTACATTTACATAAAGTGGCAAGAAAAAGTATGTGAACCCTTTGGAATTACTAGGACTTTTGCATTAATTGGACATAACATTTTTCTGTAGTTGCAAATCAAGACCTATACAATGGTCAGGAGGAATTTTGGACCATTCCGCTTTACAAAACTGTTTCAGTTCAGCAATATTCTTGGGATGTCTGGTGTGAACCGCTCTCTTGAGGTCATGCCACAGCATCTCAATTGGGTTGAGGTCAGGACTCTGACTGGGCCTCTCCAGAAGACATTTTCTTCTGAAGCCATTCTGTTGTTGATTTACTTTGTTTTGGGTCATTGCCTTGTTGCATCACCCAACTTCTGTTGAGCTTCAATAGGCAAACAGAACCTTATATTCTCCTGCACATTGGGAATTCATTTTTCTGTTGATAATAGCAAACTGTCCAGGCCCTGAGGCAGCAAAGCAGCTCCATACTTTACAGTTGGGATGAGGTTTTGGTGTTGGTGTGCCTTCCTCCACGGATAGTGTTGTGTGTTCCTTTCAAACAACTCAACTTTAGTTTCATCTGTCCACAGAATATTTTGCCAGTAGCGCTGTGGAACATCCAGATGCTCTTTTGCAAACTTCAGATGTGCAGCAATGTTTTTTTTTGGACAGCAGTGGCTTCTTCCGTGGTGTCCTCCCATTGTTTAGTGTTTTACGTATCGTAGACTCGTCAACAGAGATGTTAGCATGTTCCAGAGATTTCTGTAAGTCTTTAGCTGACACTAGGATTATTCCTAACCTCACTGAGCATTCTGCGCTGTGATCTTGCAGTCATCTTTGCAGGATGGCCACTCCTATGGAGAGTAGCAAGAGTGCTGAACTTTCACCATTTGTCTTACTGTAGACTGATGAACATCAATGCTTTTAGAGATACCTTTGTAACCCTTTCCAGCTTTATGCAAGTCAACAATTCTTATCCTTGGGTCTTCTGAGATCTCTTTTCTTCGAGGCATGGTTCACATCAGGCAAAGCTTCTTGTGAATAGCAAACTCAACTTTTGTGAGTGTTTTTTATAGGGCAGGGCAGCTCTAACCAACATCTCCAATCTAGTCTCAATGATTGTACTCCAGGTTAGCTGACACCTGACTCCACTTAGCTTTTGCAGAAGTCATTAGCCTAGTGGTTCACATACATTTTCCAACCTACACTGAATGTTTAAATGATGTATTCAATATAGACAAGAAAAATACAATAAATCTGTGTCCGTGTCTGTGTTATTCGTTGAAGCAGACTTTGTTTGTCTGATGTTTTAAGTTATCAAATCTCATTTTATGACCAATTTATGCAGAAATCCAGATCATTCCAAAGGGTTCACATATGTATTCAGACCCTTTACTAAGTACATTGTTGAAGCACCTTAGGCAGTGATTACAGCCTTGGTTATTCTTGGGTATGATGGTACTAGCTTGGCTGGTTGTTGTCCTTTGCCCCAGTCTGAGGTCCTGAGCTAGTTTTCATCAAGGATCTCGCTATATTTTGCTCCGTTCATCTTTCCCTCGATCCTGACTAGTCTCCCAGTCCCTGCCGCTGAAAAACATCCCCACAGCATGATGCTTCACCATAGGGATGGTGCCAGGTTTCCTTTAGACGTGATGCATGGCATTCAGGCCAAAGAGTTCAATCTTGGTTTCATCAGACCAGAGAATCTTGTTTCTCATGGTTTGAGAGTCATTTAGATGCCTTTTGGCAAACTCCAAGTGGGCTGTCATGTGTCTTTAACTGAAAGGCTTGCGCATGGCCACTTTAGCATAAAGGCCTGGTTTGTGGAGTGCTGCAGAGATGGTTGTCCTTCTGGAAGGTTCTCCCATCTCCACAGTCCTTCTGGACCTCTGTCAGAATGACCATCGGGTTCTTGGTCACCTCCGTGACCAAGGCCCTTCTCAGCCCGATTGCTCAGTTTGGCCAGGCGGCCAACTCTGGGAAGAGTTTTGGAGATTTCCAACTTCTTCCATTTAAGAATGATGGAGGCCACTGTGTTCTTGGGGACCTTCAATGCTACAGAATTGTTTTCATGCCCTTCCCCAGATCGGTGCCTCGACACAATCCTGGGTTGAGTTTGGTTGATTGTGGAGGCCAGGTCATCTGATGCAGCACTCCATTCCTCTCCTTCTTGGTCAAATAGCCCTTACACATTCTGGAAGTGTGTAGGGTCATTGTCCTGTTGAAAAACAAGTGATCCCACTAAGCGCAAACCAGATGGGATGGTGTATCGCTGCAGAATGCTGTGGTACCTATGCTGATTAAGTGTATCTTGAATTTTAAATAAATCACTGACAGTGTCACCAGGAAAGCACCCCTACACCATCACACCTCCTCCTCTGTACTCCACGGTGGGATCCGCACATGCGGAGATCATCCACTCACCTAATTTGTAATCATCAAACCAAAGGACAGATTTCCAATGTCTATGTCCATTGCTAGTGTTTCTTGGCCCAATCAGTCACCTCCTTATTGGTGCCCTTTAATGGTTTATTTGCAGCAATTTGACCATAAAGGACTGATTCACGCAGTGTTCTCTGAACAGTTAATGTGTCTGTTATTTGAACTCTGTGAAGCATCTATTTGGGCTGCAATTTCTGAGGCTGGAAAACTCTAATGAACTAATCCTCCAGAGCAGAGGTAACTCTGGGTCTTCCTTTCCTGTGGAAGTTCTCATGAGAGCCAGTTTCATCAAGGCGCTTGATGGCTTTTGCGACTGCACCTGAAGAAACTTTCAATGTTCTGAATTGACTGATCTTCAGGTCTTAAAGTAACGATTGACTGTTGTCTCTGCTTATTTGAGCTGTTCTTGCCATAATATGGACTTAGTATTTTACCAAATCTTCTGTATACCATCCATACCTTGTCACAACACAACTGATTGGCTCAAACACGTTAATTTCTTTCCATCTTAACTTTTAACAAGGCACACCTGTTTTTGAAATACATTCCAGCTGACTGACTACCTTATGAAGCTGTTTAAGACAATGCCAAGAGTGTGCAAAGCGACCATCAAGGCAAAGGGTGGCTACCAAAGGGCAGCAGCGTAGCCTAGTAGTTAGAGCGTTGGACTAGTAACCGGAAGGTTGCAAGTTCAAACCACCGAGCTGACAAGGTACAAATCTGTCATTCTGCCCCTGAACAGGCAGTTAACCCACTGTTCCTAGGCCATTCATTGAAAATAAGAATTTGTTCTTAACTGACTTGCCTAGTTAAATAAAGGTTTTTACCACACTTTTTTGGCTACTACATGCATCCATATCTGTTATTTCATAGTTTGTTTTCACTATTTTACAATGTAGAATAAAGAAACTCTTGAATGAGTAGGTGTGTCAACTTTTGACTGGTACTGTATATTACATTTTATTTTTAATTTTGCAAACAGACAAAATGAAGAGACAAAACAACATGGTTTGTTAAATTTACAGTGATGGCCAATGAATCTCAAATTTTGAGGACAAATAATTGACAGATCAATGAGCAGAAAAATGAATTGAATGGATGAATGGGTGGCATTTATTCAGCACTTTCATTTTCTAGGTGTCCAAGAGCTTTGCATTTTGGGGTAACTCAATTCATGCACCACATACAGTATGTATTGTGGAGACAAATGTTGCTGGGTCTGTCATGGTGTAGTTGCTTTTGATTAAGCTGACCAGGGGATAAAATAACCATATGTTTGTGTATTTCTCAGGTAATCAACATGATGACAAACGTGGCCTTCCAGCTTGTTGTATATTTAATTCCACATATATTACAAAGACAGACTATACAGTATACTCCCTAGACGTTTCTGCTGATGCCAGTGAAAGCAACACAAGACGAGTTGTCCAACACTGACTCGCTGCACAGACACAATATGCAGTGTTCCATGAGAGGGAATGTAAGATAGAGAGAGACTGTGTGAAAGAGATAAAGAGAGCGAAAGAGAGAGAGATGGGGCATCAGAGAGAGAGAGAGAGAGAGAAAAAAAAGGACATAGTAGTGAGCAGAGAGAACGACTGTGGAGACTGTAGAGAGACATAGGATAAACATCTCAGAGGTTAATAGAATATGACAAAATGTTCAGTGCAAAATGCAAAAAACTAGCGCTGCCACCGTGGCCCCTCACTGGCTTCCATAAACAAACAGAACCAGGGGAGTTATGCACCTCAAATTCTGAGGGGGCACAATGTATGAGAGGATGGTTGGGGGCTGGTCCGTAGGGGGGCTAGGCCCCTATGCGTAAGTTGGAGACTATCCTTTTCAAACAGCCGAGACCGCTTTTTCCTGCAAATCTAGAGCCATAATCATTAAGCTTAATTCAATGTAAAAAAAGGTATATTTTTCTGTCTATTTAATCAGACCTCTGGAGCTGTCTGTATCCTCCTGACTGGTGGTTATTTATTTTAAGAAACTAAATATGCTTCTCTGCATCTCTGCTAAAATGTGGATAAACGATTTAAAGGAAAATTAGTCTTATTCAGTATATTTAGTTATTGCTTGCTTTTCTAAATTCTACCAACATTGCCAGCAAGCATGCCAGTTTAGATCGTAAGACAAGCTAGCTACTCTAACTTGATTGACAACCTGAAATGGAACCAATATGGGCTAGCTAAAGCCAACTTCATAAAAAAGTAGTATTACAGAGAAAAAAATGTAATAACAAAATGTAAACAATTTAAACAATTTTAAAGGTCAAATCTAAGGGGGCATGTGCCCCTGTGCACCCTATGCGAATTATGCATTCTGAAGAGAAGAACAAGCTCCATGACCCCTTTATATGACAGGCCCCGCTTAGCTCAGCCCAGGCCTGAGAGCACAAGCAGCACCAATGAAAACGATGAACTCTGTAAAGGCTGGCATCAAGTACTGGGGATTAAAGAAAAAGTAAACTTCTGAACAATGAGGTCATCCCAATGGTGACACTGGGGAATCGTGAATGTGCTGGCTTTCTGTTCTGTCCTCACCTCATCAGAGATTGGTGTGCTATTCAAACGTGGGGTGAAGTGGTGGCACAAAGCATGGCCAGAAAACATAGGACTGGCCTGGGGATGAGAATGATATGTCTCTGGCCCTGTGGAGCATAAAGAGGGACTGTTGCTGCTCCATCCTGAGCCCTAGAGCAGTCTGCCCAGAGCGATGATCCATGTTCCAGAGAGAGGACTGCGAGGGCTATGGATGGATGTCTTGGGAGGCCACCCATGCTCCCCTCTCACCACATTAGATAGAAGCCTCTCCCAGGCAAGGCCAGCGGCGCAGGATGGCCTGGCATGGGGCCCAGATAGAACCAGAGCAGCAAGGCTCCTGTTTGAATAGGATGGCTACCTCTGACTCTCAGGACAAAGAGCCCTGTAACCTTTCTGCCCATGGTTAAAAAATGCTGCAGCAGCACAGTGGAGGAGGTTGGGGAAAAGACAAGGTTTATGTAACCCTGCATGACTCATCTGTCTCTGACACGTGCCAAGACGTGTCTGAATCTGTACACCCCACGTATCTCTCTTCCTGTTCTTAATGAGGAAGGTTTATTAGTATGAGTGAGTTTTACAGGAAGACCCAGGATAAGGACAGTGTGACTAATTACCATTACTGCTGACACATGATGTTAGTGAAGTTTGCCTTGTTTGCCCAGTCCAGAACAGTAAAATGATATGAATTTAAACGGGGGAACCCAGATATGACTACTGCCAATAGATCTGTCTCCGTTTCCCCATAAGGAGTGCACTGTACTTTAATCTGTCATAATCTAGACCAGAGTTTCACTTGCATTAGAACATCCATATTTAACACGACGAGGAGTTCAGACAAGCACTAGGTCTGAAAGGGAGAGTGGGAGTCTGAGGAATTACAGCCTACTGTTTGAATCCGCTTGGTCTGGCATCAAGCCTTCTCTGTGACTGGACACGGACTCTGACTCCTACAGCTAGCTACTTCCTTTGATGTACTTTTAAGACACAGAACTGCAATTACTAAACGCTCATAAAAAGACAGCCTAGGGGATCAGAGACCTCACCAACTCTGTCATTGAAACACAACCAGCTCCAGCTTCTCAACCGATACTTATTGCTTCCTCCCCAAGAGTTCAGTTAATTCTGGGGTGAAACTGCCCAGTAGGCCTGTGTATGTAGGTGTGTGTGTGTGTGTGTGTGTATGTATGTATGTATGTATGTATGTATGTATGTATGTATGTATGTATGTATGTATGTATGTATGTATGTATGTATGTATGTATGTATGTATGTATGTATGTATGTATGTATGTATGTATGTATGTATGTATGTATGTATGTATGTATGTATGTATGTATGTAGGTAGGTAGGTAGGTAGGTAGGTAGGTAGGTAGGTAGGTAGGTAGGTAGGTAGGTAGGTAGGTAGGTAGGTAGGTAGGTAGGTAGGTAGGTAGGTAGGTAGGTAGGTAGGTAGGTAGGTAGGTAGGTAGGTAGGTAGGTAGGTAGGTAGGTAGGTGAGTGTGAGTGTGAGTGTGAGTGTGGAAATTTGCAACGGAAGAGATTTGACTCAATCACTGTTGACCTGTAAGCTCTGGCATTCTACGTTTTGACCAGCTGCTTGTGAAGATGGATAGAGTGGAGGCTTGAATTAGAACTGGCAGTATTGTGGCAGTGCTGTTTATGATATGAATAACATTCTACGTTTTGACCAGCTGCTTGTGAAGATGGATAGAGTGGAGTGCTGTTAATGACATGAATTTAGAACTGGCAGTATTGTGGCAGTGCTGTTAATGACATGAATAACATTCTACGTTTTGACAAGCAGCTTGTGAAGATGGATAGAGTGGAGGCTTGAATTAGAACTGGCAGTATTGTGGCAGTGCTGTTAATGACATGAATAACATTCTACGTTTTGACAAGCAGCTTGTGAAGATGGATAGAGTGGAGGCTTGAATTAGAACTGGCAGTATTGTGGCAGTGCTGTTTATGATATGAATAACATTCTACGTTTTGACAAGCAGCTTGTGAAGATGGATAGAGTGGAGGCTTGAATTAGAACTGGCAGTATTGTGGCAGTGCTGTTTATGATATGAATAACATTCTACTGATGAAAAGATCTTATGTATCATGACAAAAATATAACTGACACCTGGAGGGGGTGGAGACAATCACAAGGACAGATGATACAGATCAGGGTGTGACATTATGATCTCATGCAAGCTGGAAAATAGTGGCAAATTGTATTCCCTGAGAAACCTAGCAGTCTGAAAATGGCTTATTTTGCATAACAATCACCTGGGAATGGAAATGTAATGGAAATATTTAATGAACATTTAATGGGAATATATTTACATTTCCTTGTCATGTTATTGAAATGCTGAGTAGTATTACATGTGCATGTGAACTGTCATTTTGGGTTATACTGAAAAAATATACAGCAAAGATAGTTAGTTCAGGACTGGACATCTTTTTGTAGAAATACATAATGTAAGCACGCAAAGACACACACACACGAACTCCCACCTACGGCCCCCACCCTCCACATTCATTTTCACAGTCCCACTGTAACTCGACTTTCATCCGAACCCCATCCTTGACGTGTCATGCAGCACTGTTGGGCTTCGGAGCAATTAAATACAACATAAATCTGTAAATTAGCCATCTGCTCTTCTGCCTCCATGGATCTCCAGTTCTGTCATCAAACTCTTTCCATACAACCTGTGACCTTGAGACCATTTAAAGTACATGAGACAGCAATACTTTTATAGTCCATGGGCCAGCAGGCCAAATTTCACATTTGTCCACTTGGTGTGGCAAAGTCTAATGATAATTTACACGTCTGTGGGTTATTTTTGTGGGTTATCGGAGGCAATTTGATAAGGTATTAACTTAATACAATACATATTAATGTATGAAACGATTGTAATGGTAATGACATATATATGTGCCCACCTTGGGGGGTCCAAGGTCATACATCCATGCATTTTTTTGTCTATGGATCCAGAATGGACAGTATTGGGATGTGCTCTGTTATCACATGGTACACTCTTAAATTAATGGGTTTCAAAAGGGTTCGTAGGCTGTCCCCATATAATAACCCTTTTTGGTTCCAGGTAGAACCATTTTTGGTTCCAGGTAGAACCCTTTTTGGTTCCGGGTAGAACCCTTTTGGGTTCCATGTAGAACCCTCTATGTAAAGGGATATAGCTAGAAACAAAAAGGGTTTTTCAAAGTGTTTTCCTATGGGGACACCTGAATAACCATTTTAGGTTCTAGATCCAAAAAATGTGCTCAGGGTGCTTTCAGACCAAATTGGTTTGGAGAGTATTTCCTTAGTTTTGTTCCTTTGGACTGGTACTTGGGAGTGCACTAAACAACTCACCATGGTTGTTCAAAAATGGTGGTCTCTGTCCAATTTCATTCATACCATGGTGCGGTTCGCTGCAGGTGAGAACGTGGTCCAGACCAAACACAGGAAAATCACCAGAGGTGTGCATTATTATTGGTTGTTTGAACCATAACTTGATATCTCTGAAACATTCGGTGAGTAGCAACGCATTTCTGAACGCATCCGATGCAGATTAAGGGAGACGGGGCCTATACTGGGGATATAGGCTACTTATTATAGCCTACTCACCTTGCAGTTACAGCGTCTATTGCACTGTTTCCGAAGCGTAAGTAATATGAAGTTTGGGACAAGTTATGCTTCTTGATAAGCATAGATTCATTTAACGTGAGCATTTTTTCAAATAAACAAATTACTTGAACATGTAAAACATATGGTTTTGTTTAGGCATTTTAGTTATTTGACATTTGGCAATGTGAAAAAGTACAATGTAACAAACAATTAAACTCTGATTCGAACTATAGCTCAGAACTATGTATGAAAACAACCTAAGAGTGTACCCTAGAATCTGATAACTATACCACATTTTACACAGAACAATGAGACCCTATATAAATTCATCATAGATTTAGTCTATAATCAGTCCCAGCAGCCATTTATTTCAATGGGGAGGAACTGCATTGATTTTAAATGGCCAGAACTGAATAGAATAATTGGTGTAATAAGACCAATAATGGCTTAAAATGTGTGTTATAATGAGGACAACACAACATGATAGCCCAATTATGTCAGTTATATGTATTTAACAAATTTTGCCAGAATTGTGGTAAAAAATAAGAAATTGTCAGAATTCCTGAGTTTTGTAGCCGTTTCAAATATATTACAATTAAACAAACGTTCAAGAAGCATTCACGGATGTCTAGTCATTAAAATGATACTGTATGCAAAATGATTCTATAAATTCTGGCACCATCAAGGAATATGATTTGAAACCTGCTCCGTTCATTGCACCCTGTATGAAATCACATTGGAATACATTACGTCCAGAGAAGAGGTCTGTTAACTGGTGAAGTATTAAATCCTTTATTGATCGGTCTCTAGTTACACTATTTATGGAAAAATAGGGATATCGTAGTATAGGGCCTACTGAAATATGTATAATTATATGTATCATTTATATTAAAGGTTCCAAACAGTGAAAATAATGTTTTTCATCAAATTGGATGATATTTGAATTAAGCTCATAGTAGGTTGACATAATTATGAAAAATGACTGTAGCTGGTACATTGACAAAGTTGATCATAAAGTTACTGGTCCCCTCCTCCCGTGTCAAACGCTTGGATTCAGGAGGCAGGGATATTATTCATTCACTTCATCAAATTTGTAATGATATGCATTTTAGAAAATTCAACATCTACTCTGTCTGCACAACTTCCCAGGCATCCACCGCAGCAGGAATGCTGTGATATAAAATCAGCTTTCCCAAAAAAGAATGGGGGATATGCTGTAAAGTCTGTGAAGACAGACCCAACATGCTGTAAGTCATATTAATTAGTTTCAAATCAATTGAGGATTTCAGGCACACAAATTCCATATACAAACATTGAAAAGTTTCACAAAAAAGTGCTCAACCAAATATTGTATATTTACAATTGAGCACTTTAAAAACACCAGAAACACATTGTAGAATGAGTAGATCAGAACATCAACAAATTGATAACATCATAACTAAGAACAGTAAATAAAAGGACATTCAATTCACTACCCATTTAACATATTGAGAGCTTCCTGTCGGGCTGTATCACTGCCTGGTCGGCAACTGCACCACCCACAACCGCAGAGCTCTCCAGAGGGTGGTGCGGTCTGCCCAACGCATCATTGGCCTTTAGGACACCTACAACATCAAGGACAACAACCTCCCGAGCCGCTGCCTGTTCACCCCGTTATCATCCAGAAGGAGAGGTCAGTACAGGTGCATCAAAGCTGGGACCGAGAGACTGAAAACAGCTTCTATCTCAAGGCCATCAGACTGTTAAATAGCCATCACTAGGCGGCTTCCACCCGGTTACGTAACCCTGCACCTTAGAGGCTGCTGGCCACTTTAATAATGGAACACTGGTCTCATATGTTATATACTGTATTCTATTCTACTGTATTTAGTCTATGACACTCAGACATTGCTCATCCTAATATTTATACATTTCTTAACTCCATTCTTTTTCTTTTAGGTTCTGTGTATTGTTGTGAAATGTTAGATATTACTGCACTGTTGGAGCTAGAAACACAATCATTTCGCTACACCCGTAATAACATCTGCTAAACGTATATGTGACAAATACAATTAGATTTGATTTGAAACATTTCCCTTTTCAAAAACATTACAGGTTCCTGGATCTCCACTTCAACGAGGGGAAGCTGTGCGAGATATCCATCCCAGGCCTGACAAGGAGGCCATAGCTGGAGGAGTCTCCCGCTTCAATCTCGCTTGATTGAAGCGGGGTACATGAGTCCCCATCCTCTCCTGCTCCCCTCCCCATCAATCTCTTTTTTTTTACGTGACATGTCTCATTTTGTTACTTTGTATCGTTTTATTCAGGCATTCGGACGAGAGATGAGTGTCACCAATTGTACAAATGAATGGGGTCCAAAACAATATAAATATATTTGCAAAACAATATAAATATATTTGCGTATTGCTGCTGTTTGTCTGATATTCAATAGTTCATTTTCAGTTCTGTTGACCATGAGAGCATTTTGCAGAGAGAATGGGGTGAGGTATACTATTTAGGCTTGGAATCATGGAATTAAAACTTTTTTGTTTACCTTGTTACCCGGGAACGACCACAAGGGTGTTTCAAAGTGCTGTCAGTCAAGGAGAGCTCATGAATACAAGCTCCCCGCCCACATACATTAATCTTTTAAAGGGACTGTAGTTTCTTCCCTACAAGGATGATGGTAAAATCAAAGTTTTATACTGCAATTTAGCTGGATCGCTTTTCACCATGATATCCCACTTGCCATGACATCCCACTTGCATCTATTTGGATAAAGGTTAGAACCCTTATATAGCCACCCAGTGTCAAGCACAGATGCAGAAGGACACACCAGTTAACCAAATTGCTTTGGGTAACCACACCGATAGACCTCGGAGTGCAACTCAGATGAAACTCCACTGTGAAACTCCACTCCACCTGTTCTCATGGTTTATTCAGACAAGGAGGGGAGGCATGCAGCACTAGAAGTATCTGACTCATCGCAGGTGCTGAGGATTACTAAGCAAAAAGCAGCCAGACACTCAAACGGCATTGGCTCACAGGGCTTGAGCTACAGACTAATACAACAGATATACAGAGAATCACAGTGGAAATGAATGTCAAACTCCGCCGTCTAGAGCTAAGTACTGTATGCACGGCATTAATGTGAATGGTACACATGTATAATATACTTTAGTGTATGGCCCTGATGTCACCACTCTCCTTTGCTGATGTCACCCTATGACAATAAATGTCAACCTACATCCTGCGCTATCACCTCTCTCCTGTGCAGGAAGTGACAGTGTCATTGGTTCTAGACTTGTACTTTGAGGCCGTTGTACTAAACATGCCCTCAGTTGAAATCTCTCTGTGTGAGAAGAAAAGAACAGTGGGGTACTCTGAAACTAACATGCAGGGATGGAAGTAGGTGAGAAATAGAAGGAGAGACGAGAGGAGGAGAGAGACCCCTAGCTTGGAGTTAGCTAAGTGGACTAAGACCTTAGCAGATCGACCACTGAGAGTGAAAATGAAGTCGCTGTACTAAAGTGCCACAGCTCGCAATTACCAGCCCGTCATTATAGTCCCCCTGTGGAGAAAAACCCTATTATTCCAGCACACTTCTAAGCAAATCAAATAATCAATGCCCCAACAGTCATAAAAATAAATCACAAATAAAAAGAGACCGGCAGGTAGGGAGTAGGACTTACTATGGTGAAATTCATGACCTTTACTATCCAGATGGTTAAAGCGAGGTTGACCAGGATCAGGATCATTAACAGGAGCACAAAGAAGTAGAGGCAACGTTTCCGCCAGCCGTAAATTCCCACTTTGTACACGTGTGGTTTCTCTGAGCTCTGGACATTGTTCCTATGAGTGCACTGTTCTTGGGTCATCTGCAAGAGAAGAAGAAGAAGAGGGTAAGTGACTTCCTGTAAATTAAGCCTATGCATTCTGAACCCAACATGCCCCAAACAGTACATTCTGGCTCTACTGTTGAAGCCGTAGTCAGCCATTGAGTTCGGACACAATGAAAGACAGTTTAGTTAGGAATCAAACTGATTCATTGTCCCATAAGCTTTCTAGATATCCATTACTCCCTCTCTGCACCATTGATGTGCTGATAGTGTCCATTAATGATGATTCTAATTGTCCGCCTGTAAAGTGGGAGAAGGCACTGTTCACTTCAAGCTCCATAATAATAGCCTAATAACTCTGTGCAAAAATACAATTTCTACAGTGCTTTGAGTGGCTGGCTCCGCTGCCAAAGCCAATCGCATTTGACAACCACAAACATTCACTGCTAACTGGTACAAATTACACTAGACAGCCCTCTAAAGCCAGTCAGCAAAACCAAAAATCTGATTGTACTGTTGCACTTCAGTGTTTGTATGTAGGGCATAGTAAACGGTAGGCATGTGCAGGGACACATTGTTTTGGTGATGATGATGTTGATGGAGAACATGACATATACTTTGCGCATAGCTCTTATATTTCAGTCCTGAAGTTCCATATGAAATAGTGTTTACCAGTGTTCTTCCATACTTTTTTTCCCTATTTTCTTTTCTCCTCAATTTTGTGGTATCCAATTAATAGTTACAGTCTTGTCCCATTTCTGCAACTCCCGTCCGGATTCGGGAGAGGTGAAGGTCAAGAGCCGTGCGTCCTCCGAAACATGACTCAGACAAGCCGCACTGCTTCTTGACACAATGCCCACTTAACCCAGAAGCCAGCCACACCAATGTGTCGGAGGAAACACCGTACAACTGGTGACCGTGTCAGCGTGCATGCACCCAGCCCACCACAGGAGTCGCTAGTGCGCAATGGGACAAGGACAGCCAGACCGGCCAAACACTCCCCTAACCCAGACGACGCTGGGCCAATTGTACGCCGCCCCATGGGTCTTCCGGTCTCGGGCCGGCTGCGACAGGGCTTGGACTCAAACCAGTACTCTAGTGGCACAGCTAGCACTGCGATGCAATACCTTAGATAACTGCGCCACTCAGGAATCACTTGCTCTTCCATCCTTACAGGTGCTCCAGACTAAATTGGCGTGGTTCAGAACAGGACCAAATACTCTATTACCCTCCATGAAGTCTAGTTTACCACGTATTGCACCTCCAGGTTGGCATCTAGTCTTCCATTTCCAAAGTAAACGTTGAGTTTAGAGCAGAACTGTGCAGAAACAGTGCTTGATTAATTGAAGGTGTTAGTACTGGCTCAAACCAAGGCTTGCAGACTGTGGCTCACCAGATCCAGGGCCATCAGAGCATGACACAAGAGCAACACTCAACCTACACTACATCAACTAGGGGGGAGGAGGTTCCTTTCAGTCAATCTCACCAGGTAGCTGGTGATATAAAAAATGTATGTAGATACAGCTGTCAGCAACCCCAGGTGGTGTGTACACGCTGTACAGTACAGAAACAAACCGACCGAGAGAAACAGGATTCACACACAGTATTATTACTGCAAACATGACTGTTTGAGTATTAACCATAACACTGTTGGAGGCCATCGGTAAATCGTATCTCTGTGTGACCCACAGGTGGGTCATCTTACTGTACATCAGCCACAATAACCTCCTGTTGTATTACATACAGAGTTAGTCCCCTCATACACCTAAGTCTACTTCACACTATAGGGACAAGCCAAGCTTTACTGGGCTGGCTTGGTTACACATCCACCATAGTTGCTGTAACCGTGCTGGAAAAATGACAATGTGAAAATACAATATCCAAGAGGTTTGGGTGGGCCTATAGTGTTAATCAGGCAAAAGAGTCAACAGTGTCACCCTTGATTTCAGGATGAAAAAATGTGAGCGGATAAATCTGAGGACAAATCATGGTATTTTACACCCAAAAGGGACTGGTGCACAGAAGGAAAAACTGATGCGCCAGGAAAAATAAATGGAGGCCCACCAGAACACTGCCATTTGAAGGTTTCATCCCGCTGTCTAGCTACCGTCTAACGATAGCTAGATAGTTAGTTAGTGCCTAAAGAAAGAACAGCGGCACAAAACAAAGTCTGTTTCTGATCAAAGGCATCCCAAGCATTGCTGAATGTTGTTGGTTCTTCTCGCTTGCCAAATCACTGGGCATCTCTCCAATAGGCTCTTTTATAGACAACATGTGGTTCGGTACCAGATTCTGCCAACTTCTGTCCCAGTTCTCCATTCAGAGGCAATGCCTGTCCAAATTTGAAAATACACAAAATGTCCTCTACTGTGTCTAGTGCAAGAGGCTTTTGAATGGATCCTAAAATTGTTTATGTCTACGGTAAGTTTAGGCTGGGAAGAAGCAGACTTGAGATATAATACATTTACTGTATATGCACAATTATGGGAAGAAAATATGCCATGAGCACATTTAAGTAATTAACATTTTGCCATTCACAAGCAGTCCTAATCTTCACTTTCACCACACAACATTTATAAGAGCTATCTAGGCCATATTGTCTCCTTATTACATGGACACACTGTTCCACTTTACATAATGTAGATATGCATGGCCAATTAAATCAGATTTATTTGAAAGGTCATGGCATTACAGTCAACAACCTAATGAGCGTTGAATCTGCTCCAAATATAACAAAGTGTTCTCTCAGTGATTCATAAATCATTGAGTTCCAGCTACACAATCAACAGAATGCATTAACTAACGCTGGTCTGAAGGTGAGAATTCAGCCTGTGATTGCTGTCTGCATGGCACAATGAATACTATCAGCTCAACATGCTCTGTATTTGTACTTCCTTATAAATACAGTAGGGGAGTGAGCTTTTCAAATCAAGCTTACCAACGAGCTTTATAACCCTGATTAAGGCAACTTGGCAAGGCATGTGTGTGTGTGGCCCTCTATGACTGTTTTTGGCTTACAATGCCCTCCAACATATACACCTGTATAAAATAAGATACCTCTGAACATCATTGTTTAATGGGTATCAGGGCCCATATACTGAAGTCACCCACTCATCTAAATTGCTGTATTAATGTTAAAGAACAGAGGGATACATACCATTGGATTCAAAGACTCAAGTCTAACTTCATTCAAAAAGTACTGTTGCAGTAGAGGCCAAATGTATCTCTATCCATGTAGTGATTTTTACATCACCAAAGTCAACAAGCCCTACAATTACCATAATATTACTTGATTGAGGTCTTGCTGAATATCTGAGCGACCACAAGTAGGGCAGAGAAAGTCTCAGCCAAACTATTTCAATTTGCTTCAAACTGACACTACTTCAAAAATGTTGGGGAGGAATTACATGGGCTAGGGGTTGAAAGGAGCAGCACTCCGCTGTGTTTAAGACATGTGGCCTCAAAGTGAGGGAGAGAGAGAGCCCTCCACATGTGTAATTAAAGACGGGATTAAGGAGAGAGGCAGGGAGGGATAGACCAGAGAGGGTGAGAGACAGAGCGACTTCACTATCAGAGCTACTGAAATCAAATATCAAATCAAAACTTTCAAATAAAACAACATCCATAATGAAATGCTGAAACTGAGCAGCCCTAAGCTGGTGGACGCACTGCTTAAATTATTAAACTTAATGCTGGAAATTGGATGTTTCTCTGGAATCTACAATGAAGGTCTAATAACGCCCATCTATAAAAAAGGAGACAAATTCAACACCAATAACTACAGAGGCATCTGTGTATGCAGTAATCTGGGAAAGATATTTTGCAGCATAATGAATACCAGAAGCGGCTTCCTCCCCAAACATCACACCTCAGGTCACATTTACTCCCTCCACACTCATAAATCTAAATATCAAAAGGAACACAATAAAAGGTTTTTCCTGGTTTGTAGACTTCAATTTGGCACGATGGACTATTAAACTAACTCCTCCAAATTGATATGGGGGAAAATGTATTACACCTTGAAATCCTAATGTATGAATAACAAATGTGTAATAAAAATGGGAAGCAAAATAACAGAATTGTTTTCCCAAAGACGTGGAGTCCAACAATATTTATATAAATTAACTACCAAAAATGTTGGAGCAATCTGCAGCTTCAGTCCTCACCCTCCATGACACACATACGAAGTGCATGTTGTACCCTGACAACTTAATTTTGTTGTCACCCACAGAACAAAGATTACAACAGAGCCTGTCCCTTGTAGAGCAGTACTGCCAAAGATGGGTACTAATAGTAAACTTAGAAAAAACTTCAATCATGATCTTTCAGAAGAAAGCCAGATCCCAGTGAAACCAGTATCAGTTTACCTACAGTGGAACTACACTAAAACACAGTTCCAGCTATAATTACCTGGGCCTGGAGAAAAGTTAATCAGGGGAGTTTTAGGCTGGCTGCAAAGGCCCTGAGTGAAAAAAAACTGAAGAGCATTTCATGCTATCAAATCCAGAAATACAAATATCCCAATAAATATTTGGTTAATAAGTGAGTATACACAATGGCCACAGAAAAATACGTGTGTATACGGTATATACCTGCGTATACCCTCCACTACAACACTGATCAGAACAGCCTCAATTTGTCAATGCATGGACTCTACAAGGTGTCTAAAGCATTCCACAGGGATGCTGGCCCATGTTCACTCCAATGCTTGTCAAGTTGGCTGCTTGTCAAGTTGGTGTCTACTACCATACCCCGTTCAAAGGCACTTTGTATGTGCACCATTCACGCTGAATGGAATGCTGAATGGAACACATACACAATCCATGTCTCAATTGTCTAAAAAGCTTAAAAATCCTTCTTTAACCTGTCTCCTCCCGTTCATCTACACTAATTGAAATTGATTGGATAACAGGTGATCATAGCTTAAGGGATCATAAGGGATCATAGCTTTCACCTGGTCAGTCTACTGTATGTCATGGAAAGAGCAGGTGTTCCTAATGTTCCCTTTCTCTAATCACCATTATTTATATTTTGCTGTTGTTGTTGATGATGTCACAATCTCACTTTGCTTTAGAAAGTGGCCTTGTAATTCATGCTAATAAAGCTCATCTGAATCTAAGAGAGAGAGAGAGAAAAACAAAGGAACCCTCCCACCGGTCAGCTTATAGTGTGTTGACAGATCAGAGGGAATCAAGCGCATCACGCTTCTCGCCTCCCTCCCTTTGGAGAAGGCAGTGATCGCAGATGCATTGGACTCACTCTCTCTCTCTCTCTCTCTCTCTCTCTCTCTCTCTCTCTCTCTCTCTCTCTCTCTCTCTCTCTCTCTCTCTCTCTCTCTCTCTCTCTCTCTCTCTCTCTCTCTCTCTCTCTCCACACTATGGGAGGCTAACACCTTAATCATTAGATTGTCATAAATGCTGTGGCAGGTTGTTGAATAACAGGTATCAGCCACAGTGGAGTGTGAACAGTGTACAACAACTGCATCCAAGAGGAGGTCTCTGGAGTAGGGCTATGATGATGTGGAGAGCTGTACTGAACTGAGTCTATTGCTCAATAATACTGTGACGTTCACACATGTTGCCTATCAGGAGATGGTGTACTGACATTCCAGCCAAATGTAGGTGTATAATCAAAATGGCATCCAAATGCAGTAAATTCAAATGTAACGACACATGGAGAAATAACTACCATCTATAAATAGCTATGGCCATCCACTCTTACAGTAAATGGTTAGCTGAAAACTTGATACTAACAGTGTCTCTTTAAGAGTAAGTGTTTTTGATACTGCTTCTGGGCTTGGAGGCTGACAGATAGAAGAGTATGTGGATCTCATAGTTTCTGTTTAGCCCCTGAATTACAAAGGGATTGAGATGGAGCCAAAGAATATGAAACACCTTGTACTGGTTCAGTACCTCTCTCCCTCACGTACGTACACACACACACACACACACACACACACACACACACACACACACACACACACACACACACACACACACACACACACACACACACACACACACACACACACACACACACACACACACACACACACACACACACACACACACACACACACACACACACACACACACACACACACACACACACACACACACACTGTTGCTAGGAAATACTCCACTATTGGAAGGCCTGCAGGGGATGGGAGTAGCTAAAGGCTTTATTTAACCAGATGGCACACTAGTTCTCTCACCAACAATATGACAAAATATTAAGAGGTGCTTCCCTTTCCCAGTGTTCATGTACATAGTATTTACAATAGGTTTAGAGTCCTTGAATCTTCACCCACACATTTTCCCCATTAACTTAAGATCAACAGGGCTACTTTGAATAGGAACATTTGCTGTCTATTTAATAGGGATTTTGCATATCAAATAAGAGTGTTTACAATATCAATTAAAACGTATTTTCTAATGTCCTTCTAGATGAAAATCCCTGATTGAGTTAAGGATTTTTCAATAGAGAAACCACAAACACTCAGATAAAAGTATTTCATATTAGTACATCGGACTCAAAAGAACATGTCTTGATTTGGCCACTTTCATGTAGACTTTCAGATAAAACCAATGAATTTAATCTCTCTTGAGATCTCAACCCAATTATTACTACACTCTGCTTTCTTCTTGAGCACTTCTTGTTTTACATATTAAATGGATCCAATTCCATGTCAACCGAAAAGGTTGGGCCACAATCATAAGACAATTTCACTTTCTAAATTAGAAATTTCTTCAATAGGGTTGGATACAAGTAGCCGGTCAAGCAATTGCAGACAGTGGGGAGAACAAGTATTTGATACACTGTCGATTTTGCAGGTTTTCCTACTTACAAAGCATGTAGAGGTCTGTAATTTTTTATAATAGGTACACTTCAAATGTGAGTGTCATGTTTGTCATTTATTATCTTGTCTTGTCCCTGTGCTCCCCATTCTATTCGTTTCCCTCTGCTGGTCTTATTTGGTTCTTTCCCTCCTTCTAGCCCTCTCTCTCCCCCTCCCTCTCTCACTCTCTCGCTCTCTCTTCTCTCTATCGTTCCGTTCCTGCTCCCAGCTGTTCCTATTCCCCTAATCATCATTTAGTCTTCCCACACCTGTTCCCGATCCTTTCCCCTGATTAGAGTCCCTATTTATTCCTTTGTGATCCGTTCCTGTGCCGTCGGTTCCTTGTATTGTATTCACCATGCTGTGATTGCGTTTCGCCCTGTCCTGTCGTGTTTTTTGCCGTGATTGTGTATCACCCTGTCCTGTCGTGTTTTGTGCCTTCATCAGACGCTGCGTGTGAGCAGGTGTCTCAGTCGACTACGGCCTGCGCCAACCCGGCGACCTGCAGTCTGTGGCCGCTTCTCCAGTTGTTTTCCCCTCTACAAATCTAGAGGATTTCAGTTATTCCGTTTTGAACATTAATAAACTCTGTTTCTGTTAAGTCGCGTTTGGGTCCTCTTTCACCTGCATGACAGAAGGAACCGACCAAGGAATGGACCCAGCGACTTCAGACGCTGTTTACACTGCCGTCAAGATCCAAGGAGCCATGCTCGGCAGACACGAGCAGGAATTGTCTGCTGCTCGCCAGGCCGTGGAAAACCTGGCTGCTCAGGTTTCCGACCTCTCTGGACAGTTCCAGAGTCTACGTCTCGTGCCACCTGTTACTTCCTGGCCTGCCGAGCCTCCAGAACCTAGGGTTAATAACCCACCTTGCTACTCCGGGCAGCCCACTGAGTGCCGCTCCTTTCTCACGCAGTGTGAGATTGTGTTCTCTCTCCAACCCAACACATACTCTAGAGAGAGAGCTCGGGTTGCTTACGTCATTTCACTCCTTACTGGCCGGGCTCGAGAATGGGGCACAGCTATCTGGGAGGCAAGGGCTGATTGCTCTAACAAATTCCAGAACTTTAAAGAGGAGATGATTCGGGTTTTTGACCGTTCAGTTTTTGGTGGGGAGGCTTCTAGGGCCTTGGCTTCCTTATGCCAAGGTGAACGGTCCATAACGGATTATTCCATTGAGTTTCGCACTCTTGCTGCCTCTAGTGAGTGGAACGAGCCGGCGCTGCTCGCTCGTTTTCTGGAGGGACTCCACGCAGTGGTTAAGGATGAGATTCTCTCCCGGGAGGTTCCTTCAGATGTGGACTCTTTGATTGCTCTCGCCATCCGCATAGAACGACGGGTAGATCTTCGTCACCGGGCTCGTGGAAGAGAGCTCGCATCAACGGTGTTTCCCTGCTCCGCATCGCAACCATCTCCCTCCTCTGGCTTTGAGACTGAGCCCATGCAGCTGGGAGGGATTCGCATCTCGACTAAGGAGAGGGAACGGAGGATCACCAACCGCCTGTGCCTCTATTGCGGAGTTGCTGGACATTTTGTTAATTCATGTCCAGTAAGAGGCCAGAGCCCATCAGTAAGCGGAGGGCTACTGGTGAGCGCTACTACTCAGGTCCCTTCATCTAGATCTTGTACTACTATGTCGGTCCATCTACGCTGGACCGGTTCGGTGCTACATGCAGTGCCTTGATTGACTCTGGGGCTGAGGGTTGTTTCATGGACGAAGCATGGGTTCGGAAACATAACATTCCTTTCAGACCGTTAGACAAGCCTACGCCCATGTTTGCCTTAGATGGTAGTCATCTTCCCAGTATCAAATTTGAGACACTACCTTTAACTCTCACAGTATCTGGTAACCACAGTGAGACTATTTCTTTTTTGATTTTCCGTTCACCGTTTACACCTGTTGTTTTGGGTCATCCCTGGCTAGTATGTCATAATCCTTCTATTAATTGGTCTAGTAATTCTATCCTATCCTGGAACGTTTCTTGTCATGTGAAGTGTTTAATGTCTGCCATCCCTCCCGTTTCTTCTCTCCCTACTTCTCAGGAGGAACCTGGCGATTTGACAGGAGTGCCGGAGGAATATCATGATCTGCGCACGGTCTTCAGTCGGTCCCGAGCCAACTCCCTTCCTCCTCACCGGTCGTATGATTGTAGTATTGATCTCCTTCCAGGGACCACGCCTCCTCGAGGTAGACTATACTCTCTGTCGGCTCCCGAACGTAAGGCTCTCGAGGATTATTTGTCTGTGTCTCTTGACGCCGGTACCATAGTGCCTTCTTCTTCTCCGGCCGGGGCGGGGTTCTTTTTGTTAAGAAGAAGGACGGTACTCTGCGCCCCTGCGTGGATTATCGAGGGCTGAATGACATAACGGTTAAGAATCGTTATCCGCTTCCCCTTATGTCATCAGCCTTCGAGATTCTGCAGGGAGCCAGGTGCTTTACTAAGTTGGACCTTCGTAACGCTTACCATCTCGTGCGCATCAGAGAGGGGGACGAGTGGAAAACGGCGTTTAACACTCCGTTAGGGCATTTTGAGTACCGGGTTCTGCCGTTCGGTCTCGCCAATGCGCCAGCTGTTTTTCAGGCATTAGTTAATGATGTTCTGAGAGACATGCTGAACATTTTTGTTTTTGTCTATCTTGACGATATCCTGATTTTTTCTCCGTCACTCGAGATTCATGTTCAGCACGTTCGACGTGTTCTACAGCGCCTTTTAGAGAATTGTCTCTACGTAAAGGCTGAGAAGTGCTCTTTTCATGTCTCCTCCGTTACTTTTCTCGGTTCCGTTATTTCCGCTGAAGGCATTCAGATGGATTCCGCTAAGGTCCAAGCTGTCAGTGATTGGCCCGTTCCAAGGTCACGTGTCGAGTTGCAGCGCTTTTTAGGTTTCGCTAATTTCTATCGGCGTTTCATTCGTAATTTCGGTCAAGTTGCTGCCCCTCTCACAGCTCTTACTTCTGTCAAGACGTGTTTTAAGTGGTCCGGTTCCGCCCAGGGAGCTTTTGATCTTCTAAAGGAACGTTTTACGTCCGCTCCTATCCTCGTTACTCCTGACGTCACTAGACAATTCATTGTCGAGGTTGACCTTCAGAGGTAGGCGTGGGAGCCATTCTATCCCAGCGCTTCCAGTCTGACGATAAGGTTCATCCGTGCGCTTATTTTTCTCATCGCCTGTCGCCATCTGAGCGCAACTATGATGTGGGTAACCGTGAACTGCTCGCCATCCGCTAGCCCTAGGCGAATGGCGACAGTGGTTGGAGGGGGCGACCGTTCCTTTTGTCGTTTGGACAGACCATAAGAACCTTGAGTACATCCGTTCTGCCAAACGACTTAATGCCCGTCAAGCTCGTTGGGCGTTGTTTTTCGCTCGTTTCGAGTTTGTGATTTCTTACCGTCCGGGTAGCAAGAACACCAAGCCTGATGCCTTATCCCGTCTGTTTAGTTCTTCTGTGGCTTCTACTGATCCCGAGGGGATTCTTCCTTATGGGCGTGTTGTCGGGTTGACAGTCTGGGGAATTGAAAGACAGGTTAAGCAAGCACTCACGCACACTGCGTCGCCGCGCGCTTGTCCTAGGGTTCCTGTTTCCACTCGTCTGGCTGTTCTTCAGTGGGCTCACTCTGCCAAGTTAGCTGGTCATCCCGGTGTTCGAGGCACTCTTGCGTCTATTCGCCAGCGCTTTTGGTGGCCGACTCAGGAGCGTGACACGCGCCGTTTCGTGGCTGCGTGTTCAGACTGCGCGCAGAAGAAGTCTGGTAATTTTTTTCTGCTTCTGCTCCTGGTCTTGCTGGGTCTCAGTCTGTTCCCTGCCATCGCATCTCTCCTGTTCTTGTCCCTGCCCTTGCTGTGTCTCAGTCTGTCCCTAGTTCTCATTTTTTTTTTAGAGTAGTACCCTAGTTTCCCTTTTTATCGTTTTTCGTTACGGTCCTGAGGAGAGGAGTTGGGTTCTTTCTCGGGACGTGCTGGACCGTTTGATCTATGATTTCCTCCGTTGCCGCCAGTGTTCCTCCTCGAGAGCGCCAGGAGGCGCTCGGTGAGTGGGGGTACTGTCATGTTTGTCATTTATTATCTTGTCTTGTCCCTGTGCTCCCCATTCTATTCGTTTCCCTCTGCTGGTCTTATTTGGTTCTTTCCTCCTTCTAGCCCTCTCTCTCCCCCTCCCTCTCTCACTCTCTCGCTCTCTCTTCTCTCTATCGTTCCGTTCCTGCTCCCAGCTGTTCCTATTCCCCTAATCATCATTTAGTCTTCCCACACCTGTTCCCGATCCTTTCCCCTGATTAGAGTCCCTATTTATTCCTTTGTGATCCGTTCCTGTGCCGTCGGTTCCTTGTATTGTATTCACCATGCTGTGATTGCGTTTCGCCCTGTCCTGTCGTGTTTTTTGCCGTGATTGTGTATCACCCTGTCCTGTCGTGTTTTGTGCCTTCATCAGACGCTGCGTGTGAGCAGGTGTCTCAGTCGACTACGGCCTGCGCCAACCCGAAGCGACCTGCAGTCTGTGGCCGCTTCTCCAGTTGTTTTCCCCTCTACAAATCTAGAGGATTTCAGTTATTCCGTTTTGAACATTAATAAACTCTGTTTCTGTTAAGTCGCGTTTGGGTCCTCTTTCACCTGCATGACAGTGAGACAGAATCTAAAACAAAAATCCAATTCACATTGTATGATTTTTAAGTAATTAATTTGCATTTTATTGCATGA
This sequence comes from Oncorhynchus gorbuscha, assembly GCF_021184085.1. Lineage (NCBI taxonomy): Eukaryota > Metazoa > Chordata > Actinopteri > Salmoniformes > Salmonidae > Oncorhynchus > Oncorhynchus gorbuscha. The sequence continues at coordinate 81,779,891 of NC_060174.1, read as the reverse complement.
CATAAGTATTTGATCACCTACCAAACAGTAAGAATTCCAGCAATCACAGACCTGTTAGCTTTTCTTAAAGAATCCCTCCTGTTCTCCACTCATTACCTGTATTAACTGCACCTGTTTGAACTCGTTACCTGTATAAAAGACACCTGTCCACACACTCAATTAAACAGACTCCAATCTCTCCACAATGGCCAAGACCAGACAGCTGTGTAAGGACATCAGGGATAAAATTGTAGATCTGCACAAGGCTGGGATGGGCTATCAGGACAATATGCAGAAGCAGCTGGTCAATGTGAGAAGAAAACCATTAGCAACAACTGTCTGGTTGGCGCAATTATTAGAAAATGGAAGCAAAGTTCAAGATGAGGTCGGATCAATCACACTCGGTCTGGGGCTCCATGCAAGAACTCACCTCGTGGGGCACCAATGATCATGAGGAAAGTGAGGGATCAGCCCAGAACTACGTGGTAGGACCTGGTCAATGACCTGAAGAGAGCTGGGACCACAGTCTCAAAGAAAACCATTAGTAACACACTATACTGTCATGGATTAAAATCCTGCAGCGCACGCAATGTCCCCCTGCTCAAGCCAGCGCATGTCCAGGCCCGTCTGAAGTTTGCAAATGACAATCTGGATGATCCAGAGGAAGAATGGGAGAAGGTCATGTGGTCTGATGAGACAAAAATAGAGCATTTAAAAGACAAATCGCAGGAGGAGCAATAGATTTCTAAACTCCACTCAGAAGTGTCCACTTAATGAGGGCCGTGTTTGGAGGAACTTGGCCAATCTCTACATTCACTACAAGAAGCCCACATACAATGCTTAGGATGGATAACACCAGCTGTAGGTAGTAACCACCACTTCAACATGATGGAAGTCAATCAGCACACTTCTGGTTCTGAAACCAAACTCCCCAGGATGGGCAGCCATTGTGGTGGGAAACTATGGAACCAGAGGGCTGATGGATCACTGCAGGTCACATGGTCTCAGCTTGACCAACCAGACCATTGAGAGTCTGAGGGATCCCAGCCGCCTCTACAGGCCAGAACAGCTAGTCAGCCTGGTGGTGCCATCTGAACCCCTGTTACAAAGGGATCGAGTCATTTTATTGCGGATGCATGGTGTTCGCTGTGCGGCTGCCAAAGAAAACTTAGTTTTATAATGATAACCATAATTCTTCCCGGTGGATTTGTGAAGTTTTACCACGCCGTGTCTTTGGTAGTGAAAGTACAACCCCAAGAACACCATCCCAACCGTGACGCATAGAGGTGGAAACATAATTCTTTGGGGATGCTTTTCTGCAAAGGGGACAGGACGACTGCACCATATTGAGGGGAGGATGGATGGGGCCATGTATCGCGAGATCTTGGCCAACAACCTCCTTCCCTCAGTAAGAACATTGAAGATGGGTCATGGCTGGGTCTTCCAGCATGACAACGACCCAAAACACACAGCCAGGGCAACTAAGGAGTGGCTCCGTAAGAAGCATCTCAAGGTCCTGGAGTGGCCTAGCCAGTCTCCAGACCTGAACCCAATAGAAAATCTTTAGAGGGAGGTGATAGTCCGTATTGTCCAGCGACAGCCCCAAAACCTGAAGGATCTGGAGAAGGTCTGTATGGAGGAGTGGGCCAAAATCCCTGTTGCAATGTGTGCAAACCTGGTCAAGAACTACAGGAAACATATGATCTCTGTAATTACAAACAAAGGTTTTTGTACCAAATATTAAGTTCCGCTTTTCTGATGTATCAAATACTTATGTCATGCAATAAAATGCAAATTAATTACTTAAAAATCATACAATGTGATTTTCTGGATTTTTGTTTTAGATTCCGGCTCTTACAGTAGAAGTGTACCCATAATAAAAATTACAGACCTCGACATGCTTTGTAAGTAGGAAAACCTGCAAAATCGGCAGTGTATCAAATACTTGTTCTCCCCACTGTATATGAGACAAAAACTTCATCCCAATGCTTTTCAGGAGCACTCTGACTCACAAACCTGAAACATTTTCCTAAGAGGGTTGAAAAATATATATCTCAAGAATATACAGATTGTGGTACAGTCTGCATGGTCAGGCGTTGTATATATTACACACTGTTATTACACTTTGAGAAATGTCACAGTGCAATATATTCTCAGGCTAATGGTACGTCTTGTGGAATATGAAACCGTTATTTGATCAGGGCATGGTGGTTTTCCCTCTACCTTATCCTTCACCTACAGCTCTTCAGTATGCACAGTAACATCCTCCACTGGAGACAGTTTCTATACAGTAATACCATTACCGTTAGTACCAATCAGTCAATCTACTCTCTAACAGGACTTTGCAGAGTAAATTAGACACAGAGAGAGAAGCCAGAGGTGACCCTGTTTGCCCCATACTCACGGAGGAACTGACAGGCCAGGAGAGGGACCAAGAAAGGCCATAGACACCACATGCAACTCTACTTAGTATCTATACACTTACAGAGAGAAACACCTCTGGCAACGTTGGTGTTATATGAGGAAAAGGACTGTACTCGACCTCAAGTGATCTGAATGAGACTCAATGGTATTTTGCATTGCTTTGAAGACAGAACAGCAGTCAGTAAAACTGTGCATGGATTTTTAAAATGACAAAATTGAGCCTGTGCAGGGAGGACTATTTAAAAGGCATGAGGTGACTAGCTGTAGTTAGAGGGGTGAATGACTCTTCAGGACAATTGCTTTTGACTGCTGCTCCCAAATTATCTTTTGCAGTGAGTTTGTGCACCCTAATGAAGCCCTAATGATCTGGAGAGAGAACCGAAAAAAATCCTCTGTGCAACCATGGAGGAGATGCTCACAGAATTTCAAGCCAGGACGTCATTTAAAAATCTTCCCAGCGTGAAACAGTTGATAAATTGTTCTGATTGTGTTGTGATTGTGACGTCACGTTGTAAACATTTTCACAGCTTGAAAATGTTCCCAGTCAATAATTGCACGCACGTACGTGTGGATAGCTGAGCTCGTGCGGATGTTTCTCTCACACCCCCTCAAACTTGATTTAGCTAGCTAACTGGCATAATTAGCTGTAAACTGGTCAAAATGGTTTGTTCTCAGAGGTGTGCAGTTTTAACTTGTTTGTATAGCTAGCTAGCTAACTAACCCAACTAACAAACACATTTATATGCACTGTTAGTCGAAAACATAGCACCCAAGTCTTAGCAATCGTAAAACATCTCTACGCCCATCAACCCTCAGAATTTTGACGCGCGAGTCCAGGTATTTATAAGTTGACCTCACGCCTCAACAAGCTTCTGTTGGTCAGAGTCAATACTCCTGGCCACCATTGATTGGCAGATGCGTGAAGCATATGAGCGTGCCCACAGAACAGTTTTTCGAGGTCGAGGGAGGGTGAGAGAGAAACATCCGCACGAGCACAGCCATCCACATAAAGAGATGCGCATGCAATTATTGAACTGGTAACATTTTTATGCTGGGAGAAATCTTACAGCATGATGTCACAATCAGAACGATCAGAACTATTGCAAACTATTTTACACTGGGATGATTTTTACATGACACAGGACATGCTGTATGTTGCTCATCAAACTGCTGAAACTAACCAAATTATTCATTTTTTTCCCAAGACACTGGAATATGAACATCAACAACAACAATATACAGTACAAGTCAAAAGTTTGGACACACCTACTCATTCAAGTACATCTTTTATTTGACTATTTTCTACATTGTAGAATAATAGTGAAACATCAAAACTATCAAATAACACATATGGAATCATGTAGTACACGAAAAAGTGTTCAAGAAATCAAAATGTATTTTATATTTGAGATTCTTCAAAGTAGCCACACTTTGTCTTGATGATAGCTTTGCACACACTTGGCATTCCCTCAACTAACTTCACCTGGAATGCTTTTCCAACAGTCTTGAAGGAGTTCCCACATATGCTGAGAACTTGTTGGCTGCTTTTCCTTCACTCTGTGGTTCAACTCATCCCAAACCATCTCAATTGGGTTGAGGTCCAGTGATTGTGGAGACCAGGTCATCTGATGTATCACTCCATCACTCTCCTTGGTCAGATATCCCTGGAGTTGTGTTTTGGGTCATTGTTCTGTTGACAAACAAATGATAGTCCTAATAGGTGCAAACCAGGTGAGATAGCGTATCATTGCAGAATGCTATGGTAGCAATGCTGGTTAGGTGTGCCTTGAATTCTAAATAAACCACTGAAAGTGTCTCCATTACAGTCCACACTACTTGCCTTGAGTGTTTTCAGCTATACCTTTTGTGGCTGTTTATTTACCACCACAGACAGATACTGGCACTAAGACCGCACTCAGTCAGCTGTATAAGTAAATAAGCAAACAGGAAACCCCTCACCCAGAGGTGGCACTTCTAGTGGCCGGAGACTTTAATGTAGGGAAACTGAAATCAATTCTACCAAATTTCTATCAACATGTTAAATGTGCAACCAGAGGGGGAAAAAAATCTAGATCACCTGTACTCCACACACAGAGACACGTTCAAAGCTCTCCCTCGCCCTCCATTTGGTAAATCTGACCACAACTCTATCTTCCTGATTCCTGCTTAGAAGCAAAAATTAAAGCAGGAAGCACCATTGACTCGGTCTATACAAAAAGTGGTCAGATGAAGCAGATGCTAAACTACAGGACTGTTTTGCTATCACAGACTGGAACATGTTTTCAGATGGCAGGACACCACATCAGTCACTGGCTTTATCAATAAGTGCATTGAGGACGTCGTCCCAACAGTGACTGTACGTACATACCGCAACCAGAAGCCATGGATTACAGGCAACATTTGCACTGAGCTAAAGGGAGAGCTTCTGCATTCAAGGTGCAGGACTCTAACCCGGAAGCTTATAAGAAATCCTGCTATGCCCTGCGATGAACCATCAAACAGGCAAAGCGTCAACACAGGGCTAAGATTGAATGACACTACACCGGCTCTGACGCTTGTCTTATGTGGCAGAGCTTGCAAAATATTATAGACTACAAAGGGAAGCACAGCCACGAGCTGCACAGTGACACGAGCCTACCAGGCGAGCTAAATCACTTCTATGCTCGCATCGAGGCAAGCAACAGTGAGACATGCATGTGGGCATCAGCTGTTCCGGGCGACTGTGTGATCACGCCCTCCGAAGACGACGTGAGTAAGACCTTTAAATAGGTCAACATACACAAGGCTGCCGGGCCAGACGGATACCAGGACGTGTGCTCCGGTTATGTGCTGACCAATTGGTAGGTGTCTTCACTGACATTTTCAACATGTCCCTGATTGAGTCTGTAATACCAACATGTTTCAAGGAGACCACCATAATTCCTGTGCCCAAGAACACAAAGGCAACCTGTCTAAATGACTACAGACCCACGTTATGTTCGTAGCCATAAAGTGCTTTGAAAGGTTGGTAATGGCTCACATCAACACCATTATCCCAGAAACCCTAGACCCACTCCAATTTGAATACCACCCAAATAGATCCACAGATGATGCAATCTCTATTGCACTCCACACTGCCCTTTCCCACCTGGACAAAAGGAAAACGTACGTGAGAATGCTATTCATTGACTACAGCTCAGCGTTCAACACCATAGTACCTTCAAAGCTCATCACTAAGCTAAGGATCCTGGGACTAAACACTTCCCTCTGCAACTGGATCCTGTACTTCCTGACGGGCCACCCCCAGGTGGTGAGGGTAGGTAGCAACATATGTGCCACTCTGATCCTCAACACTGGAGCTCCCCAGGGGTGCGTGCTCAGTCCCCTCCTGTACTCCCTGTTCACCCACGCCTGGATGGCCAGGTATGACTCCAACACCATCATTACGTTTGCAGACGACACAACAGTGGTAGGCCTGAACACCGACACCAACGAGACAGCCTATAGGGAGGAGGTCAGAGACCTGGCCGGGTGGTGCCAGAATAACAACCTATACCTCAATGTAACCAAGACAAAGGAGACGATTGTGGACTACAGGAAAAGGAGGACCGAGCACGCCCCCATTCTCATGAATGGCCTGTAGTGGAGCAGGTTGGGAGCTTCAAGTTCCTTGGTGTCCACATCACCAATAAACTAGAATGGTCCGAACATCAAGACAGTTGTGGAGAGGGCTTGACAAAGCCTATTCCCCCTCAGGATACTAAAAAGATTTGGCATGGGTCCCCAGATCCTCAAAAGGTTCTACAGCTGCAACATTGAGAGCATCCTGACTGTTACTATCACTGCCTGGTATGGCAATTGCTCGGCCTCTGACCGCAGCGCACTACAGAGGGTAGTGCGTACGGCCCAGTACATTACTAGGGTTAAGCTGCCTGCCATCCAGGACCTCTATACCAGGCGGTGTCAGAGGAAGGCCCTAAAAATTTTCAAAGACCCCAGCCACCCCAGTCATATAGTGTTCTCTTTACTATCGCATGGAAAGCGGTATCGGAGTGCCAAGTCTGGGACAAAAAGGCTTCTGAACAGTTTTTACCACAAATAAACTTTGATTTGATTTGGGAAACACTCATATGGAGGACCTCCATTTACCTACACGTGTCTCACAAAGACACGGTGGTTAGAACCAAAAATCAGACCAAAGGACAGATTTCCACCGGTCTAATATCCAGTGTGCTTGTTTCTTCGCCCTAGCAAGTCTCTTCTTCTTGTTGGTGTCCTTTCGTCCTGGTTTCCTTGCAGTAATTTGACCATGAAGGCCTGATTCATGCTGTCTCCTCTGAACAGTTAATGTTGAGATATGTCTGTTATTTGAACTCTGTGAAGCATTTATTTGGGCTGCAATCTGAGGTGCAGTTAACTCTTATAAACTTATCCTCTACAGCAGAGGTAACTCTGGTTTTCCTGTGGCGGTCCTCATGAGAACCATTTTCATCATAGTGCTTGATGGTTTTTGTGACTGCTCTAATGTGGACTTGGTCTTTTACCAAATAGGGCTATCTTCTCTATACCACCCCTACCTTGTCACAACACAACTGATTGGCTCAAACACATGAAAACGTTCCGCAAAGCACACCTGTTAATTGAAATACATTCTCGGTGACTACCTCTTGAAGCTGGGAAGGCAGGTAGCCTAGTGGTTAACCCATTGGGCCAGTAACCAAAATGTTGCTAGATCGAATCCCTGATCTGATAAGGTACAAATCTGTCCTTCTGCCCCTGAACAAGGCAGTAAACCTCTCTAGGGTACGTGGGATGCTAGCGTCCCACCTCGTCAACAGCCAGTGAAACTGCAGGGTGCCGAATTCAAAACAGAAATCCCATAATTAAAATTCCTCCATCATACATGTATTTTACATCATTCTAAAGATACACTTGTTGTAAATCCAGCCACAGTGTCCGATTTCAGAAAGGCTTTACGACAAAAGCAAACCAAACGATTATGTTAGGTCAGAGCCAAGTTACAGAAAAACACAGCCATTTTTCCAGCGAAGGAGAGGTGTCACAAAAATTAGAAATATAGATCAAATTAATCACTAACCTTTGATGATCTTCATCAGATGACACTCATAGGACTTCATTTTACCCAATACATGTATGTTTTGTATGGTTAAAGTTCATGTTTATATCCAAAAATCTGAGTTTACATTGGCGCGTAATGTTCAGTAGTAATGTTCAGAGAGCCACATCAATTTACAGAAATACTCATAATAAACATTGCTAAAAGATACAACTGCTATGCATGGAATTTTAGATCCACTTCTCCTTAATGCAACCGCTGTGTCAGATTTCAAAAATCGCTTTACGGAAAAAGCACACCATGCAATAATCTGAGTACGGCGCTCAGAGACCAAAACAACCCATGTTGTGTAGTCAACAGAAGTCAGAAATAGCATTATAAATATTCACTTACCTTTGATGTTCTTCATTAGAATGCACTCCCATCAGAATGCACTCATATCCATCATTTATGTCCAAATACCTCCTTGTTGTTAGCGTGTTTAGTACACAATTCAAATTCATGACGCGCGGTCACAAGCAGCAGACTAAATGTCAAAAAGTTCCGTTACAGTCCATAGAAACATGTCAAACGATGTATAGAATCCATCTTTAGGATGTTTTTAACATAAATCTTCAATAATTTTCCAACCGGAGAATTCCTTTGTCTGTAGAATTGCAATGGAACAGAGCTAACTATCACGTGAACGCGCGAGACTGAGCTCGTGGCTCTCTGGCAGAGCCCTGACTCATTCCCCTCTCATTCGCCCCCACTTCACAGTAGAAGCATCAAACAAGGTTCTAAAGACTGTTGACATCTAGTGGAAGCCTGAGGAAGTGCAATTTGACCCCATATACACTGTGTATTCGATAGGCCAAGAGTTGAAAAACTACAAACCTCAGATTTCCCACTTCCTGGTTGGATTTTTTTCTCAGGTTTTTGCGTGCCATATGAGTTCTGTTATACTCACAGACATCATTCAAACAGTTTTAGAAACTTAAGGGTGTTTTCTATCCGAATCTAATTATATGCATATTCTAGCTTTTACGGCTGAGTAGCAGGCAGTTTAATTTGGGCATGCTTTTCATCCAAAATTCCCAATGCTGCCCTCTACCCTAGAGAAGTTAACTCACTGTTCCTAGGCCATCATTATAAATAAGAATTTGTTCTTAACTGACTTGCCTAGTTAAATAAAATCAAATATAAAAAAGCTGGTTTAGAGAATACCAAGAGTGTGCATGTCATGTTTGTCATTTATTATCATGTCTTGTCCCTGTGCTCCCCATTCTATTCGTTTCCCTCTGCTGGTCTTATTAGGTTCTTTCCCTCTTTCTATCCCTCTCTCTCCCCCTCCCTCTCTCACTCTCTCGCTCTCTCTTCTCTCTATCGTTCCGTTCCTGCTCCCAGCTGTTCCTATTCCCCTAATCATCATTTAGTCTTCCCACACCTGTTCCCGATCCTTTCCCCTGATTAGAGTCCCTATTTCTTCCTTTGTGTTCCGTTCCTGTCCTGTCGGTTCCTTGTTTAGAATTCACCGTGCTGTGATTGTGTATCGCCCTGTCCTGTCGTGTTTTTGCCTTCATCAGATGCTGCGTGTGAGCAGGTGTCTCTGTCAGCTACGGCCTGCGCCTACCCGAAGCGACCTGCAGTCTGTGGCCGCTTCTCCTGTTATTCCCCTCTACAGACTAGAGGATTTCTGTTATTCCCTGTTTGGACATTTCCTGTTAAGGATTCAGGATTTGTCGTTTTCTGTTTGGACTTGAATAAACTCTGTTTCTGTTAAGTCGCTTTTGGGTACTCTTTCACCTGCATGACAGAAGGAACCGACCAAGGAATGGACCCAGCGACTTCAGACGCTCGTTACACTGCCGTCGAGATCCAAGGAGCCATGCTCGGCAGACACGAGCAGGAATTGTCTGCTGCTCGCCATGCCGTGGAGAACCTGGCCGCTCAGGTTTCCGACCTCTCTGGACAGTTCCAGAGTCTACGTCTCGTGCCACCTGTTACTTCCTGGCCTGCCGAGCCTCCAGAACCTAGGGTTAATAACCCACCTTGCTACTCCGGGCAGCCCACTGAGTGCCGCTCCTTTCTCACGCAGTGTGAGATTGTGTTCTCTCTCCAACCCAACACATACTCTAGAGAGAGAGCTCGGGTTGCTTACGTCATTTCACTCCTTACTGGCCGGGCTCGAGAATGGGGCACAGCTATCTGGGAGGCAAGGGCTGATTGCTCTAACAAGTTCCAGAACTTTAAAGAGGAGATGATTCGGGTTTTTGACCGTTCAGTTTTTGGTAGGGAGGCTTCTAGGGCCCTGGCTTCCTTATGCCAAGGTGAACGGTCCATAACGGATTATTCTATTGAGTTTCGCACTCTTGCTGCCTCTAGTGAGTGGAACGAGCCGGCGCTGCTCGCTCGTTTTCTGGAGGGACTCCACGCAGTGGTTAAGGATGAGATTCTCTCCCGGGAGGTTCCTTCAGATGTGGACTCTTTGATTGCTCTCGCCATCCGCATAGAACGACGGGTAGATCTTCGTCACCGGGCTCGTGGAAGAGAGCTCGCATCAACGGTGTTTCCCTGCTCCGCATCGCAACCATCTCCCTCCTCTGGCTTTGAGACTGAGCCCATGCAGCTGGGAGGGATTCGCATCTCGACTAAGGAGAGGGAACGGAGGATCACCAACCGCCTGTGCCTCTATTGCGGAGTTGCTGGACATTTTGTTAATTCATGTCCAGTAAAAGCCAGAGCTCATCTGTAAGCGGAGGGCTACAGGTGAGCGCAACTACTCAAGTCTCTCCATCAAAATCCTGTACTACTTTGTCGGTCCATCTACGCTGGACCGGTTCGGGTGCTACATGTAGTGCCTTGATAGACTCTGGGGCTGAGGGTTGTTTCATGGACGAAGCATGGGTTCGGAAACATGACATTCCTTTCAGAGAGTTAGAGAAGCCTACGCCCATGTTCGCCTTAGATGGTAGTCATCTTCCCAGTATCAGATTTGAGACACTACCTTTAACCCTCACAGTATCTGGTAACCACAGTGAGACTATTTCTTTTTTGATTTTCCGTTCACCGTTTACACCTGTTGTTTTGGGTCATCCCTGGCTAGTATGTCATAATCCTTCTATTAATTGGTCTAGTAATTCTATCCTATCCTGGAACGTTTCTTGTCATGTGAAGTGTTTAATGTCTGCCATCCCTCCCGTTTCTTCTGTCCCTACTTCTCAGGAGGAACCTGGCGATTTGACAGGAGTGCCGGAGGAATATCATGATCTGCGCACGGTCTTCAGTCGGTCCCGAGCCAACTCCCTTCCTCCTCACCGGTCGTATGATTGTAGTATTGATCTCCTTCCGGGGACCACTCCTCCTCGAGGTAGACTATACTCTCTGTCGGCTCCCGAACGTAAGGCTCTCGAGGATTATTTGTCTGTGTCTCTTGACGCCGGTACCATAGTGCCTTCTTCCTCTCCGGCCGGGGCGGGGTTCTTTTTGTTAAGAAGAAGGACGGTACTCTGCGCCCCTGCGTGGATTATCGAGGGCTGAATGACATAACGGTTAAGAATCGTTATCCGCTTCCCCTTATGTCATCAGCCTTCGAGATTCTGCAGGGAGCCAGGTGCTTTACTAAGTTGGACCTTCGTAACGCTTACCATCTCGTGCGCATCAGAGAGGGGGACGAGTGGAAAACGGCGTTTAACACTCCGTTAGGGCATTTTGAGTACCGGGTTCTGCCGTTCGGCCTCGCCAATGCGCCAGCTGTTTTTCAGGCATTAGTTAATGATGTTCTGAGAGACATGCTGAACATCTTTGTTTTTGTCTATCTTGATGATATCCTGATTTTTTCTCCGTCACTCGAGATTCATGTTCAGCACGTTCGACGTGTTCTACAGCGCCTTTTAGAGAATTGTCTCTACGTAAAGGCTGAGAAGTGCTCTTTTCATGTCTCCTCCGTTACTTTTCTCGGTTCCGTTATTTCCGCTGAAGGCATTCAGATGGATTCCGCTAAGGTCCAAGCTGTCAGTGATTGGCCCGTTCCAAGGTCACGTGTCGAGTTGCAGCGCTTTTTAGGTTTCGCTAATTTCTATCGGCGTTTCATTCGTAATTTCGGTCAAGTTGCTGCCCCTCTCACAGCTCTTACTTCTGTCAAGACGTGTTTTAAGTGGTCCGGTTCCGCCCAGGGAGCTTTTGATCTTCTAAAAGAACGTTTTACGTCCGCTCCTATCCTCGTTACTCCTGACGTCACTAGACAATTCATTGTCGAGGTTGACGCTTCAGAGGTAGGCGTGGGAGCCATTCTATCCCAGCGCTTCCAGTCTGACGATAAGGTTCATCCTTGCGCTTATTTTTCTCATCGCCTGTCGCCATCTGAGCGCAACTATGATGTGGGTAACCGTGAACTGCTCGCCATCCGCTTAGCCCTAGGCGAATGGCGACAGTGGTTGGAGGGGGCGACCGTTCCTTTTGTCGTTTGGACAGACCATAAGAACCTTGAGTACATCCGTTCTGCCAAACGACTTAATGCCCGTCAAGCTCGTTGGGCGTTGTTTTTCGCTCGTTTCGAGTTTGTGATTTCTTACCGTCCGGGTAGCAAGAACACCAAGCCTGATGCCTTATCCCGTCTGTTTAGTTCTTCTGTGGCTTCTACTGATCCCGAGGGGATTCTTCCTTATGGGCGTGTTGTCGGGTTAACAGTCTGGGGAATTGAAAGACAGGTTAAGCAAGCACTCACGCACACTGCGTCGCCGCGCGCTTGTCCTAGTAACCTCCTTTTCGTTCCTGTTTCCACTCGTCTGGCTGTTCTTCAGTGGGCTCACTCTGCCAAGTTAGCTGGTCATCCCGGTGTTCGAGGCACTCTTGCGTCTATTCGCCAGCGCTTTTGGTGGCCGACTCAGGAGCGTGACACGCGCCGTTTCGTGGCTGCTTGTTCGGACTGCGCGCAGACTAAGTCGGGTAACTCTCCTCCTGCCGGTCGTCTCAGACCGCTCCCCATTCCTTCTCGACCATGGTCTCACATCGCCTTAGACTTCATTACCGGTCTGCCTTTGTCTGCGGGGAAGACTGTGATTCTTACGGTTGTCGATAGGTTCTCTAAGGCGGCACATTTCATTCCCCTCGCTAAACTTCCTTCCGCTAAGGAGACGGCACAAATCATTATTGAGAATGTATTCAGAATTCATGGCCTCCCGTTAGACGCCGTTTCAGACAGAGGCCCGCAATTCACGTCACAGTTTTGGAGGGAGTTCTGTCGTTTGATTGGTGCGTCCGTCAGTCTCTCTTCCGGGTTTCATCCCCAGTCTAACGGTCAAGCAGAGAGGGCCAATCAGACGATTGGTCGCATACTACGCAGCCTTTCTTTCAGAAACCCTGCGTCTTGGGCAGAACAGCTCCCCTGGGCAGAATACGCTCACAATTCGCTTCCTTCGTCTGCTACCGGGTTATCTCCGTTTCAGAGTAGTCTGGGTTACCAGCCTCCTCTGTTCTCATCCCAGCTTGCCGAGTCCAGCGTTCCCTCCGCTCAAGCGTTTGTCCAACGTTGTGAGCGCACCTGGAGGAGGGTGAGGTCTGCACTTTGCCGTTACAGGGCACAGACGGTGAGAGCCGCCAATAAACGCAGGATTAAGAGTCCAAGGTATTGTTGCGGCCAGAGAGTGTGGCTTTCCACTCGCAACCTTCCTCTTACGACAGCTTCTCGTAAGTTGACTCCGCGGTTCATTGGTCCGTTCCGTGTCTCCCAGGTCGTCAATCCTGTCGCTGTGCGACTGCTTCTTCCGCGACATCTTCGTCGCGTCCATCCTGTCTTCCATGTCTCCTGTGTTAAGCCCTTTCTTCGCACCCCCGTTCGTCTTCCCTCCCCCTCCCGTCCTTGTCGAGAGCGCACCTATTTACAAGGTACATAAGATCATGGACATGCGTTCTCGGGGACGGGGTCACCAATACTTAGTGGATTGGGAGGGTTACGGTCCTGAGGAGAGGAGTTGGGTTCCGTCTCGGGACGTGCTGGACCGTTCACTCATCGATGATTTCCTCCGTTGCCGCCAGGATTCCTCCTCGAGTGCGCCAGGAGGCGCTCGGTGAGTGGGGGGTACTGTCATGTTTGTCATTTATTATCATGTCTTGTCCCTGTGCTCCCCATTCTATTCGTTTCCCTCTGCTGGTCTTATTAGGTTCTTTCCCTCTTTCTATCCCTCTCTCTCCCCCTCCCTCTCTCACTCTCTCGCTCTCTCTTCTCTCTATCGTTCCGTTCCTGCTCCCAGCTGTTCCTATTCCCCTAATCATCATTTAGTCTTCCCACACCTGTTCCCGATCCTTTCCCCTGATTAGAGTCCCTATTTCTTCCTTTGTGTTCCGTTCCTGTCCTGTCGGTTCCTTGTTTAGAATTCACCGTGCTGTGATTGTGTATCGCCCTGTCCTGTCGTGTTTTTGCCTTCATCAGATGCTGCGTGTGAGCAGGTGTCTCTGTCAGCTACGGCCTGTGCCTACCCGAAGCGACCTGCAGTCTGTGGCCGCTTCTCCTGTTATTCCCCTCTACAGACTAGAGGATTTCTGTTATTCCCTGTTTGGACATTTCCTGTTAAGGATTCAGGATTTGTCGTTTTCTGTTTGGACTTGAATAAACTCTGTTTCTGTTAAGTCGCTTTTGGGTCCTCTTTCACCTGCATGACAGTGCAAGGCTAAAGGTGGCTACTTTGAAGAATCTCAAATATAAAATATATTTTGATTTGTTTAACATGTTTTTAGTTTACTACATGATTCCATGTGTGTTATTTTGTAGTTTTGATGACTTCACTATTATTCTACAGCGTAGAAAATAGTAAAAATAAAGAAAACCCCTTGAATGAGTAGGTGTGTCCAAACTTTTGACTGGTACTGTAGTTCAAAAGAGGGTAGTCGAGAGCTGTTTCCGCAGGAACTACTTTTGCAGCAAGATGCCAAACTTGACAGGGAAGCAATGTGCATCAAGAGCAAGGGCGTAGTGCTGCCATAGCACAGAGGAGCGGCACTCTCTCACTTTTTCAATTTGAGAATACACAGAGTTGGTAAAACTATTTCTGGAACATGTATTTGATAAATTCTAATTAAATTCTTTTGATTTTGAAAAAAAATCTGCCTGCCTTGATGTTCATAAAACTCCATAATTGTTACCCAATTCGGAAACAAGTATGTCGCAAGTCATGACTTCACAGGAGAGCCGTTTGAACATTTTTTAAATATATTTTTTTATAAAAATGTGTTTATTGGCAGAAATGCCTTCTCGAATATGTGAACTTTAATGTGCCTTAATAACAAACTTATATGCCATCTGTAAATACGAATACATTTTTAAATTACAAGCCTTGTTGGTTAAGCCACAGAAAAAGTGAGCAACCTTCCCACTAGCTATGATTGGCTGAGATAAAGAGTGGGCTGGACATGCCGAGAGAGGAGTTCGGATTGGCCTGCCATAGAAGCTCATCAGTCTGTGTTGGTAATCCTGTCAAACTCAACTTGAAAAAAAGAATGTATTGTGTAGTGGAGCTGCGTAAGTGTTGCTCTCAGTGGAATTAGAGTCTAAAGAGATGGTGAAAACACACGTCTCCGGATTACATCTTCAAACTAAGGGCATGGCATTCCTGACAGGGAGACGCGTGCATGCATGATGATGTATACAGGTAAGATAGTCTAGTGTTAGCTAGCTACATTTTCAGATATTACACGATTTCTAATTATGACAGAAAGTGGTTTCATTTCAAGCTAAAGTGTACTGTTAGCGATCTAGCTAACATTAGCTGGCTGGCTCCCTAGCTAAAGTTATTATTCATTTCCCAGAGCCGTTTGATGTTCTAGATAGAGCCTAAGGTTAGCTAGCTAACATTGAACATGGTTGGTTAGCTCCCATTACTGTGGCATTGTTGGCACTGTTCATTGTTGTTTCACTAGCTAACGTTAGCTGGCTGGCTCGTTAGCTAACGTGACATGTGTGAACTTACACTTTGTTTACCTAGCTAGCTAGCTATATGTCTTAAGCTAAAGTGTACTGTTAGCTATCTAGCTAACATTAGTTGGCTGGCTCCCTAGCTAAAGTTAATATTCATTTCCCAGAGCCGTTTGATGTTCTAGATAGAGCCTAATGTTAGCTAGCTAACATTGGTCATGATTTGGTTAGCTCCCAGCACTGTGTCATTGTTGGCACGGTTCATTTTTGTTTAACTAGCTAACATTGGCTGGCTGGCTCGTTAGCTAACGTTACGTGACGTGTCTACAACTCACGTTGAATATGGCCAGTGTCAGTAAACGTCTGCAAAAAAGCGTAATGAAATTGTTGCCAGCAGGGATGGTTAGGCTGTTTTCATGTTATCCAGAGGTAAACAAAACATCGGCCAGAGCGTCATGTGTGCACTTTCAGAGTGAAACGAGATGGGTGGAGCTTAAGCTTAGGGTGAGGGTGTGGATGATAGATAGCAAAATATTCAAAGGTGATTTTCTCAAAAGTGAGTTTACATGTTGATCAACTTTCAAATCAGAATTACTTTCCCATTGTTCCTCAAATGCAGTGTATGATATACCATTTTGTAGCTCTGAGTCCATTTATCTAATGTAAAAAACACAATTTCAAATTTTGCTACATAAGACCAAATCCAGGTGGAGAGTTACAATTAGTGTATGAATTGATAGCTCACCTTTCTGTTGTACAGTATATGTATTCTGTAATAGGGTATATTGTAACCATGTGTTCAAGCAAATTAAATCACGCAATACGCAATACAATGAAATGCCACCTCGCAGTAAAGCTCTCCCTTATATTAGGCTATATCCTACAAATATCTATACCATGTAATCGTAGGCCTATTAGGCTGCAAATTATTTTTGTTTGTCCCTGAACTGGCCGAATGCGCCGTGCTATCCTTCAGCTATCCTTCAGCACCACAAGTTGGTTCATATTCTTTAACAAAATTGAACGATCCTGGTGCTGTCTTTTCTGTCTTGACATAAAATGAGGCAAGTGGAAGGGGGGAAAAATAAGGAACTTCTCAGTCAGCCCTGGAGGCCTTAAGTAAACACGTTTTCACAAGGGCTATTAACAGGACAATACACACGATGTGGTCCCAAAAACATCTCTCTGACATAGGGTTCAGCATATCTCTTGATGATGATCGGACTCGAGCCGACACAAACTACTTTCAATAATTTACTTTTCATTATTTATTTATTTTTCCATATTTTCTCGTTATGTAGCCTACAGTAGCCTACAGTGATGCCTCTTGCACATCTCAGTACAAGAGGCATTACTACAGTGCCTGGTTCGAAACCAGGCTGTATCACATTCGCCGTGATTGGGAGTCCCATAGGGCAGCCACAATTGGCCAAGCGCCATCTGGGTTTTGTCAGGGTAGGCCGTCATTGTAAATAAGAATTTGTTTCTTAACGGACTTGCCTAGTTAAATAAAGGTTACGTAATGTAATGTGTTTTGTTTAGTAAATTGTTTTGTAAATATGAATTCACATTTGTGCTGCCACTAAATAAACAATTAATTATTTAAGTCAATATTTTTATTATTAAAATATTTTTTATGAAGGAGGGAGGGTTGATAGGGAGTTAAAATGTTTTACCCCAAAGGGTACTTCAAGGGAACCTTTATAAGGGGTGCTTTGAATAACCTTTATCAATGGATCTTCAAAGAACATATAGTGGTTCCCCCACAGTTTCAATTTGAAGAGCACCTAAAGGATACTCCAGGAACCTTTTCTTTTTAGAGTGTAGGAGTAAATGTCAGCTGGCTTTTCAAAGCCGAGCATTCAGAGGTCAAGACAGCAGGTGAGTGTGTGTGTGTGTGAGAGAGAGAGAAAGATATAAAGAAAATATCAAAACACACACAGTAAAGTGTGTTAATGAGTTCCGAGAGCTGATCTGTTATCCAACAATTAGTTTTATAGCCCGGCTACTGTGTGAAAATGCTCCCCAACAAGCTACCCATGCATGGCCAACTATTTCAGCACCGTTTCGCACTGCTCTATGACAAGAAAGACTACTTAATAAACATATACATTTTAAAACAGTTATTTTTATTAACCCTACATTGTAATTGTATAAAAGCCCATTAGATATTAATTTAATTTAATTTAATTAGATCTACTACTGTACAAGGACATTTTATTAATCTGCCAGTATTTTCATTTTGAGAATCCGGTAAAGAAATGTGTATGTAGAGGGGTAACTTTCTTCACTATTTCTCTTACCAATTTGTACAATTGTGTGATTAGCCTACCAGTTGGTGTAACTGTAATGTTAATTCTCTTGAGAGGAATTTTTCTCTTCACTATCACAGTATTAAAAACGTTCAAATGCTTTCATGAATTAAATCGCTTTAGCCGACATATGTTGACCCCTCATCTCCATTTCACCTGTGTTGTACCCGACCAGCTCCATTCCCCCCGTTAGCACACGTGCTTTCTCCATTAGGCATGGCCACATGGTGCACCCCTTTTCCCGGTTACGCACGGCCACATGGTTCACCCCCAATAGCAAGGTGCACGTGGGCTTATTTATGTAATGAATATGAATTCAGAAGGAATAAATTATTAAATATTTAAAGCATTAGAGTTTTAAGAATTGTGTGTGTTCAATTATTTGTGACATTGTGGCATTTAAAGCATATTGAAGTTAGAAGCAATAGGATTTGAAGCACTAGCCTATCCGCGTGTGGTCAACTATTTCAGCACAGTTTAGCACTGCTCTGAGACAAGCATGGGGACTGGTCTTGATAAATCAATGAGATTTTTATTTTTACTGAATCTACAATCTAGTTAGAATACAATTAGGGTGTGGAAATGTTAGGATTATTTGCTCTTATTATTGTAGCCTGCTCCCGACTTTGTACAGCGCCATATTTTCCCATCAGAAACCCTGAAGGTTTCGTTTTTCTTAGAAATAGAAACACCATAATATTAATAAAATGAATTAAGCTACATTTCTCAATCCCATATACTATGTTCTTTCAAAAAAGTTTTTACATTCTCTAGTACAGCCAATATTGAATTACTGTCAAATGCTTCTCAAAGATGCCTTCTGGTGTTCAAACTAGTACTAACTAGCATTAAAGGCTGACAATTAACCTCTCTAGGGTAGGGGGCAGCATTTGAAATTTTGGATGAAAAGCATACCCAAATTAAATGGCCTGCTACTCGGGCCCAGAATATATGATATGCATAGAACTGGTAGATTTGGATAGAAAACACTCTAAAGTTTGCTAAAATAGTTTCTGTGAGTATAACAGAACTGATTTAGCAGGCAAAAACCTGAGAAAAATCCATTCAGGAAGTAGTTTTCTATTCAATGACATTACAATATCCATTGACTTAGGACTCCATTTGTAGTTCATATAGTTCCACTAGATGTCAACAGTCTTTAGAAATCATTTCAGGCTTGTATTCTTATAAATGAGGGAGTAAGACCAGTCTGAACGTTTGGACCCTAACGTGACACAGAGTTTTTTCAGGCGCATGTGCATTTCTTGTTTACCTTTTATATTTACAACGTTATTGTCCGGTTTAAATATTATAGATAATTTAGGCTAAAAAAAACAACCTGAGGATTGAATATAAAACATCATTTGACATGTTTCCATGAACTTTACGGATACAATTTGGATTTTTTGTCTGATTGTTTTGACTGAGTTTGAGCCTGTGGATTACTGAAGAAAACGCGCTAACTAAACTGAGGTTTTCGGATATAAATAGACTTTATCGAACAAAAGGAACATTCATTGAGTAAATGAATGTCTTCTGATTGCCACCATATGAAGATCATCAAAGGTAAGGGATTAATTTGATCTCTATTTCTAAGTTTTGTAACGCTTCTGCTTGGCTGGTTACTGTTTGTAATAATTTGTCAACTGGGCTATGTTCTGGGCTAGGTATGTTCTGGGCTAGGTATACTTTCGCCGAAAAGCATTTTATAAATATGACACTGTGGTTGGTTTAACTTCTTCGAGATAGGGGGCGCTCTTTTAATTTTTGGATAAAAAACGTTCCCGTTTTAAGCAAGATATTTTGTCACTAAAAAGATGCTCAACTATGCATGTAATTGACAGCTTTGGAAAGAAAAAACTCTGACGTTTCCGAAACTGCAAAGATATTATCTGTGAGTGCCCCAGAACTAATGCTACAGGCGAAACCAAGATGAAATTTCATACAGAAAAAGGTCCAGATTGTGAATGCCCTGTGTTCCAATGTCTCCTTATATGGCTGTGAATGCGCCAGGAATGAGCCTGCACTTTCTGTCATTTCCCCAAGATGTCTGCAGCATTGTGACGTATTTGTAGGCATATCATTGGAAGATTGACCATAAGAGACTACATTTACCAGGTGTCCGCCCGGTGTCCTCCGTCAAAATTATTGCGTAATCTCCAGGTCCATGCGCGTTCCATTTTCTACAGAAGAGAAACCAAACTGCCACCAAACAAAATGATTTATCGTCGATAGATATGTGAAAAACGGAGGATTGATTCTAAACAACGTTTGCCATGTTTCTGTCGATATTATGGAGTTCATTTGGAAAAAAGTTTGCGTTGTAATGACTTAATTTTCTTTTTTTTTCTTACCCAAACGTGATGAACAAAACGGAGCAATTTGTCCTACACAAATAATCTTTTTGGAAAAACTGAGCATTTGCTATCTAACTGAGAGTCTCCTAATTGAAAACATCTGAAGTTCTTCAAAGGTAAATGATTTTATTTGAATGCTTTTCTTGTTTTTGTGAAAATGTTGCATGCTGAATGCTAAGGTTAAATGCTATGCTAGGCTATCAATACTCTTACACAAATGCTTGTTTAGCTATGGTTCAAAAGCATATTTTGAAAATCTGAGATGACAGTGTTGTTAACAAAAGGCTAAGCTTGAGAGCTAATATATTTATTTCATTTCATTTGCGATTTTCATGAATAGTTAACTATGCGTTATGCTAATGAGCTTGCAGCGATAATTACACTCCTGGATACAGTTTTTTTTCGTAGCCAAACGTGGTGAACAAAACGGAGCGATTTGTCCTACACAAATAATACTTTTGGAAAAACTGAACATTTGCTATCTA
Source organism: Oncorhynchus gorbuscha (assembly GCF_021184085.1). Classification (NCBI taxonomy): domain Eukaryota; kingdom Metazoa; phylum Chordata; class Actinopteri; order Salmoniformes; family Salmonidae; genus Oncorhynchus; species Oncorhynchus gorbuscha. The sequence continues at coordinate 81,759,390 of NC_060174.1, read as the reverse complement.
ACTGAGAGTTTCCTCATTGAAAACATCTGAAGTTCTTCAAAGGTAAATTATTTTATTTGAATGCTTTTCTTGTTTTTGTGAAAATGTTGCATGCTGAATGCTAGGCTTAATGCTATGCTAGGCTATCAATACTCTTACACAAATGCTTGTTTAGCTATGTTTCAAAAGCATATTTTGAAAATCTGAGATGACAGTGTTGTTAACAAAAGGCTAAGCTTGAGAGCAAATATATTTATTTAATTTCATTTGTGATTTTCATGAATAGTTAACATTGCGTTATGGTAATGAGCTTGAGGCTATAAATAGGATCCCGGATACGGGATTGCTCGTCGCAACAGGTTAACAAGAAGTTAATCTTTAAACCTATGTAAAATATGTTTTGTTTTCTGAATTTTTATAATGAGCATTTCCGTAATTGAATTTGGCGCTCTGCAACCTCACTGTTTGTTGGCCAGATGGGGTGCTAGCGTCCCACATATCCTAGAGAGGTTAAATAACATGCCATAGAACTCTGCGGTAGTTCGCAAGGTGTGCTGCAGTATGACACAACTTTTACAGGGAAAACTACTGTAAGCTGCTCCAACAGCATCAAGACTCCTGTAGTGTGGCAGACTGAGCGGTAGATTTCCGCATGTTGGCGGCTGAGAGTGCCTGCAACCCAGAAGCCCAGTTCGATACGTTCCTTCACGGATTATCACAGGTGAATAAAAATGAGCTTGCAGCCCAAGAGCTGCCCATGGACCTTGAATCCCTCATAGCCTTGACCATCCGGAAAAATGTATCACTTAAGATCCCTCGGAAATTACAATGGGCTGTTGACTCACCTCCTCTGAAGCCCATTCAACTGGGCAGGGCTAGATTGTTTCCACCAAGAGATGTCTGTTTTGTGGCGCTACGGGACGTTTGTTCTCTACCTGCCCATTAAAAGACCTGCTCATCAGTTGTTACGAGTACACTGGTGAGTTTCCAATCTCTCACTACTCGTAACTCTATGCTTCCCTGTTGTGGGGAGACCAGTCCATCCGACTGCTCATTGACTCTAGCGCCGACGAAAGCTTTATGGACACTACCCTGGTGTCAGAGCTGGGTATCGCCACTCAACTTCTTTCCATCCCAATGGACGTCAGAGTGTTGGATGGGAGCTCTATTGGCAGAGTCATTGACAATATGGTTCCTATCAACCTGCGAATGTCAGGCAACCACAGTGAGCCTATGCAGTTTCTGCTCCTGGAGTCTCCTCATGTACCCATAGTTTTGAGATTTTCATGGCTCCAGAGGCATAACCCCCTTATCGATGGAGCTACGGGTTCCATCATGGGTTGGAGTCCATTTTGCTATCTGCAGTCGACACAGACAATAACTCATCCACGCTGCAGCAACGCTTGGGTAAAGCTTCGGATCTGTCATGCCCTGTTCATAGAGAGGATTTTATTCTCTATTTTGGGTAGACCAGGGTGTGACTAGGGTGGGCATTCTAGTTTATTTATTTCTATGTTTTCTGTTTCTATGTTTTGGCCTGGTATGTTTCTCAATCAGGGACAGCTGTCTATCGTTGTCTCTGATTGGGAATCATACTTAGGCAGCCTTTTTTCCTTTGTATTTTGTGGGTAGTTATCTTTGTTAGTGGCACTATAGCCCTAGTAAGCTTCATGGTCGTTTCTTTATTTCTTGTTTTGTTGGCGACATTTACATAACTAAAGGAAAATGTAAGCTCACCACGCTGCACCGTGACAGGATCTCTCTACCGTTCCCGCGGAGTACCAGGACTTAAGGGAGGTTTTCAATTCTGCCCGCGCCACATCTCTTCCTCAGCCCTACGACACTGCTAACAACCTTCTCCCGGTTACCGCACCACCTCGGGGCGACTTTATCCCCTGTCGGATCCGGAGACCAAAGTGATGGAAGGGTATATTGAGGACTCTCTCGCTGCAGGGATTATGTGTCTCTCTGCCTCCCCCGCCGGCGCAGGGTTCTTCTTTGTGGAGAAGAAGGACAAGACCCTGAATTCATGTATCGACTACTGGGGTCTTAATGTCATTACGATTAAAAAACGTTACCGCTATCACTTACCTCCTGCTTTGGAGCCTCTCCAGGGGGCGGTCATCTTCTCCAAGTTGGACCTTCTGAACGCCCATCATCTGGTTCGGATACGGGAAGGAGACAAGTGGAAGACAGCCTTTTACACGGCTAGCGGGCACTACAAGTACCTGCTGATGCCATTCTGACTGACCAACACTGCCACATGTTCCAGATCCTGGTCAATGATGTGCTCCTTGACATGTTGAACCGATTTGTTTGTCTACCTCGATGAAATCCTCATTTATTCCCAGTCAGTTTAAGAGCACATCCTCCATGTCCGACAGATCATCCAGCATCTCCTGGAGAACCAGCTTTTCGAGAAGGAGGAGAAATGTGAATTCCATCGCTCCACCATCTCCTTCTTAGGATATGTCATCACTGCAGGGAATAGTCAGATGGACCCTGACAAGGTGAGAGCGGTGGTGGATTGACCTCAACCCACATCCAGAGAGCAGCTGCAACCTTTCCTGGGGTTTGCTCATTTCTACCGTTGTTTCGTCCGGTTACAGTACCCTTGCTTCCCCCCTCTCTGCCCTCACCTCTCCCAATGTTCCTTTCATATGGTCTCCAGCAGCTGACCAGGCGTTCTCAGACCTCAAGCAGAGATTCTCTCTACAGCTCCCATCTTAATCCATGCGGACCCGTTCCGTCAGTTCGTGGTGGGGGGGGGCTGTCCTGTCCCAGCATTCTGCCCAGGACCAGAAGCTGCATTCCTTTCCCATCATCTTAACCCCGAAACAGGAACTATGACCTGGTAAATCAAGAATTACTTGCAGTTAAGACATCGTTGGAGTAGAGTGGAGGCACTGGTTAGAAGGGGCACAACATCTATTATTGGTGTGGACCATTCCCTGTTCCTCACCACCCATGGTTCCATATATCCTTGGACTTTGTCACAGGTCTCCCTGCTTCAGATGGCAACACCACCATCCTTAGGGCGGTGGATAGGTTTTTCAAAGCCACCCATTTTATGCACCTTCTTAAGTTGCCCTCAGCTAAGGAGACATCTTCCGGATCCATGGACTTCCGGTCGACATTGTCCGATCGCAGTCCTCAGTTTTCATTCCGGTTCTGGAAGGCGTTCTGCACCCTCATTGGGTCATCGGCCAGCCTGTCCTCTAGTTTTCATCCCCAGTCTAGCAGCCAGTCGGAGCGAGCCAATCAGGACCTGGAGACGACACTTTGTTGCCTCGTCTCCACCAATCGCACCACCTGGAGCCAGCAACTCGTGTGGGTGGAATATGCCTGGAAAACCTTTCCATGTTCTGGTACTGGTCTCAGCCTTTTGAGTGTTCCTTGGGATATCAGCCGTTCTGCCCAGATGTTCGTCATTTCCTGTCGCAATACCTGGAAGAGAGCCGGGACCATTCTTCTCAAGACCATCTCCAGGTACCTCTGCAGCTGGCCTTCTGTTGTCTCGCACGCACCATATACATCCCACTTTCCATGTATCTAGAATTAAACCCCTATCTCACAGCCCTTTATGTCCTGATTCCAGGCAGTGTATTCCAGTACCTGGTTGACTGGGAGGGTTATGGCCCGGAGTTGGGTCCCCACCATTAATATCCCGGACCGAGCCCTCGTTGTGAACTTCCGCCATCTACACCCCAGTCAACCAGGTATGTCCCAGGGTAGGACGCCAGATGTCACACCCTGATCTGTTTCACCTGTCTTGTGATTGTCTCCAACCCCCACCAGGTGTCTCCCATTACCTCTTGTATTTGGACCTGCGTTTTCTGCTTGCCTGTTGCCAGTTCGTCTTGTCACATCTAGTCCTACCAGTGTGTTACCGTGTGGTCCTGTGCTTTAGTTTGTTTTTCCTAGACTTCCAGTTATGACCTTTCTGCCTGTCCCTGATCCTGCAGCAGCCTGACTCTGATTTGGATTACGACTCTTTTCCTGCCTTGACCTACCGATTGCCTGCCCATTGTACTGTAATAAACTCTGAGACTCGTACTAGCTGCCTCCTGTGTCTGCATCTGGGTCTCAGCCTGAGCCGTGATAATAAGCTATAATGCTAGACTATTCAATTGGCTTCATCTGTTGGTACAATTCTTTTTTACATTTTTGCTCCCTAACCTAAAAAAAAATACACCACTGATCAAGTGGCTCCTATTCAAAAGCCTAATCCGCACATTATCACTCAGCATTACTCTGCATCTCTCTCTCCTCTCCCACTCAATCTCTCTCCTCTCCCTCTATCTCTCTCTCTTTTCCCTCTCTCTTTTCTCATCTCTCTCTCTCGCACTCTGGTTTCCAGTGAGCAGAGAAAACATCACTGCACAGTCGAGCTAGATTTTAAGCAGATGAGAACGAGCTCTCCTTTTGAAGTGTGTCTGTGTTATATACTGAGCCTTGGCATAGATCCTTGTGAGAAAAACTCAGACATTTTCAGTAAACTCCGTCTCTGGGGCAGACTGGAAAGGAGCTGTTGAATCTCATAGGCCTTCCTTTCACATCTGATGCAGAGGAATGGACACCTTCTATTTGGCTTGTTTGCTCACAGAAATGCAGGAATGCACAGTAAAATGCACAATAGAGTTTGCAATGCACAGCTGAGACTGCACATTAAGGAAATACTGTGCATGTGTGAATGTACATACAATACATGACAGTACTGTACATGTGAGAGCCAACAATAGGTGTTCACATGTGTATGGATGTTCAAAGAGAAAGAGAGATGATATATTGTGAGAGTGTGTCCAGTAGGAATATGTGGGTGCTTTTATTCAGTGGCTTTATACAGAATGAACAGTAATGTTCCCATCTCTGTCATCTCAGTTTACTGTGTTTTTCTCTCTCTGAGAAAATATCTACATATCACTGGCCCCTCTGCTTATGACTCACGAGGTCACAGGAAATATCAACAACGCGAATAAACACTTAACACCTGCTTGGATCCTTAACACCTGCTTGGATCCTTACTGCTATATCAGGGTTTAGTACTGTCCCCATGGACACACAGCAGCTGTTGTTCACAACACTATTTTGGGAAGAGTTTTGCCAAAGACCACCCCTCCTAACCCTGCCAATACACATAGACTATACATAGACATACCAGTAGCCACAACCCCCTCCTACCCTGCTGAAACTAGTCAATATAAAGCATGCAGCCCCTCTCAGTAGGCCCCCAGAACAGTAAGGCTCCTGCTGTCTGAACTCTTTCCACAGTAAGTGCGTTGTTACTTATTTATAGCAACACGTATCCCAGAGGGGCAAAGTAATTGAAACCAAATGTGATGCCGACAGGACTGATATGGGGAAGTGAGCCGGTCAGCCCCAGCGTTCACTCGCTAGCTGCCCCGAGGGTTACAGATCAACACCCTTGGAAATCTTTTTTTGCAATTCATTTTTATTAAATAGTTGTGGCTTTCCACCTTCGTAACTTCTCCTGGCAATACATTAATTTCCAGCCTCAGTCCAGAGGTCTCCGTAAACAACGGTTCTAAAATATACTTTTGTGAACGTCGGGAAAAACCTAAAGCAAAAAAACAGAGCTGAGACTAAACTAAAAATACAATTTTCAAAAGACAAAGGCAAAATGTCTTTAGTTTCTTCAGAACAATGAGGCAATAGTGTTTTAAGTAAAAAAAACAGGCTTCTTTCTCCATGCATACTCCCCCTCCCACCAGTCAACAGTTATGAGTAGGAAACTTAAATGTCCCCCTAAAACAAAGGACAGGAACTGAGCGAAAACTAAACTTACCTCTCCCTCTGTCTTGCTCTCCTTCTCCTATATCTCTCTCTCTTTCTCTCTCAGGGCTCTCAGCGAGCTCTCACTAAGTCAGGGAGTGTCAGGCAGATAAAAGGAGATTGAGCTCCTCTTAAAAAGTTGCATGAGGCCTCCTCTGACAGACTCCAGGCAGCCCCCTTGTCAGCTTTTCCAATAACACACTCCCCGGCCAAGTCCCTGCCCAATTCGTGAGGTATTTCCTGGACACTACACGCACTCTGTTATCCCAGCCATCTCATTGGAGGCTCTTTTTACGCCTGCTATGTTAGGTTAAGTTGGAGGCTACTCTACTCCGCTCTGCTGTGCTACTGGTGGGGACTGGAGATTCTGCACCACACTGTCTTCTAGTGCTGGGTTACAGCCTTCTGGTCACCAGCCAGACTTAGAAGCCCAGACACATGTGGGAAGTTACAGGCAGGGCTGTCTGACGATGTGTGTTTGTTTGTTTGTTTGTTTTGTGTGTGGTTTGTTTGTTTGTTTGTTTGTTTTGTGTGTGTGTGTGTGGGTGCATGGGTGGGTGGGTGGGTGCGTGTACGGGTGTGTTTGTATGTATGTGTGTGCATGTGTCTTTTGGAGGGGGTATGGGGGGGTCTCTGAAAGAAAAGCAGGACTGTAAAAATAGAAGGAAAAAAACATTCCCCTCCTCCACTTAATATGCTGTGGCCTGCCAGTCCATCCAGCCAGGGATGAAATAACCACAAAGGTTCTCCTACACAGCACTTTCTTTTACTCCCCCTCCCAGCCACAGCGTGGTCAGAGCTGATGAATAATAGTAATCATTGTTTAACAGGCACGGCCCATCCAGCATCTTAATAAGTGGTCAATGAAGACAGCCCAGAGACATCAGGGAACGCATGGTGTTGTTGTTTCGTGGTGGAGTGGAGCTTCAGCTGCTTGGGTTCATGATTTTTTTATCGACAAAGGGGAATCCCTAATAAGCCAGCAGCACGAGACACATTGCTGAGCTACTTGACTTGCATGTGGAAATGTAGCCTACAGTTTTAATACAGTACATCTGGGGAGTTATTATTGCTGTTTTAAAGAAATGTTTAAAGATTCCAAGAAGAAGCTGTGAAGAGGAATACAATCTTTGAAAAAAAAGGTCCCATCTAGAACCTAAAAGGGTTCTTCGGCTGTCCCTATAGAAGAACCCTTTGAATAACCCTTTTTGGTTCCAGGTAGTACCCATTTGGGTTACATGGAACCAAAAAGGGTTCTACCTGGAACCAAAAAGGGTTATCCCATGGGGACAGTGAAAGAACACGTTTGAGAGAGAACATCAAAACAAGAGCATTTGTGAATTTCAGGAAGGTTAAAGCTTTGGCTTACTCTTGGCTTGGTTGTGTTGTTGTGTGAATCTCACCTCTGAGACAATTCCCCAACCTGCTATATGAATATCCAGGCTAGAATTGACAGTGAATCCTTCCAGGGCTCATTTTTTATTTTGATATGGGTTTCAAAACTACCAATTAGAGTGATATTCCATCGACAGGATTTAGAGCTGGTCCAAACACAAGCAGCATTAGAAAATATGGTTTGTGACACAGATGTCATCATGAATAAATATACGACAATTCTTCCACCAACAATATTCACTGCTCTCTCTCCTTTCCAAACACCTGCTCTATTTCTGAAATATAGGCCCTTAATTCCCTGATTATTTGTAACACCATTATGAGTAAGATTTCACAAGTCATCAAATATGGTATTATGGGTCACTTAATAACAATATTGAACGCATAGATAATTGTCTGATCATAGAGATACTGTATTACATGAACAGAACATGTCAAAAGATTAACTAAGTGAAATAAGACCGAGTGCACTAAGACCGCACTCAATGAGCTGTATACTGCCAGAAGCAAACTGGAAAAGGCTCATGCAGAGGCGGCTCTCCTAGTGGCCAGGGACTTTAATGCAGGGAAACTCAAATCTGTTCTTCCTAATACAAGCAAAAACTAAAGTAGGAAGCACCAGTGACTCAGTCAATAAGAAAGTGGTCAAATGAAGCAGATGCTAAACTACAAGACTGGTTTGCTAGCACAGACTGGAATATGTTCCGGGATTCTTCCGATGGTATTGAGGAGTACACTGACTTCATCAATAAGTGCATCGATGACATCGTCCCCACAGTGACCGTACGTAACATACCCCAATCAGAAGCCATGGATTACAGGCAACGTCCACACTGAGCTAAAGGGTAGAGCTGCCACTTTCAAGGACTCTAGCCCGGAAGCTTATAAGAAATCCCACTATACCCTCCGACGAACCATCAAACAGGCAAGCGTCAATACAGGACTAAGATTGAATCGTACTACACCAGCTCCGACGCTTGTTTGCTCATTGCAAACTATTACAGACTACAAAGGGAAGCACAGCCGTGAGTTTCCCAATGACACAAACCTACCAGATGAGCTAAAGAAAGAAGATGATCGTGGACTTCAGGAAACAGCAGAGCACCCTCCCACCCACAGCGAAGGGACAGTAGTGGAGAAGGTGGAAGTTCCTCGGGTACACATCACAGACAAAATGAAATGGTCCACCCACACAAACAGTGTGGTGAAGAAGGTGCAACAGCGCCTCTTCAACCTTAGGAGGCTGAAGAAATTTTGCTTGTCACCTAAAACCTTGACAAACTTGTACAGGAGCATCCTGTCGGCTGTATCATTGCCTGGTACGGCAACTGCACCGCCCTCAACTGCAGGGCTCTCTGTAGGGTGGTGCAGTCTACAAACTACCTGCCCTCTAAGACACCTACAGCATCCGATGTCTTAGAAAGGCCAAAAAGATCATCAAGGACAACAACCACCCGGGCCACTTTCTGTTCACCCCACTACCATCCAGAAGGTGAGTTCAGTACAGGTGCATCAAAGCTGGGACCGAGAGACTGAAAAACAGCTTCTATCTCAAGGCCATCAGACTGCTAAACATCACTAACTCAGAGAGGCTGCTGCTTACATATCACTGGCCACTTTAATAAATGGATCACTAGTCACTTTATAATGCCACTTTAATAATGTTAACATATCTTACATTACTCATCTCATATGTACATACTGTACCTTATACCATCTATTGCACCTTGCCTATGTTGCTCGGCCACCGCTCATCCATATTTTTATATCTACATGTTCTTATTCCATCCATTTAGATTTGTGTGTATTAGGTAGTTGTAAGGAATACCTAGGATAGGATAAGTAATCCTTCTCACCCCCCCCCTCCTTTAAGATTTAGATGCACTATTGTAAAGTGACTGTTCCACTGGATGTCATAAGGTGAATGCACCAATTTGTAAGTCGCTCTGGATAAGAGCGTCTGCTAAATGACTTAAATGTAAAATGTTTTAAATGTTTTGGTGAATTGTTAGATTACTTGCTAGATATTACTGCACTGTCGGAACTAGAAGCAAAAGCAATTCGCTACAATTGCATTAACATATGCTAATCATGTGTATGTGACCAATAAAATTTGAATTGATTTGATAAATTACTTCTATGCTCTCTTCGAGACAAGTAACACTGAAAAATGCATGAGAACACCAGCTGTTCCGGATGACTGTGTGATCACACTCTCCGTAGCCGATGTGAGTAAGACCTTTAAACAGGTCAAAATTAACCTGCCTAAATGACTACCGACCCGTAGCACTCACGTCCGTAGCCATGAAGTGCTTTGAAAGGCCGGCCATGGCTCACATCATCACCATTATCCCAGAAACCCTAGACCCACTCCAATTTGCATACTGCCCCAACAGATCTTCAGATGATGCAATCTCTATTGCACTCAACACTGCCTTTTTCTACCTGGACAAAAGGAACACCTATGTGAGAATGCTATTCATTGACTACAGCTCAGTGTTTAACACCATAGTGCCCTCAAAGCTCATCACTAAGCTAAGGACTCTGGGACTAAACACCTCCCTCTGCAACTGAATCCTGGACTTCCTGACGGTCCGCCCCCAGGTGGTGAGGGTAGGGAACAACACATCCGCTACGCTGATCCTCTACACGGGGGCCCCTCAGTGGTGTGTGCTCAGTACCCTCCTGTATTCCCTGTTCAGTCATGAGTGGAGCATCCTGTCGGCACGATTCCAACACCATTATTAATTTTGCCAATGACACAACGGTGGTAGGCCTGATCACCAACAACTATGTGACAGACTATAAGGAGGAGGTCAGAGACCTGGCCGTGTGGTGCCAGGACAACAACCTCTCCCTAAAAGTGACCAAGACAAAGGAGATGATTGTGGACTACTGGAAAAGGAGGGCCGAGCACACCCCCATTCTCATCAACGGGCTGTAGTGGAACAGTTGAGAGCTTCAAATTCCTTGGTGTCCACATCACCAACAAATTGTCATGGTCCAAAAACACTAAGACAGTCGTGAAGAGGGCACGACAAAGCCTTTATTGTCGCTCGGGAGACTGAAAAGATTTGTCATGGGTCCTCAGATCACCATTGAGAAAGGGACCACTGAAAAATGCATGAGAACACCAGCTGTTCCGGATGACTGTGTGATCACACTCTCCGTAGCCGATGTGAGTAAGACCTTTACTCACATCAGGTTGCATCACCACCTGGTATGGCAACTGCTCGGCCTCCGACCACAGGGCACTACAGAGGGTAGTGCTTACGGCCCAGTACATCACTGGGGCCAAGCTTCCTGCCATCCAGGACCTCTATACCAAGTTATGTCAGAGAAAGGCCCTAAAAATTGTCAAAGACTCCAGCCACCCTAGTCATAGACTGTTCTCTCTGCACCATAGCGCCAAGTCTCGGTCCAAAAGGCCGGTTCTAGCCCCCAAGCCATAAGACACCTGAACAGCTAATCAAATGGCTACCCAGACCCCTCTTTTATGCTGCTGCTTCTCTCTGTTTATAATCTATGCATAGTCACTTTAACTCTACCTCTACAAGAAGTAACAAAGTAAGTACTCAAAATTGGGTATTCATAGGAATATGTGTCAGGGTAAGTTAGTGTTTTTATTAAACATGACAGCACACTCACTTGATGCAAAGTACTTGCTGGGAAAAGTCCTGCATAGCAACTGAGTCTATGAGACTTAGATATAGTTAGAATCACTTCTTTACAGCTTGACACTTCTTAAATGGTGAGATATTTTCCCTGTTCTCTTTTAACTCTACTGCTCTTTCAGAGGATACATGCATTTTTACATCACTGAAAGTTGAGGCATTGAAATAACTGAGAAAGTGCTGGAATCACTGACAATCATTGAGTCTGTCACTTACGGCAGCCTATGCAATGCATGTAAGAGGATTCCTGCACTGTCAGTCTTTCTAACTTCTATGCCAATTTTGTGGTGCCCAGGAAAAAGTGAAATTTTACCACATTGCTTTTAAATTTGCAGTATATGCAGAAACACTCGGTAAATGGTAATAACAGAGTTTACATTATCCCTGTTTGAGAACAAGTGTACCTTTAGAGGAACTACGCCACCGGTTCCACAACATAATAACACACAAATAGAGATAACACAACACAGTGCTGAAAAGATGTTTCTTGGGCATTATCAGCAAATCAATTATGTATTGTGTCCAGAATAGAAAGTATTGAATACATGTCTGGTACATTTTTTAAGTCGGCGCTATTCTCCTAGCGTCTCATCGCCCATTTGAGCTGTGTTTCATTTGCAACAACTTTCAGACTGCACAGCTTTGACACCCACTGTAGGCAAATTAAAATAAATCATATGTTACCTCTCAGGCAGGTCTTCCCAGCATTGTCATAAAAAATACAAACATATTTCTGCTGCTATAATCAAACTATTGCTCACTTTTGTTTGGACGTGTGGATTTGTAAAAGGCTATTTATGGAGATTTTAGTACTAGTGTGCTTTGGAACTATTTCTGGGTCCACCTGGTGTTTCAATGGATGGAAGACTGTGAGAGAGAGGAATTACATAGAGACGGGGCAGGGTGAATAATCATAGTGGCCTGCCAGGATAGCAGTGTTATTAGACATAAATGATACTGCGCTTCCTCTTCACTCCAGTAACCAGAGTAGGATTAATTTCCCCCAAGACACTGATCTAATGTCAGCTTGGTAGAAATTTTGTCACATTGGTGAACGTTTGGATTTGGGGGAGGGCCCACTGCTCCTAAATCAGTGCATACTAACAAGACCTACCCAGAGCAGTATCACCAGTCATATTGTTATGCGGGTGAATGAGGACCCAAAAGCGACTTGGCGAAAACAGAGTCTTTAATCCAGTAAAGTAAAATACAATCAAAAAACACAACTTCCACTCGTAATGACGAGAACCGACTGGAGACTCGATCTTGAACAGCAGGTTGCCTCGGGAAGGCACTTGAACCTAGCAGACTCAGACACCTGCTCACCACGCAGCATCTGAGGGAAACACGACACGACAGGGCGATACACAAACACAGCACGGTGAACAATAGATAGGATCCGACAGGGCAGGAACGGAAAACAAGGAGAGAAATAGGGACTCTAATCAGGGAAAAGGATCGGGAACAGGTGTGGGAAGACTAAATGATTGATTAGGGGAATAGGAACAGCTGGGAGCAGGAACGGAACGATAGAGAGAAGAGAGAGCGGGAGAGTGAGAGAGGGAGGGGGAGAGAGAGGGATAGAAAGAGGGAAAGAACCTAATAAGACCAGCAGAGAGAAACGAACAGAAGGGAAAGCATAATGACAAGACAATATATGACAAAACATGACAGTACCCCCCCACTCACCGAGCGCCTCCTGGCGCTCTCGAGGAGGAACACTGGCGGCAACGGAGGAAATCATAGATCAAACGGTCCAGCACGTCCCGAGAAAGAACCCAACTCCTCTCCTCAGGACCGTAACGGAAAAAAAAAAAAAAAAGGGAAACTAGGGTACTACTCTAAAAAAAAATGAGACACGGGTAGAGAACTGTAAGAGTTTGAGCTATCAGGACCAAACAGGCCAGGAGAGTGACGACTTGGGACAGACTGAGACACCGCAAGGCTAAGACCAGGACCAGGAGAGAGGCGGTGGCTGAGGACAGACTGTGACACAGCAAGGCCAGGAGTAGAGGCAGGAGAGATGCGCTGGCTGGGGACAGACTGTGACACAGCAAGACCAGGAGTAGAGGCAGAAAAATACGCACAAGGATGGACCCCATCGTCAGTATCGGAGCGCTGGGACAGAATGGCTCCCACGCCCACCCCCGACGCGTCAACCTCAACAATAAACTGTTTAGTGACGTCAGGTGCAACAAGGATAGGAGCGGATGCAAAACGCTTCTTAAAGAGATCAGAACAACAATCATACGACCGGTGAGGAGGAAGGGAGTTGGTTCTGGACCGACTGAAGACCGTGCGCAGACCATGATATTCCTCCGGCACTCCTGTCAAATCACCAGGTTCCTCCTGAGAAGAGGGGACAGAACAAACAGGAGAAATAGCAGACATTAAACACTTCACATGACAAGAAACGCTCCAGGAAAGGACAGAACCACTAGACCAATCAAAAGAAGGATTATGACACACTAGCCAGGGATGACCCAAAACAACAGGTGTAAAAGGTGAACAAAAAATCAAAAAAGAAATGGTCTCACTATGGTTACCAGATACAGTGAGGGTTAAAGGTAGTGTTTCACATAATATACTGGGGAGAGGACTACCATCCAAGGCAAACATGACCGTGGGCTCCCTAACTGTCTGAGAGGAATGTCATGTTCCCGCGCCCAGGCTTCGTCCATAAAACAGCCCTCTGCCCCAGAGTCTATTAATGCACTGCAGGAAGCTGCCGATCCGGTCCAGCGTAGATGGACCGGTAAGGTAGTACATGTACTTGACGGAGAGGACCGTCTAGTAGCGCTTATCAGTCGCCCTCCGCTTACTGATGAGCTCTGGCCTTTAACTGGACATGACATGACAAAATGACCAGCGGAACCGCAATAGAGACAGAGGCGGTTGGTGATTCTCCGTTCCCTCTCCTTAGTCGAGATGCGAATACCCCCCAGCTGCATGGGCTCAACACCTGAGTCAGTGGGGAAAGACGGTAGTGTCGGAGAGAGGGGAGACACAGTTAACGCGAGCTCTCTTCTATGAGCTCGGTGACGAAGATCTACCCGTCGTTCAATGCGAATAGCGAGTTCAATCAAAGAATCCACGCTGGATGGAACCTCCCGAGAGAGAATCTCATCCTTAACCTTAGCGTGGAGTCCCTCCAGAAAACGAGCGAGCAACGCCTGCTCGTTCCAGTTACTGGAGGCAGCAAGAGTGCGAAACTCTATTGAGTAATCCGTTATGGATCGATTACCTTGACATAGGGAAGACAGGGACCAGGAAGCTTCTTTCCCAAAAACTGAGCGATCAAAAACCCTTATCATCTCCTCTTTAAAGTTCAGATAATTGTTAGTACACTCAGCGCTTGCCTCCCAGATAGCTGTGCCCCACTGCCGAGCCCGACCAGTAAGGAGTGATATGACGTAGGCAATCCGAGCTCTCTCTTGAGTATGTGTTGGGTTGGAGAGAGAACACGATATCACACTGGGTGAGAAAGGAGCGGCACTCAGTGGGCTGCCCAGAATAACAAGGTGGGTTATTAACCCTAGGTTCCGGAGGCTCGGAAGAACCGGAAGTAGCTGGTGACACGAGACGAAGACTCTGATACTGTCTTGAGAGGTCGGAGACCTGAGCGGCCAGGGTCTCAACGGCATGCCGAGCAGCAGACAATTCCTGCTCGTGTCTGCCGAGCATCGCTCCCTGGAACTCGAGAGTAGAGTAGAGAGAATCCATAGTCGCTGGGTCCATTCTTGGTCGGATCCTTCTGTTATGCGGGTGAATGAGGACCCAAAAGCGACTTGGCGAAAACAGAGTCTTTAATCCAGTAAAGTAAAATACAATCAAAAAACACAACTTCCACTCGTAATGACGAGAACCGACTGGAGACTCGATCTTGAACAGCAGGTTGCCTCGGGAAGGCACTTGAACCTAGCAGACTCAGACACCTGCTCACCACGCAGCATCTGAGGGAAACACGACACGACAGGGCGATACACAAACACAGCACGGTGAACAATAGATAGGATCCGACAGGGCAGGAACGGAAAACAAGGAGAGAAATAGGGACTCTAATCAGGGAAAAGGATCGGGAACAGGTGTGGGAAGACTAAATGATTGATTAGGGGAATAGGAACAGCTGGGAGCAGGAATGGAACGATAGAGAGAAGAGAGAGCGGGAGAGTGAGAGAGGGAGGGGGAGAGAGAGGGATAGAAAGAGGGAAAGAACCTAATAAGACCAGCAGAGGGAAACGAACAGAAGGGAAAGCATAATGACAAGACAATATATGACAAAACATGACACATATGGCGTTGCTGCCAAATACTAAGGTCAGTGTTGTGTTAACAATGGTTAAGTCATGAATGGCTAAGGTGAAGATGATTCTAGATATTTTATATTGAAAACTTTGACATGGAGAGGTAACACCAGAGGGACGTCACATCCTGCTTCACAGTGTTTAGGTCCGTTCCTCAGCTAAGGTGACGTGACGCAAACAACCAACGGGCAAACTCTGCCGGTTCACGCTGGGTTCATAGCCCCAAAAAGTGTCCCAGCGGTCAGGGGAAAATGAAGACGTAGACGGAAGTAGAGTCACCGCCTGCATCTGCCGCAAATTGTGCAGTCCTGAAGTTGGTCTCCACTGCCTAGCGCATGCAGCAAAGCTGCTCAATGAACACAGAGTTATATTCATTATTACATGGGAGGTCTGTATTGCAGGCTTTTACCAGGTACCATGTGCTCTGGTGCTAGAAGCCACTAGCCCAAACAATTAAAAAAACTTCTAAGCTAATACATGTGCATCCAGGTAAACTTATGTGGGTGAGTCATTTAACTGGTATAAATAAGCTGAAAATGAAGGACACCAATACTGCCTTCCTCTTACCGAAGCATTTTGCTTATGTCTGTAATTTTCTGTGATGTTGCTACACACAGTTCCTATAGATTGTTCTAAAACCATTATTTGGTCAACACTGTAATAGCCTGACTCAACAGTAATAGCCTATGCATTATGTTGATTCCTGCTTTGAAAGTATCTGCCTGTCAGGCTGCAGACTCTCACTCCCACTCAGGACTGTGTGCACTCTCCGGACTGTGTGGATGGAGTTGGGAAAGATATATTCTGAGAAGCACAAGCATATGACCGTTACTCAAAATGCAATTATGGGAAAATACAGTTTTCAAAGTAGTACTGTTGTTCTAGGTACAGAGAGAGGAGTCACAGCTTTCTTCGAGTAGGCATATATAATGTCTTTCTCACCTCTTAATAATGAGGTCATGGCACCACTTTACAACCGGAGTAGCTCCTCATTCACACCTACAGCGTCATTGCGTGAAATGGCATGCAGCGTCATCTGGATCTGTGTGCAACAAAAGTTCGACATTCATCTTCCGCTAACATTTCTGTCAAGTCATCTACGCATACAGTTTATAAATCCAACATCTGCACCACACAGAACACACTGCAACTTCCTTTGCAACACAATGCTGCAAGGCAAATGCAGCTTTCCTAAGGCAATGAATGTACTTTTTGTGTACCAAAATGCAATGACGCTGTAGGTGTGATCGAGGCGTACAGTAGGCTGTAGTTAGTATGGTTTTGATGAGCTCCTGTAAAGGAGCCGAGCAGAGTGGGCCATTTGTTTCATCAAGTACATCAAGTAGCTTAGGCCTAGTGCTGGAAAGTTTTTGCAGGACATAAGCTGACATTTATTGACAGATGAATCAAGTGTTTTGAGTTCCCACTTCATCAGGTGGTGAATAGTATAGCCAACTGGCCAATATGCACAAAAGAGTCGGCAAATTCTCGGAAGAGCAAATTCTGGATCCTATTTTGACAAGTTGCACATATATCAATCATGCATTTCCTGGGTGTGTTACATGAAATATCTTACTTGTTCATTCATAGTCTTCCATCTCAGTTGTCTTACTTGGCACTGGAATAAAATTGTCTATAGCCCTCCCACTTATATAAAAGTAACTGTCGATAAAACATTTTTGTTGTTGTTGTCTTTGTTGTTACTGAGCAAAATATTGACATTTATTTTGTCCATATTGCCCACCTCTAGCACCTCCCCCAAAAGTATTAAGCATCATTTATCACTGATTTATCTTTATCCCCCCAAAATGTGTCAATTTATAACAATATGGAATTTTGTCCATATTGCCCAGCTCTATTGAGACATTATTTCATGTGATTTAATACATGCTATTAACAGTGTGCTCCATTTGAAGTAGAAATTAAAATAAACTTTATTACATAATATAAATGTTTAATCAATTTGACACTAGGGAAATAGGTTGACTCCTATGTTAAACAACTGCAGTAATGGTTTCTTTGATTGTCAAGAGCCTTGTGGCTACTGTAGTCTTTTGACTATAAAAAAACTGGTATCTCTAAAGTGGTCCCAGGTGAGGCAGGCAGCATGCGTGGGAGGGCCAACTGGACATGTGTTTCACCTACACCTCATGACCTTCTTTCAATCCAGCGGAGGACTCCCCAAAGTGCTCCTCAGGAGTCGCTAATGGAATTAGCATCTGTCATTCCAGGCCTGTGCCTTCATGTTTCACTCTCTCCCCACAGCCAGCAGAGAGAAAAAAAACATATTGCTCCCATTATGTCTTTTCATTTTCCATAGAAATGTACTGATTGTGTTCCGTTGGAGCAGGGAATGATGTAGATGATGGCTTTGGCAGCCTGAAACAGCAGCACTCCGAGGAGCTAACACTCCAGTGGAAGAGAATAGAAAGGAAAAGGCATGAAAAAACGTTCTAGTTGCTGTTTAGTGAAGACAGCGTTAAATGTTCCTTGGCACTGTTACAATTGTTTAACTGTTCAGTGAGTCCGAAAGGGAGTGTTCTTTTGTGCAGATTTGATTGTTGCTGGTGTTAGACGGATTGCAGCCGAGTACTGCGGAGGCACACACACACACATACAGACATCACACCCATGCACACAGGAACACTCACAGACAGAAACACATACAGACAAGAACACACGCAGACAGGAACACACACATGAACACGTGCACATACACACACGCGCACACACACTCACTGACATCTGAAGGACCCCTGGAACATGATGTTTGACAGGCCTTATTGATCTGTGAGTAAATAGCATCTTTGGCATTAAAAGCTGCTTGGCGTTGAGAGAGAGAGCCTGGCCGTTTGAAATCAACCTCTGCACCATCATGCTCTTCCCATAGGTAATTATACAGAGGAACCAGGACATAAATGTTGCCAGATGAGGTCTTGAGGATGGGATGTAAACACTACACTGTGCCCACTGATATTATGCCTATTATAGAGAGAGAAAGGAGGAGGAGTTGTGCTACAGCAGCTGAACCTTGTCGAGTGGCTCTCTACACAGAGTGCAAGGACAATCAAGCAAAAAGCACTTTAGAGTTATGAAAGCACACTTCAACCCAGTGGGGAAAGAGACTGTGAGAGGGGTCACACAGTGATGCCATGTTTGGGAAGAGCTCAGGTCAAACAAAAAGGTTCTGTCCAGGTCTACAAAAACAATCACACACTCTACCAACAACCTTCGAGTAAAAGGTTGAGTGGGTTTATTTTTTATTTATTTATTTAACCTTTATTTAACTAGGCAAGTCAGTTAAGAACAAACAATGTTTTGATGTGTCTTAAGGGTATGGTGAGGAGATAAACAGCAATCAAAATTGCTTTAACACACTGGGCACACCACATCATTAATCAATGAGATTACAACCTATATTCACCCTCTCAAAAACACAGCCAAAAGTTAGTTATTTTTATTTATTTAACTAAGCAAGCCAGTTAATAACAAATTCTTATTTACAATATTGTCCTACCCCGACCAAACTCTATCCCGGACGATGCTGGGCTAACTGTGCGCCCACGAGATGGGTCTTCAACACTTTTTTCCTGTCTCTTAGACAACTTCAGCAACCTCCATAGCCCTGTTCAGTCTGAGCCAATATTCAAATGGTTGTTCATCAGTTAGAGGTAATGTGGTATAAAAGTCAGCAAGGGGCATGCTTGAAAAAGCAGTGTCACTAAAATGTTGTTTCGCCCTATGGGACTCCCAATCACAACCGGTTGTGGCACAGCCTGGAATCAAACCAGGGCCTGTAGTGATGCATCTATCACTGAGATGCAGTGCCTTAGACCGCTGTGCCACTCAGGAGCCCTAAAACTACATGGTGCAAGTGAACAATGCTTTTTGAGATTCTGCAAAGACTATAACAGCAATTGTGAAGATCTCCACAGACCGGTGATGACCTATGCATGCTACAGTGCCTTCAGAAAGTGTTCACACCCCCTTGACTTTTTACACATTTTGATATGTTACAGCCTGAATTTAAAATGTATTAAATGTAGATTTATTTTGTCACTGGCCTACACACAATACCCCATAATGTGAAAGTGGAATTATGTTTTTTAATTTATTTTAAGTAAAAGTTTGCTTAAGACGTCACATAATAAATGGATGGATTAATGTTTGCAATAGTAGTGTGATGTTTTTGGAGTGTCTACCTCATCTCTGTACCCCACATACTGTATACATTTATCTGTAATGTCCCACAGTCAAGTAGTGAATTTTAAAAATAAATTCAACCACAAAGACCAATACCTCGCAATGGCTGCTCATTTCTTACTTTTAAACTCAGACAAAACAAAGAAGCTAGTTCTAGGTCCCAAGAAACAAATAGATCTGCTGTCAGATCTGACAATGAATCTCGATAGTTGTACAGTCATCTCAAATAAAACTGTGAAGGACCTAGGTGTTACTTTGGACTACTGCAGTGATGTACTCTCCAGCTACCCGGATAATGCACTAAATAAACATCATCTAGTGCTAAATACGGCTGCTAGAATCTTCACTAAAATAATAAAAAAGACCATATTACCCCAGCTAGCCTCCTTTTGTTACTTTTTTTCTTCCTGTGAATAGTGTATAAGAGATCATACAAAATATTTAGCTGTGACTCTTATGTGGATGATGTTAAACATATTTATTGGTCTGATGAGATTAATAAGGTTTCCAGACGCTGGACTTGATGAATTTATGAAATTGTTTCTTCCAATTATTGATAAACATGCACCTGTTCAAATGTAAGAAACTTACTGTTAGAACTGTTAAGGCTCCATGGATTGATGAGGAATTGAAAAACTGTATGGTTGAAGATATGGAGCAAAAGGAGTGGCTAATGAATCTGTCTGCACATCTGACTGGCTGACTGACTGACTTACTGCAAGTTGAGAAATGATCTCAACAAAAAAGAAGAAACTATATTAAAAAGCCAAGATCAGTGATTGAAAGAATCGTGGGGAAAAAAACTTGAGTACTTTAAATTAAATTATGGGCAAAAAGACCAATTCAACTCTATATTTTATCGAATTAGTCATCACAAAACCATTGATGTTGCCATTTATTTAAATGATTACTTAATTGGCAAAGTGGGCAAATTTAGGAAGAAATGCCAACAACGAACATCTTTCCATGCATAAAAAATAATAATGAAGGAAATGCATTGCAAGTTTGAATTTTGCAAAGTTAATGTGGGAGAGGTGGAAAAATGATGACAATAATGACAAACCTTATGGCATTGACAACTTAGATGGAAAACTACTGTGGATGGCAGTTGACTCTATAGCCACTCCTATCTGTCAAATCTTAAATCTGAGCCTAGAGGAAAATATTTGCCAAAGTAAGAGTGGTAAAGAGGCTTTACTGGTTCTAACAGCAGACCTATAAACTTGCTGCCAGCTCTTAGTAAACTGTTGGAAAGAATTGTGTTTGACCAAATACAATGCTATTTCTCTGTAAACAAATTAACAAGACTTCCAGCATGCTTATAGAGAAGGGCACTCAACATGTACTGCACTGACACAAATTACTCATGATTGGTTGAAATAAATTGATAAGACGATTGTGGGAGCTGTACTGTTAGATTTCAGTGCAGCCTTTGATATTACTGACTATAAACTATTGTTGAAAAATGTATGTGTTATGGCTTTTAAACCTCTGCCATATAATGGATCCAGAGCTATCTATCTAATATAACTCAAAGGAATTTCTTTAATGGAAGCTTCGCTAATGTCAAATGTGGGCACTCTCTAGGCCCTCTACTCTTTTCTATTTTTTCCTATGACATGCCACTGGCATTACACAAAGCATGTGTGTCCATGTATGCTGATGATTCAACCATATACGCATCAGCAACCACAGCTAATGATGTCACTGAAACACTTAACAAAGAGTTGCAGTCTGTTTTGGAATGGGTGGTCAGTAATACACTTGTCCTGAACAAATCATTCCCTAAGTTCTAGACCTCAGCTAAATCTGGTAATGAATGGTGTGGCTGTTGAACAAGTTGAGACTAAATTACTTGGCGTTACCTTACATTGTAAACTGTCATGGTCCAAACATATAGATTCCATGTTTGTAAAGACGGGGAGAGGTCCTGAGATGCCCTGCTTTTTTGACACCAAATTCCAAAAGGTCCTTTGGGCTCTAGTTTTGTCTTATCTTGATTATTGTCCAGTAGTGTGGTCGGGTGATGCAAGGAAAGTTAAGCTGCGGCTGACCCAGAACAGAGCGGCACGTCTTTCTCTTCATTGTAATCAGAGGACTGATATAAATACTAAGCATGCCAGTATCTCTTGGCTAAGAGTTGAGGAGAGACTGACTGCATCACTTATTTTTATAAGAAAAATTATTTTAATTATTTTATTTATGTAGTTCTGTCCTTGAGCTGTTATTGGCTAATACTGTTCTGTATTATGCCATGTTTCATGTGGACACCAGGAAGAGTAGCTGCTGCTTTTGCAACAGCTAATGGGGATCCTAATAAAATGGCAACAAAAAAAAGGCACTGGCGTGACGAACCACCCTGGCTGTCTCTGCCTGGCCGGCTTCTCTCTCTCCACTGGGATTATTTGCCTCTGACCCAATTACGGGAGCTGAGTCACTAGCTTGCTTGCACTCTCCTATCCTTCCTGTGAAAAGGGCTTTATATATCGGTAGATTGGTTAAAAAAAGAAGATAAAGCAGACATTCAATATCTGTCACACCCTGATCTTTTTCACCTGTCTTTGTGCTTGTCTCCACCCCCCCTCCAGGTGTCACCCATCTTCCCCCTTTTCCACAGTGTATTTATACCTGTGTTCTGTTTTTCTGTTGCCAGTTCCTTTTGTTTGTCAAGCCAGCGTTTTTCCCCTTGCTCCTGTCTTTTTCTAGTTTTGACCATTCTGCCTGCCCTGACCCTGAGCCTGAGCCTGTCTGCCATTCTGTACCTTATGGACTCTGATCTGGATTACTGACCCCTGCCTGCCCTTCACCTGTCGTTTTGGCTGTCCCTGTTCTAGTAATAAACTTGTTACGTTAACACTTTCTGTGTCTACTCCTGAAACGTGATATCCTTTTGAGCATGGTGAAGTTATTAATTCCACTTTGGAAGGTGTATCAATACACCCAGTCACTACAGAGGTACAGGTGTCCTTCCTAACTCAGTTGCTGGAGACTAAGGAAAGTGTTTCGGGATTTCACCATGAGGCCCACTGTGACTTGAGAACAGTTCCCGGGTAGAATGACTGTGAACGAACTGAAAATGGAACAACATCTTAGTTACACCACAATACTAACCTAATTGACAGAGTGAGAAGGAAGCTTGTAGACAAAATATTCCAAAACATGCATCCTGTTTGCAACAAGGCACTAAAAGTAATACTGCAAAAAAATGTTGTAAAGCAATTTACTTTTTGTTCAGAACACAAAGTGTTATGTTTAGGAAAATCCAATACAACACATGACTGACTCCATATTTTCAAGCATAGTAGTGTCTGCATCATGTTATGGGTATGCTTGTAATTTTTACAGACTGAGGAGTCTTTCAGGATGAAAACTTAACAGAATGGAGCGAAGCACGTGCAAAATCCCAGAGGAAGACCTGGTTCAGTCTGCTTTCCACCATACTGGGAGATGAATTCACCTTTCAGCAGGACAATAACCTAAAACACATCCAAATCTACACTGTGAATGACCAAGTTAGCGTTTTGACTTAAATCCACTGGAAAATATGGCAAGACCTGAAAATAGTTGTCCAGCAATGATCAACAACAAATTTTACAAAGCTCTAAGAATTAAAAAAAATATATGGGCAAATGTTGCACAATCCAGAAATCTGTAGTCGCTGCCAAAGGTGATTCTAATAAGTTGAATACTTATCTAATCAAGATAGTTTTATTTTTCATATTTTATTTTACAAATGTTAGTTGTGCTTCTACATTGACAGTATTTAATGTACATTGTGAACAAAAAATGACAAATCCATTCATCCCCGTGCCATGGAAGGCCCGGGGACGAAGCCCAAAACAAACACATATACAAAACATGCAGGGATGTAACCCAAACAAAATAGTGAGGTTAAATCTCTACTAAATACACGGGAGGAGACCCACGTAGATTCCACGTCACATTACGTTGACAAATCACATTGGAAGATCCCCAAGAACACAGTGGCCTACATCATTCTTAAATAGAAGAAGTTTGGAACCACCTAAGACCCTTCCTAGAGCTGGCCAAACTGAACAATCGGGGGAGAAGGCCCTTGTTCAGAGAGGTGACCAAGAACCTGATGGTCACTCTGACAAAGCTACAGAGTTCCTCTATCAAGATTGGAGAACCTTCCAGAAGGACAAACATCTCTGCAGCACTCCACCAATCAGGGCTTTATGGTAGAGTGGCCAGATGGAAGCCACTCCTCAGTAAAAGGCACATGACCGCCAGCTTAGAGTTTGCCAAAAGCAACCTAAAGGACTCTCGGACCATGAGAAACAAGATTCTCTGATAAAACCAAGAGTAAACTCTGGCCTGAATGCCAAAGGTCACATCTGGAAGAAACCTGGCACCATCCCTACGGTTAAGCATGCCGTGGGGATGTCTTTCAGCAGCAGCGACTAGGAGACTAGTAAGGTTTGAGGGAAAGATGAACAGAGCAAAGTACCGAGAGAACCTTGATGAAAACCTGCTCCAGAGCGCTCAGGGCCTCAGACTGGCGCGAAGGTTCACGTTCCAGCAGGTCAACATCCCTAAGCACACAGACAAGACAATGCATGAATGGCTTCGGGACAAGTCTCTGAATGTCTTTGAGTGGCCCAGCCAGAGCCCGGACTTGAACACGATCGAACATCTCTGGCAGTAAAATCACTCAATCACATCCTTCCCAAAATATCATCAGCAAGCTCTGAAGTTTTCTCCAAGCAAATAAACAAGACATCATCATTCTGCACCTGCAGATCTCATTCTGACTCAGAGATAAAGAAAGAAATGAGATAGAGAGAGCAAGAGAAAGAGACAGAGAAAGATAGAATGGTGGACTCCTTTTCACCATTGTTTGACTGTGTAGGTTCAATGTGATTGAAAGAGATAGAATGAACATGTTTCAAAGAAATGAATTTACTGGTACACCAGCACATGGGTTCTATGGTCTTGCAGTATACATGCTAGTCTGTTTAATGGACATAAAAGTTTTACTTCATTATGATACTTTTCTTCAAATCTGAGCATAAATGCTCCATAAAGAAAGTATACTGTAAGACCTCTACAGGTACGTTTTTATGGATTTTACTACACTACAAAACAATGTACCTATCGCCAGACATTGGTCTTTTAAGCTTTGTAAGATTCAATGAAACCAGACGAAAGCCAAGTTAACCCTGAGGAGTGAGATGTACCGAGGGCCAGTGCTGACCAAATAAAACCTGTTTATTTTTCAAGTGCACAGGATACAATAGGTGTACAGTACAGTGAAATGCTTACTTGAAAGCTATTCCCCAACAACGCAGTGTTCAAAATCAAAGGTAAGAAAATAATAACTGTTTTTAAAATCAGCTATATGGATGTAGTCAGTACCAGGATGTAGTCAGTACCATGTGCAGGGGTACCGGTGGTAGATGAGGTAGATATGTACATGTAAGATATGTACATGTAGTAAAAGTAAATGGAAAAGCAGGATAAATAACACAAAGCAGTAGCAGCGTATACGATGAATGTACAGTTGAAGTCGGAAGTTTACAGACACTTAGGTTGGAGTCATTAAAACTAGTTTTTAACCACTCCACAAATGTCTTGTTAACAAACTATAGTTTTGGCAAGTCAGTTAGGACATCTACTTTTTGCATGACAAAAGTTATTTTTTCCAACAATTGTTCACAGACAGATTATTTCACTTATAATTCACTGTATCACAATTCCAGTGGGTCAGAAATTTACATACACTAAGTTGACTGTGCCTTTAAAAAGCTTAGAAAATTCCAGAAAATTATGTCATGGCTTTAGAAGCTTTTGATAGGCTAAATGACATCATTTGAGTCAATTGTAGGTGTACCTGTGGATGTTTTTCAAGGCCTACTTTCAAACTCAGTGCCTCCTTGCACCATGGGACCACTCAGTCATCATACCGCTCAGGAAGGAGATGCGTTCTGTCTCCTAGAGATTAAAGTACTTTGGTGCGAAAAGTGCAAATCAATCCCAGAACAACAGCAAATTACTTTGTGAAGATGCTGGAGGAAACAGGTACAAAAGCATCTATATCCACAGTAAAACGAGTCCTATATCAACATAACCTGAACAGCCGCTCAGCAAGGAAGAAGCCACTGCTCCAAAACCGCCATAATAAAGCCAGACTACGGTTTGAAACTGCACATGGGGACAAATATCATACATTTTGGAGAAATGTCCTCTGGTCTGATGAAACAAAAATAGAACTATTTGGCCATAATGACCATAATTATGTTTGGAGGAAAAGGGGGAGGCTTGCAAGCCGAAGAACACCATCCCAACCTAAAGCACTGAGGTGGCAGCATCATGTTGTGGGGGAGCTTTGCTGCAGGAGGGACTGGTTCACTTCACAAAATAGATTGCATCATGAGGGAGGAAAATTACGTGGATATATTGAAGCAACATCTCAAGACATCAGTCAGGAAGTTAAAGCTTGGTCGCAAATGGGTCTTCCAAATTAACATTGACCCCAAGCATACCTCCAAAGTTGTGATAAAATGGCTTAAGGACAACAAAGTCAAGGCATTGGAGTGGCCATCACAAAGCCCTGACCTCAATCCCATAGACAATTTGTGGGCAGAACTGAAAAAGTGTGTGCGAGCAAGGAGGCCGACAAACCTGACTCAGTTACACCAGCTCTGTCAGGAGGAATGGGCCAGAATTCACCCAACTTATTGTGGGAAGCTTGTGGTAGGCTACCTGAAACGTTTGACCCAAGTTAAACAATTTAAAAACAATGCTCCCAAATACTAATTGAGTGTATGCAAACGTATGACCCACTGGGAATGTGATGAAAGAAATAAAAGCTGAAATAAATCATTCTCTCTATTATTATTCTGACATTTCACATTCTTAAAATAAAGTGGTGATCCTAACTGACCTAAGACAGGGAATGTTTTACTATGATTGAATGTCAGAAATGGTGAAAAACTGAGTTAAATGTATTTGGCTAAGGTGTATGTAAACTTCTGACTTCAACTGTAGGTCAGTATTGTGGAGTAACTAGAATGTTGTTGATCCATCCTCATTTTAAAATCATCATTGGCCTCGTGGTGAAATCCCTGAGTGGTTTTCTTACTCTCTGTCAACTGAGATAGAAAGGCCGCCTGTATTTTTGTAGTGACTGGGTGTATTGATGCGCCATGTATCATTTTTAACCTCACCATGCTCAAACGACTATTCAATGTCTGATCTTTTTTTACCCATCTATCAATAAGTGCCCTTCTTTGTGAGGCATTGGATTACCTCCCTGGTCTTTGTCGTTGAATCTGTGCTTGAAATTCACTACTAGACTGAGTGAACTTACAGAAAATTGTATGTGTGGGGTACAAAGATGGGGTAGTCATTGAAAAATCATGTTAACCTCTATTATTGCACACAGGGTGAGTCCATTCATCGTGTTATGTGAATTGTTAAGCACATTTTTACTCCTGAAATTATTTAAACTTGCCTTAACAAAGGGTGTAAACAGAGTAAATTACTCCCCCCGTCTTCAAAACATACACATACACTACTGGTCAAAAGTTTTAGAACGCCTACTCATTCAAGGGATTTTCTTTATTTTTACTATTTTTTTTACATTGTAGCATAATAATGAATACATCAAAAGTATGAAAAAACACAAATGGAATCATGTAGTAAACAAAAAAAGTGTTGAACAAATCAAAATATACTTTATATTTGAGATTCTTCAAAGTAGCCACCCTTTGCTTTGATGACAGCATGCACCTCTAGGCATTGTGTTATTTTATAGTTGTGATATCTTCACTACTATTCTACAATGTAGAAAATAGTAATAATTTAAAAAACTAAATGACTACCCAGACTATTTGCATTGCCCCCCACCCCCCCACCCCTTCTACACTGCTGCTACTCTCTGTTATTATCTACGCATAGTCACTTTAATAACTCTACCTACGTGTACATATTACCTCAATTGCATCGACACCGGTGCCCCTGCACATTGACTCTGTACCGGTACCCCCTGTATATAGCCCCGCTATTGTTATTTACTGCTGCTCTTTAATTATTTGTTATCCTTATCTATAACTTTTTTTGCAGGTATTTACTTAAAAGTGCGTTATTGGTTAAGGGCTTGTATAAGTAAGCATTTCACTGTTGTATTGTACACCTGTTGTATTCGGCGCAAATACAATTTGATTTGATTTGACTTCCTGTATTTCAAAGCTGAAGTATTTGTATCCAACATTACTGTAGTCAGTGAGATAATCGCAGTGTTTATCTGTTTCATGATAACGATGATAATTTTCACACTAAAACCTTTAGAATAATCCGTACAGTAGTCACCTAATCTTTCTGCCTTAATTTAGCATCATAGATTGCTTAATATATATTTTTTAATCCATGTTTTGCATGTATTCATGTTTTTATGTTTAAGCTTTCTAAAAGCTTAGCCGAATTGTTGTTTGCCTCCATTTCTTCCAATCCAGCCTGAAACAGCAGTACACCTGACCGTTACTAAACCCTCCAGATGGTTTCTTCCTCCTGTCTCTGGCACTAAGTTGATGTGCATTACTTACATGGTGGAACGTACAACAGAAGGACTGGGTATAGTCAGCTCTGCTGGGCTACGCACAGCCATAATTATCCATTCCTCTCAGTGTGGGTAGTAGAATCAAGGCTGGATTGTGTCAAGGTTGTAGCTACCACCCTGAGATAGATGGTATTTATCTTAGGGTGGTAGCTCTTTCCCATTTGATCTTCTTTAAAGACACTGAATAAGCCCGTCTGAGATAAATGATGAGGATAAGGCCAAAACCAGACACTGTTTGCTTCTGATGAGTCTAAACAGACCCCAGCAAGATTGATGTGTTTATTTTGCAGAATAAAACATTGATTAGAGGCATCTCCTCTCTGGAAAAACTACACAGATTGGGGTTTTCTAATCGGGTATGTGTTCTGCATGGAGGTTGTCCAACAACTACAACAACACAGATTAAAGTACAGTACAGCACTGTTCAATACTGATAAGCAACGTTGTGTAACCCTCCTGTCTATGTCAGACATGCTCATTCATTTGTGAATGTGGTGCAGAGACAGCACGGTGCGTCAATGCTGAGTGCAGAATACCCAGACCTCACAATGAAGCCAAGTCCAAAGATTGAAATCATCTCCCATATACCTGTCTAACAACTCACATTGAGTGTGAAACACATCCATCTTAGAGCAGATAATTTCAATAGAAAAACCTTGTAACCTTCTCATAACAGAAGATGACACACTGTCAGAGAGATTGAGGGCCATGCTGGAGATATGAGTACGCTGATGTGTCCCTCGTTATAGGTTCCAGTTAATTGCAAACTTTTGTTTCCTCCAGCTGTTTTCATGCACGTCTTTGCACAGTCAGTTGCGATAAGAAAGAGTCCATCTACAGTAGTAGATGTGGCATGAACCAGTCCACACACTACATTGACACATGCTCACTACAATGTACCAAAGCTCACAAGACACTGTCATTATTGCTGACCCTAAAAAGCCAATGTTTATTTTTGGTTGGCAGCAATAGTATGTCCGATCTCGGGGACACACAATACGTCACTACTACACAATGCTAAGCTAGCTGCCATCTGTAACACCAGCACCTTGATGAATGCACCTGTGTGCGTACAGTATGACAGAGGTCCCAATGTATGGATCAGCAACCTTCACCACAGCTGATATCACTACAAACACTCTAATAGAGTGGCATAGGCTGGAAAGCTGAAGCTGGGCCACTATTAGACGAAAATCACTCTAAAAACAACCCATTCTGATCACACAGGTCTCAGGGGCCCAGAGGCAGTGTGTCAGTCAAAGACATAAATCTATCTCTCTGGCCCTTAAGCACCACATCTCCACCCAGCCACCAGCACCTCTATCATCAGTAAGTCCATATTATGTTGATAATAAGAGGGCAGTGGAGGGAGTAAAGTCTCTCTGAGTGTGTGTGTGTGTGTGTGTGTGTGTGTGTGTGTGTGTGTGTGTGTGTGTGTGTGTGTGTGTGTGTGTGTGTGTGTGTGTGTGTGTGTGTGTGTGTGTGTGTGTGTGTGTGTGTGTGTGTGTGTGTGTGTGTGTGTGTGTGTGTGTGTGTGTGTGTGTGTGTGTGTGTGTGTGTGTGTGTGTGTGTGTGTGCGTGCGTGTGTGTGTGTGTGTGTTTGCTCATGCAGGAGAGTGTGTGTCTTTCTAATAAAAACTATCAGAGACTGCTACTCTCTCTGGTGTAGTATGGATCTCCCTCTACCTTGCATACCCTGGCTCATCTAAAACTTGTCTGCTAAGCCTAAGTCATCAAGGTAATAGAATTACTCAGCTATAATTTTGTGTGAACATTTTCTTAAATAATTTATTGTTTGGTGCACTGTCTGGCTATACAGTAGTTTACCTTCTTAACTTTAGACCTTACTTTAAATTAGACAGCCAGGTCTTAGGGAAAGCACAAGGTTTCTATGATCTCTGATCAATGTCTGTCAGCGAAAACGGCCGCGGATGGAATTTTCAGAAAGTTTGCAAAGAGGTCTTTCGTAGAAGTGATTGATGCTGTATTGGTGGTCCTACAACCTCTTTCCCTAATGATCTACCTACCACATGTGACCGAAATCTCACACTTTCTATCAAAATGTGATATGCTTTGATTTGTAGTATTTCATTTGAAAGTAGACTAGGCCCTGTAGGCTACGCAGTGGGCGGGTGTCCATTCTAATATTCTACTTCATATTTTGATTTTCCTACGCACCTGTGATCTGAGACATTTCTTAAGGAGTCAAAGGTTCTAGATCAGGCTGTAATGCTCTTATAAATACTATATACTTCATAACCGTAATCCCCATCAAATCAACCATAAAAACCACTGAGCAAATCACCAGTGTAACCAATCTCCTGTTATGGCATTGCTAAACATGGCATGAAAATAATGAACACGTTTGAGCCCCCGAGCAAATGAATTAACATTTATATGTAAAAGCCAAACTTAAACATTATAGAGGTTTACTCTCCACACTGCAACCATCTGTCTGAGTTTCTGATCCAAATAGAGGGTTAGAGAGAGAAAGAGATTGAGAGAGTATGAGAGGGAGGGGATGAGACATAGAGAGAGAGAGAGAGAGAGAGAGAGAGAGAGAGAGAGAGAGAGAGAGAGAGAGAGAGAGAGAGAGAGAGAGAGAGAGAGAGAGAGAGAGAGAGAGAGAGAGAGAGAGAGAGAGAGAGAGAGAGAGAGAGGATGAGACATAGAGACAGGAAAGAGGAGGGAGAGAGGGGGAGAGAGAGAGACCAATCTGTGCTATTCACTCTGACTCCTAATGAGAAGTCCTGTAGTTTCAGGTCTGCTGTTTTTCCATGCAGGGCGACAGAGCCTGAAGAGCAACAACTCATGTACGGACAGGCTAAAATATGACTGGGACAGTGCAGACCACTGAAGGGGGTGAAAATAGCTCCATGTCAGGGAGGTTGGGGGTGTGAGGTGGGGGGTCTGTCATCCAGCATGGGGTGGCTACAGTAATGGCAGAAAGGGGATGATGAGAAGGAACAAGGCCTTCTGAATAAGAAGTGTCCCAATGAGCTGTAAAATGTATTCATCTGTGCCTGATCATAATCATTTAACCAGAGGAATCAATGCCTTCATGCAGCCCAGCCTCAACATTCATTAGAACAAAACCACTAGCAGGACCATTGAAGAAATGATTAATGTGATGATTGATTGGAATAACACAAAAATACATGCAGGCCAAGCTGGCAATTCTCTTTTTGTTTTCACCTATCAGATTTGCTCAGTGCGTTGATTTTGCCAGCAAGGAGGAGGGACAAGGGGCGTAATGTCTGCCTCACCAGCAAAAAAGTCAAGGTCGATGATTACACACTAATACAATTTCCCTCTGATCGGGGTTTAAACTGCACACACGATGGCCTGTCCTTGAAGCAAGAGCAGATTTACAAACACTGACAATACTTTAATGGTGCTATTGAATCCAATATGTGTGCCTGCAACAAAAGTCTTCATGAAAAAAAGTTTTATTTTCAGTTGATTTTTTCTTTTTTAACCCCTTGGGCCCTTGTCTGTCTCTACAGCCTTTCTCTCACTCATTTGGTATTTGTAACTGTCTGCTATTGTAAATTGTTCACTATACTACATTTTTCATGGACTGTCACGTTCTGACCTTAGTTCCTTTGTTTTGTCTTTTGTTTTAGTATGGTCAGGGTGTGAGTTGGTCTATGTTAGTTTTTCTATGATTTGCTATTTCTGTGTTTGGCCTGGTATGGTTCTCAATCACAGGCAGCTGTCAATCGTTGTCCCTGATTGAGAATCATATTTAGGTAGCCTGTTTTCAGTTTTCATTCAATAAGATGAACACTTAGCACGCTGCGCTTTGGTCCTCACCTTCTTCCGACAGCCGTTACATGGACACTATATATAAAAACTATGTGGACACCCAATAACTAGGGGGATTCGGCCATTTCAGCCACAGCCGTTGCTGACAGGTATATAAAATTGAGTACACCGCCAAACATTTGCAGTAGAATGGCCGTACTGAAGAGCTCAATGACTTTCAACTTGGCACGGTCATAGAATGCTACCTTTCCAACATGTCAGTTCGTCAAATTTCGTCTCTTCTAGAACTGTTATTGTGAAGTGGAAACGGCTAGGAGCAACAACGGCTCAGCCGCGAAGTGGTACAGTAGTCCACACAAGCTCACAGAACGGGACCGCAGAGTGCTGAAGTCTGTCTTTGATTGCAACACTCACTACCGAGTTCCTAACTGCCTCTGGAAGCAACGTCAGCACAAGAGATGTTCGTGGAGAGCTTCATTAACTAGGTTTCCATGGCCGGGCAGCCACACACAAGCCTAAGATCACCATATGCAATGCCAAGCGTCGACTGGAGTGGCGTAAAGCTCACCGCCATTGGACTCTTGAGCAGTGGAAACGTGTTCTCTGGAGTAATGAATCACGCTTCACCATCTGGCAGTCCGACAGACGGATTTGGGTTTACCTGCCCGAATGCATAGTGCCAACTGTTAAGTTTGGTGGAGGAGGAATAATGGTCTGGGGCTGTTTTTCATGGTCCGGGCTAGGCCCCTTCGTTCCAGTGAAGGGAAATCTTAATGCTACAGCATACAATGGCATTCTAGACGATTCTGTGCTTCCAACTTTGTGGCAACAGTTTGGGGAAGGAACTTTCCTGTTCCAGCATGACAATGCCCCCGTGCACAAAGCAAGGTCCATACAGAAATGGTTTGTTGAGATCGGTGTGGAGGAACTTGTCTGCACAAAGCCCTGACCTTAACCCCATCAAACACCTTTGGGATGAATTGGAACACCGACTGGGAGCCAGGCCTAATCACCCAACATCAGTGCCCGACCTCACTAATGCTCTTGTGGCTGAATTGAAGCAGTTCCCAGCAGCAATGTGGAAAGCCTTCCCAGAAGAGTAGAGGCTGTTACAGCAGCAAAGAGGGGACCAACTCCATATTAATGCCCATGATTCTGGAATAAGATGTTCGATGAGCAGGTGTCCACATACCTTTGGTCATATAGTGTAGTTTGCAGAGTTTTGGCACAACTTTTGATTTTGTGGCAAAATAATACTTTAATATATAGCAATAAAGACGGAGATGGTCTGGGTGGAATATATTTTTCATTTCTTGGCTTTTATGTTATTGCAACTTTCGTATGAACTAGATGAAGAAGAATTGACGAAACAAACCGAATTTGAATACCCAAGGGATAAAAGTTATTTGTTCATTGAGCATAATGCAGTATTGGGCATTTTGTTTAGGTCTGGGGTCGAGGATGTCTGAGTTTCTTTGAGGGTTGGCAATTGATTTCACCCTATTGTGTAGTTTATGGTGACAGCGTTACCATAATGTTGCATTCAAATACATGTACATCGTGACTGTAACATGCTGGCTGAGCTACATACCTCACCCATCTGCAAGAGTGATGTCTTTACCAACCTTCTTTACAGAGATATACAGCTAAAGCAATATGCAAAGCAGAGGGCAAGTGCAGATTAATAAAATGAGTCATATAAAACCATAGCGTGTAGAGGCATCCTCTGTGTACAATATCAAAATGCTATAGAAGAGACACACTGAGGCTCTCATCTCCTCTGTAGCTCCTGCTCCCTCCATCTCCTGTGGCCTCATTAACACCAGTACAACGTATAGCCTCAAATCGTTATTTGTTGAATAATTAACCTCTTGGGTTTTCCCTCCCTGTCTCACAGATAGCTAATGTAAATCTGTTTACGTTCACTGCCTGGTATCCTAAAGGAGTTTGAGCCTCTCTCTACATTGCTCAGCTTCGCGTGGCAATGCCTCAACACAAACCAGAGAGAGATTGAGTCTGAGCTGGGAATCTGGGAAGTGTGTGTATGGGGGCAATAGAGCGATAAAGGCTTATTGGAGCCTTAAGTCTGTAACGCAATTAACTTCGCCATCTGCATTGGCCAATGTGCTGCAGAGCGACGCTCTTTTCCATGAGAAGGGATCATATGTATGTGTGATTTGCACACGCTCTGGCTCTGCATGAAGTGTGCAGCTGTGAGGATGAGAAGCAGCGAGACTCAGAGGAGAATAGATGCTCCTTGCTGCCCTGCATCACTGATGATGCTGCAAATGACAGAAGCCAAGGCAGATCAAGGAAACCTGAGCTAGACAGACAGAGAGAGACAGGCAGACATACAGAGAGACCACTGAGTAACAAATAGATGGGCATGCTGGCCAAGAGAAAAAGAGGGTGTGTATACAAATGCACACAGGCATGAACATGGCCATGCAAACACACACACACACACACACACACACACACACACACACACACACACACACACACACACACACACACACACACACACACACACACACACACACACACACACACACACACACACACACACACACACACACACACACACACACACACACACACACACACACACCAAAATGATCACATTAGGAGCTATATTTGTCTCTGGCTTCATGCAGTGACCGTCAAACACTCAGCATCTTTTAGGATCCTTCCCTCCAAACACCCAGGCTCATGCAATCCCAGGCTGGGAAAGTGCGTCTCCTCTGTCTGAACAAGGTGCCATATAGCCCTCATCCAATCTCCTCCACCAGAGGAAGAAACCTTTCTGTATACACTCTTAGAAAAAAATAGTTCTAAAATGGTTCTCTGGCTTTCCCCACTGGATAATTATTTTTGATTCCAGGTAGAACAATTTTGGGTTCCATGTAAAACCCTCTGCAGAAAGGGTTCTACGTGGAACCCAAAACGGTTCAACTTGGAATTAAAGGTTATACCTAGAACCATCAAGGGTTCTTCAAATGGTTCTGCTACGGGGACAGAAGAATCCTTTTAGGTTGCAGATAGCACATTTTTTTCTAAGAGTGTAATGTAACCCCCCCCCCCCTCGACCTTATCGTGCATTCAAATGCTTAATCCTGTGACAAAGGGAGTGAGTGAATGAGTCAGTCTTACAGAAAGGTCAAACCGCTAGTTAATCTGCTGTCCCCATCCCCACACTCTGCTCTGCTCTGCTCCGCCTGCTGCTTCCCACTGTAAATCCAGCAGTGTCATTGAACCCCAAGCTGGAGGTCGCAATACCAGTCTGTAGCATCTCTCTCCACAATGTAATGCACACATTAATAAGCATCATTGAATACTTGTATTCTTATGGGCTTAATAATGACATGTTTCATGTACAGTTCCATGTGAGATGACAGACTGGGAAAGACTGGACATTTACAAAAACATCCTAATATTTTCTCTATTGTTGTGGCTGTACTCTCGAAAAATGACCGAAAACATTGGAATAAGAATATCTGTTACAGTTTCTTCTCTTTCTTCTACTACGTTGTGACTCTGCTGCCTTGTGTGACAGCATTGTTACACATCAGACACCTAGAGTTATGGCGGCAAATTCCTTCACTCTCACTTGCTCTCTCCTGTCTAGAGTTTTTCTCCCATCATCCCTGTTGTTGTGTGTGAGTGAGGGAGCTGCTAACAGGCTTTTCATAGCGGCTCTCTGAAGCAGCTGGAGAACAACCCACAGCCTGTCCACTCCAGGAGTCCTGCCAAGCTGTCATATGCCCCTCCACTGCTCCCTTCGCTGTGCTTGTGGACAAAATAGCGGAGCAGAAGTAGCCCAATGGGCCAAGGTAAGGCAAGCTGGGCTCTCTGGATCCATCCACTCTGACTGTAACACTCAGACTGCTGAGCATTGGTATGTATGAGCTTATAAATTCATTAATATGTAGAATATACAAAATGCTGCCGTCTCAATCTGGAAGAGCACGATAAACCTGGTACTGTAGTTTATGTGTATCGTCCGGAATGTTAAGTTATTTCCAGGGTATAGCTGCAACCATTTGAGGGCTGTCAAGGAAAGCCTGTATGCTTTGGGTTGTTCTATAGGGAGTGAGAGAGATGAAAACATCAAGAAGAGAAATTCAGCTGCCTCACAGTACAGTTCCTCTGCTCTGCTGTTGCCTTTTGTCAGTCTATAACTCAGCCAGTCAGTCAGTAAGTGAGTCGGTGATCGTGTGAGACAGAGGTGTGTGTTACCCCTTACAAGGCTGCATCAGACAGGCACTGCGTGCCCCCCCGTCTCTGTCTCTCTGTCTGTCTCTCTGGTGGCCTCATTAAACTGCCTTGCCATGATCTCTAGAGCGCTGTGCTTTTCCTCTTACAGCAGCCCCTCACAGACTGAAACTGACATCCCTCCTCCAGACCCATACAGATCAAAAACTCTCCCATTCTATCAAAACTCCTCAGTTCCGCAAGTATGGCCGCTCCAGCTGCCCATCCGCCCGACAACAACAAACCAGAGAAATCACAGTGCAGCATTGCCACGTGATACAAAGACAAAACAAACAGTCATCAGCGGATTGCTGAAAACAGAGGTGAAGTAAATCCCCACAACACACATGCACGTGAAATGGATGTCAGTGTGCTGCTAACATTCCCCATACTGGGCTCAAACCAATGATCCTCTGATCGCAGACACATGGGACCACCCTCCTTGACAACGTAGGAGCTATCGAAACCATCTGAGCTATCGATAACTCTATCGCCGACATTTAAAGATAGCTGTGGAGTGAGCTTACAGCACATTCTTAACTCCGTTACACACGCACACATACACTGATACCCCACCCCGCAGTGTCTCTGATTGTGCTATTTGTTATTGAGACAGTGTAATGACGTCCCTGGGAGGGTCACGATCCCCTGGGATGCAGTAGGAGAATGATACGGTCAGCAGCCATGGGCTGGGCTATCCCTGGGCTTTAACTTATACTCCTCTGAGGTTTCAAATCCTCCTTCAAACCAACACTCCTTCAACACTGCTGCAGTCAAATGCTTTTCCCTTTGAAAAACAACACCTAAAGCAACAATTTCAGGCTAACGGACACCTTGCACATCTTCATACACAGCATGCAGCTCCTTAGGGAGAACTTTAGAGGATATCTGACTGGGTATTGATGCTCATTCTTCCAAGCCATTTTACTCAGAGTTTAAAAAAATATATATATAAAAAAATGATTCATCATTACAGAGGAAAAAAGCAAAGACATCCTTGCTCAGATAATCAAGGACATCTACACCCGGAGATTAAAAAAGCCCAAATGGGGCCCAAAAGCTGATAATTACCCAAGAATCCATTAAGTGATGTAAAATGAATGGTCTTCAGTGAGAGAGTAGAAGGCTTCCCATGACTCATGAGAGAGTGTGCATGCGTGTGACAAAAGCGATTCACTGTGATATCAGGACACGGAAGGAAATTATGTGAACGGTGTTGCAGCATACAGTTACCACAAAGCACATATGAATTCATTGTTAATTGTGAAAACATTTTTACTTTATAATTTTACTAGAGCCAGCCAGCTGACCAAATACAGAGTAGTGGATAGCTAAGATTAGGATACTCATATGGATATCAATGACTTATATTCTTCACAGAGTAGATGTGCACATCCAAACAGCACGATTCTATTAGTGAGAGAATGTAAATTAATATCAAGGTCAGCTTGAGCTAATGAAGGTCATGCTGCTTTGTCCAGTGCTCAAATTGAAAGACTTATCCTCTAATGCACCCAGACATTAGTTTGAATACTGAAGGACGTTGCTGGGTTTCATGTAACTCTGCAGCAGGTTACATAATAAAGTCCTCACCGAGTTGGACAGGAATGATGGCCCCTATACAAGCACATATCTCTTATCGACAGAGTTATCTGCATGACATAGAAACGTTATGCCCATAGTGGCTGTCATGACAATGAGCTTAATGAGTGTTTCCTGGAGTCGTCAATTTCATGCCTGTCAGTTGTGCTGAGAATGCCACAAAACTGGCTTAGATGGCATACATCAACCAAGTGGGATGGAAAGCTAATATGTGGAGAGTGAAAGTGACTTCTACTGAGATCATTATAACAACATTATGTTATAGAATTCACACATTTCATCCCTGCCTAGCTATGCGATTCAATGCATGTGGGCCTATTACAGGCAAAATATTCCCAGATTGGAGTGTAATGGACGTTGGGCAGTACATAGCCTGCTGTAGCATGATAAGCTTCATCAAGGTAGAATAGAAATGAGAAACGTTTCACAGAAGATTATCAAGCCATATAAAGCACTGTGTGACCCTGATGATTGATCAAAGAGAAAGCCGGCCGTCTTTAGAGTACCACGATCAACCAGAACATAGGCGTTTCATCTCTGTGTGGGCATGATAATGAACGATGCTATTACTGAGAGACAACTTGGCCCGCAGGTGTGTATGCCTGTACCTCCCTTTGACAAACAGTGATCATTCAGTTGGATGAAATGCGTTTGGTTGAAGCCATACATACGTTTTTTTTACATAGATGTAGGATCTTAATTTGACCCAGTTTGCTACCACAGGAAAATCATTTGAATTCTTGTGTGGATCATAATTAATGGCCATTTTTGAATGCCAATTTTTTTTAGGGCAAATCAAGTCTGAAATTTTAATGTGGAAATTAGGCCTACAAACTTTTGAATCCTTTTAAAACATTGAATACACTACACGCTGTGCAAGAAATTTCAACAACAGGGTGCTCAAATTAAGATGCTATATCTGTAAACACAGCCAAGTCTATTCTCCATCATGTCTTAGACAGAAGTCCTGGGTGTCATCAGGGTTAATATGCTCACCAGAGACGCAATCTGATGTGAAGCCAACCTGGCTTTCCACCCACACCGACACTACTCACCACAGAGCCGTAATTCATTAAGCACATAACAAAGTGCTGCTGGTGTTGGGTAGTAGTGAGTACCATCGGAGGGCGGGAACTCATTTAAGTACTAATAGACTTCTATGTTGTACATGGTCCGTGGGCTTAATTAAGAGGTGTTTATGACAAAGTACGCAAAGTCACTCTCCTGCGTCAAAAGCCAACACGGTATGAATAATTATGATGGGCTTATATGACTCACTGGTAGAGGGAAAGGGAAATTACACATACACACACACACACACAACACCACCACCACAAAATCCCCTCCCGCTGGATGCTAGGGAAGAGAAACCGAAATGAATCCATCACAGAAGTATATTTGAGCAGAGAACACAAAAATGTAGAGGTAAGTGTGTGGTCATGGTATGCTTATCACTGATGACTTTTGACTATACCTTACTATACCTTAAATCACTGCACTCCAACTGATGCAGTACGTTTAAATTTGGCACAGAGGCTACAGACAACACTCCTTTCAAACCGTATGGTATGGTACCTGATATCAATCAGGTTGTGCTTTTGAATCTCAATTACTGCTTACAGTGCCTTGCGAAAGTATTCGGCCCCCTTGAACTTTGCTACCTTTTGCCACATTTCAGGCTTCAAACATAAAGATATAAAACTTGTTTTGTGAAGAATCAACAAGTGGGACACAATCATGAAGTGGAACGACATTTATTGGATATTTCAAACTTTTTTAACAAATCAAAAACTGAAAAATTGCAAAATTATTCAGCCCCCTTAAGTTAATACTTTGTAGCGCCACCTTTTGCTGCGATTACAGCTGTAAGTCGCTTGGGGTATGTCTCTATCAGTTTTGCACATCGAGAGACTGAAATTTTTTCCCATTCCTCCTTGCAAAACAGCTCGAGCTCAGTGAGGTTGGATGGAGAGCATTTGTGAACAGCAGTTTTCAGTTCTTTCCACAGATTCTTGATTGGATTCAGGTCTGGACTTTGACTTGGCCATTCTAACACCTGGATATGTTTATTTTTGAACCATTCCATTGTAGATTTTGCTTTATGTTTTGGATTATTGTCTTGTTGGAAGACAAATCTCCGTCCTAGTCTCAGGTCCATCCATTCTTCCAGAATGGTCCTGTATTTGGCTCCATCCATCTTCCCAACAATTTTAACCATCTTCCCTGTCCCTGCTGAAGAAAAGCAGGCCCAAACCATGATGCTGCCACCACCATGTTTGACAGTGGGGATAGTGTGTTCAGGGTGATGAGCTGTGTTGCTTTTTCGCCAAACATAACGTTTTGCATTGTTGCCAAAAAGTTCAATTTTGGTTTCATCTGACCAGAGCACCTTCTTCCACATGTTTGGTGTGTCTCCCAGGTGGCTTGTGGCAAACTTTAAACAACACTTTTTATGGATATCTTTAAGAAATGGCTTTCTTCTTGCCACTCTTCCATAAAGGCCAGATTTGTGCAATATACGACTGATTGTTTTCCTATGGACAGAGTGTCCCACCTCAGCTGTAGATCTCTGCAGTTCATCCAGAGTGATCATGGGCCTCTTGGCTGCATCTCTGATCATTCTTCTCCTTGTATGAGCTGAAAGTTTAGAGGGACGGCCAGGTCTTGGTAGATTTGCAGTGGTCTGATACTCCTTCCATTTCAATATTATCGCTTGCACAGTGCTCCTTGGGATGTTTAAAGCTTGGGAAATCTTTTTGTATCCAAATCCGGCTTTAAACTTCTTCACAACAGTATCTCGGACCTGCCTGGTGTGTTCCTTGTTCTTCATGATGCTCTCTGAGCTTTTAACGGACCTCTGAGACTATCACAGTGCAGGTGCATTTATACGTAGACTTGATTACACACAGGTGGATTGTATTTATCATCATTAGTCATTTAGGTCAACATTGGATCATTCAGAGATCCTCACTGAACTTCTGGAGAGAGTTTGCTGCACTGAAAGTAAAGGGGCTGAATAATTTTGCATGCCCAATTTTTCAGTTTTTGATTTGTTAAAAAAGTTTGAAATATCCAATAAATGTTGTTCCCCTTCATTATTGTGTCCCACTTGTTGTTGATTCTTCCCCAAAAAATACAGTTTTATATCTTTATGTTTGAAGCCTGAAATGTGGCAAAAGGTCGCATAGTTCAAGGGGGCCGAATACTTTCGCAAGGCACTGTATGTGTTCAGATGTTTTTATAAAGTCCTTGAATCTTCTTAAACTCTGAATAAAGACATTGCCAATAACAGAAGAGACATTAAGTATTTATATGAATAAGGTAAACCATTTATTGAATAATGTTATTTAATGGCAATGCCACAACTAATAAAAGAGATGTGAAATTAACTGATGCAACCTTGGCCATGTACAGGCTGTTGTCAACAGCGCATTATGCACTTCATAGGTGCAAGTTGGGAAACATTATGCAGAGTTGACTTTCTGTATGACACTTTATAGACGTCCAAGTAAGAAAAACTGTCTTGTGACCCTTCAATTAATGTGTCACTCAGCCGAATATGTGGCTGTGTGGAGAGAGTGGAGCTTGAGACGGAGCAGAGTAGAGTGGAGCTCCTCTTAGCAGAAGCACACCACTGAGGATATTAGTGTGGCTGCATGGGCACTATAGAGCAGGAGGCAGCAGCAGCAACAGCAGCAGCAGCAGCAGCAGCAGCAGCAGCAGCAGCAGCAGCAGCAGCAGCAGCAGCAGCAGCAGCTTGCCTCCTGTCATCTCCTCCCCATTCACTCTCCAAATCCCTGCAGTATCAGGAAACCCTCGCCCTTTGGCGAATATGGTCTTTCAGATGACCTTTCGGGTGTATTGTCGTTGCCCTCCTATATAACTTCACGTTTGGAAAATTGAATACAGTGATATTCAATATAGCCTTGATGGCGGGTGCAGTTGATTTTTTTTTTGCCATGGTAGGGTGATTTCTGCTCTGTGGTTTGAGGTTAGCAGAGCTTTAAACCAGAATTGTTTTGGATGCCAAATTCGTCTACAGAAATGAATGCTTGGAACATTGGCTGCAGTGAATATAAGGGTATTGGGCTTTATCTCAGCTTAAAATACATCCAGGTGACCCCTAAGGTTTGCAGCAGCCACCGCCACTGTAGAATTTGAGCAGATAAATGTTTAAAATGCTGACAAAATGTTATTTGTTGACATTTACCCACAGAAGGTCCCAGAAGCTTCAAGCATGACAGGATACACAAGGTTTCTTACTGGTGCCTGAGCAAAGCGATTAAACATTGTCTACATAAAGGACACAGCCCGTTCCAAACCTGCTATACAGCAAATCATTTCCTTTTTCCTCTCTGCCAATATGGGCTTATGTTAAAAAGAAACGAGCCCAAAACAAACAGAAGTCAAGAGCGACTATGAAAGATAGACAAAGTACAGAAAGGTAAGGAAGACAGGGAGAGTGAAATAACAGTGACACAGTCCGTTTGATCAGTCTAAAACCCCTTCGTATTAGCAAGATAGATACTTATTTACCACCATCATTTGCAAATAAATTCATTAAAAATCCTACAATGTGATTTTCTGGATTTTTTTTCTCATTTTGTCTGTCATAGTTGAAGTGTACCTATGATGAAATTACAGGCCTCTCTCATCTTTTTAAGTGGGAGAACTTGCACAATTGGTTGCTGACTAAATACTTTTTTGTGCCCCACTGTATGTGTGAACGTGAGGGAGGGAGAGAGAGTGAGAGAGCAGGAGCCTCAGACAGAGAGAAAGAGTGCGTGTCAGAGAGAGAGAAATCATGACTTTCCCAATCTGCACCATTTGCCACCTGTATGTCCCTGACCCTACTGTTGAGGTGCTCTGAGTATCAATAAGGTCTTTCTCTGCCCTACATCTTTCATTGGAGAGATGTTTTCAGAGCTGAGTTGGAGGATTTTATCATCCTCCCGAAGGGACTTATTTCAGTTTAAAATCATTGATACTGATTACTTGGGGCTGTCATATGGATTTTTAAGATGTATAGTCTGCGAGGTCCCTGGCCTCTTTGTTCGGGTGTAAGCAGTCATTTATTAAACACTTTTTCCCTGACAGGCCTCGTCCAGACCAGCTACAGGATTTTCTCTGCTTCTCTCTGTATCCACTTTGGACAACATTTACTCTTCACACACCATCTGACCTTCAAAGAGGGAACTAAAAGTAGCTTGCCGTGCGCCATAAAAATAAAAAAAAGTCACTGTTCACTAGTTTATGAAAGAGAAAAGTCAAAATTCTTACAATGGTCAGTGGGTCAAAAGGATTTGAGGCAGACTTAAAAAGAATGGCTCACTGTGAGGGTTGTACGTACATGACAGGGACTCTAGCTACTGACCTCCTACAGTGGCAGAAGCAAGACATTACAATAAGCTACTGATGTGTCATTTGTCTGGACTCTAGGTCATGACAATATTAGACACCAGAAAGTATTTACTACAAACAATAAACCAAATAGCAAAAACGTAAAAAGCACAAAACAACTTTCATTGGTCGTTTTGAAAGCAGCACTTTGTTCTTTCATATTACGAAAGCGATATCGCTACTTGCAAGGTCTGTTCGAAAGGTTGTCAGAAATGTGTCAAAGTCACTTAGGACTGCAAGGTTGCAAGATTCTGAAAGACAACCATAGATGCAGAAATTACGTTAAAACGATATCAATGTCATCTCTTTATACCTCTCTCAGGGTTCTTGGTGTTAGCTGCCTCTTTAGTCATCGGTGGGGTTCACCATGTAAAAATGCATTTCCATTAACCTCTTCAGTCGACCCTCTACTTTTTCGAACATTCTGTTAAAAATCGCGCAACATTTCAGCGCCCTGCTACTCATGCCAGGAATATAGTATATGCATATGATTAGTATGTGTGGATAGAAAACACTCAGACGTTTATAAAACTGGTTAAATCACGGCTGTGACTTTTACAGAACGTGCGTTTCATTGAAAAGTGCAGGAAAACCTGATCACTGAAAGTGGAAAAATATATCCATCCGCCGCTTCAACACATTGTTATGGCCGAAAGACATTAAATATGGCTGAGGTTGCAGTACCTACAGCTTCCACATGATGTCAACAGTCTTGTCATTTGCCAATTGTTTGTTTCTTGGTCAAACGAACAAGAGACAGGCTTTTTCTTCAGGTCTCCGACCGGATATTTTGGTTG
Organism: Oncorhynchus gorbuscha; assembly: GCF_021184085.1. Lineage (NCBI taxonomy): Eukaryota > Metazoa > Chordata > Actinopteri > Salmoniformes > Salmonidae > Oncorhynchus > Oncorhynchus gorbuscha. The sequence goes on along the minus strand of NC_060174.1, from coordinate 81,715,640 downwards.
AGAAATACACGGACAGTATTTCAAGACGGATCCCTATAGAAAACACTTCGTCTCGTGATCAATTTGATCGCTTATTAACGTTTACTAATACCTAAAGTTGCATTACAAAAGTATTTCGAAGTGTTTTGTGAAAGTTTATCGTTGACTTTTTGAATTTAAAAAAATGACGTTACGTTATGAAACGCTATTTTTTTCCGTTTATCACAGAGTCTTCATAGATCGATATCTAGGCTATATATGGACCGATTTAATCGAAAAAAAGACCCAATAGTGATTATGGGACATCTAGGAGTGCCAACAAAGAAGATGGTCAAAGGTAATGAATGTTTTATATTTTATTTGTGCGGTTTGTGTAGCGCCGACTATGCTAATTATTTTGTTTACGTCCCCTGCGGGCCTTTTGGGGTGTTGCATGCTATCAGATAATAGCTTCTCATGCTTTCGCCGAAAAGCATTTTTAAAATCTGACTTGTTGCCTGGATTCACAACGAGTGTAGCTTTAATTCAATACCCTGCATGTGTATTTTAATGAACGTTTGAGTTTTAACTAATACTATTAGCATTTAGCGTAATGCATTTGCATTTCCAGAGCTCTAGATGGGACGCCTGCGTGCCAGGTAGGAGCAAGTGGTTAATGGGTTAGCATTGATTGAGGTTCTAACTTCCTATTACCAACACACTGTCAGACACAACAATAACACATCAGGATTTGGGTCGCAGCTTACAGTCATAGACATGCATAATGCATGCGTTATGACAGTGTTCAGTCTTAAATGTCATGTAGACAGTATGCACATCATTATGAGGTCACAGTCCTTGTAGGTAGTCCTCTGTTTCTCTAGCTATTTGACCTGAATTAGCTCAGCCTGTAAACTGCATTATAAATGAGGAACACGTACGTCAGTTGTCCGATAAAGACATTCGCTCACAGCAGCACAATATCACAGAAAATCCCAAATCTCGATCTAAAAACTGGATTTAAAATATTGGATACACCCTTACTGGCCAGTTTATTAGGTATAACCATCTGGTACCGGGTCGTACCCCCCTTCGCCTCCAGAACAGCCTGAATTCTTTGGTGCACAGATTATTTGAGCTTTCTCGAGATGCTGTTCTGCACGCCACTGTTGTACTGCGCCCTTGTTTGACTGTTTGTGGCCCACCTGCTAGCTTGCACAATTCATGCCATTCTCATTTGACCTCTCATTAACAAGCTGTTTTCGCCCACAGGACTGCTGCTGAATGGATGTTTGTGGCACCATTTTTGATACACTGTAGACACTGTCATGTGTGAAAAGCCCAGGAGACCAGACGCTTCTGAGAAACTGGAACCAGCGCACCTAGCACCACGCTCAAAGTCGCTTGGGTCACTTGGTTTGCCCATTCTAACGTTCAATCGAACATTAACCTAATGCCTTGATGCCCGTCTGCCTGCTTTATATAGCAAGCCATGGCCACATGATTGAATGTCTGTAGGAGCAAACCATTTTCGTGAAAGGGGTGGGGTACCCAATAAACTTACCTCTGAGTGTAAATTCTGGATACAAATCTTGGAAACAAATCTGGATAAAAATGATGAATTTAAAATATGGATCAAAATCTTGGAATGCAACATTTTAAGTCATAATGTCAGTATAATTCAAGGCTAACAGTAAATCAGAGCCATAATATGAATATCAGTTCTTACTAACTGCATGTCTTTGAGCCCAATTACAAATGATGGCAGACTGAAGCTGACAGCTAAATATTCATGTTAATGATGAACATTGCATTGAAATAAATTGATTCCAGGGTCTGTATGGCAGCTGTCAGACCGTTCAATTAATGAACATTTCCTTTTTATGACGAAGTGAGAGGGGTATTATTGGCAAGTCGAGGCCATTATACAATGATTTCTGATGTGCAGTCTCACAACATGGTGACTTCAGACTGATTGCTCTGCAGGAAGATCATTTCACCCTTTTAACCCTCTTAAGTGAGACTGAGTTATTGCATATTGAGAACATTTCCAGTGGAGGTATTGCAACGTTATTCCAACTTTTGTTTGATAAAAAAGATGAACTTGTCATGTTTGTCATTTATTATCATGTCTTGTCCCTGTGCTCCCCATTCTATTCGTTTCCCTCTGCTGGTCTTATTAGGTTCTTTCCCTCTTTCTATCCCTCTCTCTCTCCCCCTCCCTCTCTCACTCTCTCGCTCTCTCTTCTCTCTATCGTTCCGTTCCTGCTCCCAGCTGTTCCTATTCCCCCTAATCATCATTTAGTCTTCCCACACCTGTTCCCGATCCTTTCCCCTGATTAGAGTCCCTATTTCTTCCTTTGTGTTCCGTTCCTGTCCTGTCGGTTCCTTGTTTAGAATTCACCATGCTGTGATTGTGTATCGCCCTGTCCTGTCGTGTTTTTGCCTTCATCAGATGCTGCGTGTGAGCAGGTGTCTCTGTCAGCTACGGCCTGCGCCTACCCGAAGCGACCTGCAGTCTGTGGCCGCTTCTCCTGTTATTCCCCTCTACAGACTAGAGGATTTCTGTTATTCCCTGTTTGGACATTTCCTGTTAAGGATTCAGGATTTGTCGTTTTCTGTTTGGACTTGAATAAACTCTGTTTCTGTTAAGTCGCTTTTGGGTCCTCTTTCACCTGCATGACAGAAGGAACCGACCAAGGAATGGACCCAGCGACTTCAGACGCTCGTTACACTGCCGTCAAGATCCAAGGAGCCATGCTCGGCAGACACGAGCAGGAATTGTCTGCTGCTCGCCATGCCGTGGAGAACCTGGCCGCTCAGGTTTCCGACCTCTCTGGACAGTTCCAGAGTCTACGTCTCGTGCCACCTGTTACTTCCTGGCCTGCCGAGCCTCCAGAACCTAGGGTTAATAACCCACCTTGCTACTCCGGGCAGCCCACTGAGTGCCGCTCCTTTCTCACGCAGTGTGAGATTGTGTTCTCTCTCCAACCCAACACATACTCTAGAGAGAGAGCTCGGGTTGCTTACGTCATTTCACTCCTTACTGGCCGGGCTCGAGAATGGGGCACAGCTATCTGGGAGGCAAGGGCTGATTGCTCTAACAAGTTCCAGAACTTTAAAGAGGAGATGATTCGGGTATTTGACCGTTCAGTTTTTGGTAGGGAGGCTTCTAGGGCCCTGGCTTCCTTATGCCAAGGTGAACGGTCCATAACGGATTATTCTATTGAGTTTCGCACTCTTGCTGCCTCTAGTGAGTGGAACGAGCCGGCGCTGCTCGCTCGTTTTCTGGAGGGACTCCACGCAGTGGTTAAGGATGAGATTCTCTCCCGGGAGGTTCCTTCAGATGTGGACTCTTTGATTGCTCTCGCCATCCGCATAGAACGACGGGTAGATCTTCGTCACCGGGCTCGTGGAAGAGAGCTCGCATCAACGGTGTTTCCCTGCTCCGCATCGCAACCATCTCCCTCCTCTGGCTTTGAGACTGAGCCCATGCAGCTGGGAGGGATTCGCATCTCGACTAAGGAGAGGGAACGGAGGATCACCAACCGCCTGTGCCTCTATTGCGGAGTTGCTGGACATTTTGTTAATTCATGTCCAGTAAGAGGCCAGAGCCCATCAGTAAGCGGAGGGCTACTGGTGAGCGCTACTACTCAGGTCTCTTCATCTAGATCTTGTACTACTATGTCGGTCCATCTACGCTGGACCGGTTCGGGTGCTACATGCAGTGCCTTGATTGACTCTGGGGCTGAGGGTTGTTTCATGGACGAAGCATGGGTTCGGAAACATAACATTCCTTTCAGACCGTTAGACAAGCCTACGCCCATGTTTGCCTTAGATGGTAGTCATCTTCCCAGTATCAAATTTGAGACACTACCTTTAACTCTCACAGTATCTGGTAACCACAGTGAGACTATTTCTTTTTTGATTTTCCGTTCACCGTTTACACCTGTTGTTTTGGGTCATCCCTGGCTAGTATGTCATAATCCTTCTATTAATTGGTCTAGTAATTCTATCCTATCCTGGAACGTTTCTTGTCATGTGAAGTGTTTAATGTCTGCCATCCCTCCCGTTTCTTCTGTCCCTACTTCTCAGGAGGAACCTGGCGATTTGACAGGAGTGCCGGAGGAATATCATGATCTGCGCACGGTCTTCAGTCGGTCCCGAGCCAACTCCCTTCCTCCTCACCGGTCGTATGATTGTAGTATTGATCTCCTTCCGGGGACCACTCCTCCTCGAGGTAGACTATACTCTCTGTCGGCTCCCGAACGTAAGGCTCTCGAGGATTATTTGTCTGTGTCTCTTGACGCCGGTACCATAGTGCCTTCTTCTTCTCCGGCCGGGGCGGGGTTCTTTTTGTTAAGAAGAAGGACGGTACTCTGCGCCCCTGCGTGGATTATCGAGGGCTGAATGACATAACGGTTAAGAATCGTTATCCGCTTCCCCTTATGTCATCAGCCTTCGAGATTCTGCAGGGAGCCAGGTGCTTTACTAAGTTGGACCTTCGTAACGCTTACCATCTCGTGCGCATCAGAGAGGGGGGACGAGTGGAAAACGGCGTTTAACACTCCGTTAGGGCATTTTGAGTACCGGGTTCTGCCGTTCGGTCTCGCCAATGCGCCAGCTGTTTTTCAGGCATTAGTTAATGATGTTCTGAGAGACATGCTGAACATCTTTGTTTTTGTCTATCTTGACGATATCCTGATTTTTTCTCCGTCACTCGAGATTCATGTTCAGCACGTTCGACGTGTTCTACAGCGCCTTTTAGAGAATTGTCTCTACGTAAAGGCTGAGAAGTGCTCTTTTCATGTCTCCTCCGTTACTTTTCTCGGTTCCGTTATTTCCGCTGAAGGCATTCAGATGGATTCTGCTAAGGTCCAAGCTGTCAGTGATTGGCCCGTTCCAAGGTCACGTGTCGAGTTGCAGCGCTTTTTAGGTTTCGCTAATTTCTATCGGCGTTTCATTCGTAATTTCGGTCAAGTTGCTGCCCCTCTCACAGCTCTTACTTCTGTCAAGACGTGTTTTAAGTGGTCCGGTTCCGCCCAGGGAGCTTTTGATCTTCTAAAAGAACGTTTTACGTCCGCTCCTATCCTCGTTACTCCTGACGTCACTAGACAATTCATTGTCGAGGTTGACGCTTCAGAGGTAGGCGTGGGAGCCATTCTATCCCAGCGCTTCCAGTCTGACGATAAGGTTCATCCTTGCGCTTATTTTTCTCATCGCCTGTCGCCATCTGAGCGCAACTATGATGTGGGTAACCGTGAACTGCTCGCCATACGCTTAGCCCTAGGCGAATGGCGACAGTGGTTGGAGGGGGCGACCGTTCCTTTTGTCGTTTGGACAGACCATAAGAACCTTGAGTACATCCGTTCTGCCAAACGACTTAATGCCCGTCAAGCTCGTTGGGCGTTGTTTTTCGCTCGTTTCGAGTTTGTGATTTCTTACCGTCCGGGTAGCAAGAACACCAAGCCTGATGCCTTATCCCGTCTGTTTAGTTCTTCTGTGGCTTCTACTGATCCCGAGGGGATTCTTCCTTATGGGCGTGTTGTCGGGTTAACAGTCTGGGGAATTGAAAGACAGGTTAAGCAAGCACTCACGCACACTGCGTCGCCGCGCGCTTGTCCTAGTAACCTCCTTTTCGTTCCTGTTTCCACTCGTCTGGCTGTTCTTCAGTGGGCTCACTCTGCCAAGTTAGCTGGTCATCCCGGTGTTCGAGGCACTCTTGCGTCTATTCGCCAGCGCTTTTGGTGGCCGACTCAGGAGCGTGACACGCGCCGTTTCGTGGCTGCTTGTTCGGACTGCGCGCAGACTAAGTCGGGTAACTCTCCTCCTGCCGGTCGTCTCAGACCGCTCCCCATTCCTTCTCGACCATGGTCTCACATCGCCTTAGACTTCATTACCGGTCTGCCTTTGTCTGCGGGGAAGACTGTGAGAGCCGCCAATAAACGCAGGATTAAGAGTCCAAGGTATTGTTGCGGCCAGAGAGTGTGGCTTTCCACTCGCAACCTTCCTCTTACGACAGCTTCTCGTAAGTTGACTCCGCGGTTCATTGGTCCGTTCCGTGTCTCCCAGGTGGTCAATCCTGTCGCTGTGCGACTGCTTCTTCCGCGACATCTTCGTCGCGTCCATCCTCTCTTCCATGTCTCCTGTGTTAAGCCCTTTCTTCGCACCCCCGTTCGTCTTCCCTCCCCCCCTCCCGTCCTTGTCGAGAGCGCACCTATTTACAAGGTACATAAGATCATGGACATGCGTTCTCGGGGACGGGGTCACCAATACTTAGTGGATTGGGAGGGTTACGGTCCTGAGGAGAGGAGTTGGGTTCCGTCTCGGGACGTGCTGGACCGTTCACTCATCGATGATTTCCTCCGTTGCCGCCAGGATTCCTCCTCGAGTGCGCCAGGAGGCGCTCGGTGAGTGGGGGTACTGTCATGTTTGTCATTTATTATCATGTCTTGTCCCTGTGCTCCCCATTCTATTCGTTTCCCTCTGCTGGTCTTATTAGGTTCTTTCCCTCTTTCTATCCCTCTCTCTCCCCCTCCCTCTCTCACTCTCTCGCTCTCTCTTCTCTCTATCGTTCCGTTCCTGCTCCCAGCTGTTCCTATTCCCCTAATCATCATTTAGTCTTCCCACACCTGTTCCCGATCCTTTCCCCTGATTAGAGTCCCTATTTCTTCCATTGTGTTCCGTTCCTGTCCTGTCGGTTCCTTGTTTAGAATTCACCATGCTGTGATTGTGTATCGCCCTGTCCTGTCGTGTTTTTGCCTTCATCAGATGCTGCGTGTGAGCAGGTGTCTCTGTCAGCTACGGCCTGCGCCTACCCGAAGCGACCTGCAGTCTGTGGCCGCTTCTCCTGTTATTCCCCTCTACAGACTAGAGGATTTCTGTTATTCCCTGTTTGGACATTTCCTGTTAAGGATTCAGGATTTGTCGTTTTCTGTTTGGACTTGAATAAACTCTGTTTCTGTTAAGTCGCTTTTGGGTCCTCTTTCACCTGCATGACAGAACTAAGTGATCTATTCTTGTGAATGTCACTTCCCCACCCATCAAAACAACCAAACAAAAGTTGATCTGTTGTGTTTGTGGTCTCTGATGCTAAAAGCCTCCACCCTTGACTTTCCTGAATCAACAGGACATAGGGGCATCCGCTCGGCAAAACCATCCATCCATCGCTCACCTAGGATCTGAGTCATGCTCTCAAAAAACATATGAAAATACTTTTTTTGGCATTACTGCTATTAGCCCATACAAACACAAGGAACAAAAGATAGTCCCTCCCCGAAACATCTAAAGGAAATTTGTTTTGAAGTCTCTGTCCTATATCTGAGAGACATAAGAAAAATCAAGGAACATTTATTATTATATTTTTTAATATATGTATTTAAACTCTTATTTTTGGCACTAAACAGTCTCCATATATACTTCTATACATTTTTTTCAACTGGTACTTGGGCACTTTCAGACAAGTATTGTGAGGCATGTGGGGGTCGTAGATTACAACTGAAAACTGAGAGTCTCGTCCTTCCATATAAATATGCTACATATGAATTTGTGAGAAGACCGATTTTCAGGATCTTTCATGGTCTGACAAACACCAATCTAGCTTTGTCACCTTCACTGCAGATGTGGTAGTGCGACATAGGCAGATGGGTGGGACTGGGAGGGCATAGGCCCACCCACTGGGGAGCCAGGCCCAGCCAATCAGAAAGAGTTTTTCCCCACTAAAGGACTTTATTACAGACAGAAATACTCCTCAGTTTCATAAGCTGTCTGGGTGGCTTGTCTAAGACGATCCCGCAGGGGAAGAAGCCCGATGTGGAGATCCTGGGCAAGCGTGGTTAAACATGGACTGCAGTTGTTAGACTGGTTGGACGTAATACCAAATCCTCTAAAACAACGTTGGAGATGGCTTATTGTAGAGAAATTAACATTCAATTATCTGGCAACAGCTCTGGTGAACATTCCTGCAGACAGCCTGCCAATTACATGCTCCCTCAAAACTTGAGACATCTGTGGCATTGTTTTATGTGACAAACTGCACATTTTAGAGTGACCTTTAATTGTCCCCAGCACAAGGTGCACCTGTGTAATGATCCTGCTTCTTGATATGCCACATCTGTCAGGTGGATGAATTATCTTGGCAAAGGAGAAATTATGACTAACGGGATGTAAAATTTGTGCATAACAGTGCTTTTTGTGCATATGGAACATTTCTGGGATATTTTATTTTAGCTCATGAAACATGGGATAAAACATGGGACAAACACTTTACAGGTTGCATTTATATTTTTGTTCAGTATAGATTTTTTCGGGGTGCGGACATCGACCTTAGGGGTTCTAATCCTCACACAGATGTTTTGTTAGAAGAGGAGTGTGTAAGTTTGAAAGTTCATCTCTTTAGTTAAAATGCCAAACTGTCATGCAGGACATTGTACCTCTGACAGGCAGGTCTGTCAGTATGGCATGTGGCCCAGCCACTGACAATGTGATGGATTGTGGGACAGAAAGCCAGATTGCTGGGGTGTGAGAATCGGGGAGCAGCGCTCCCTCTTCTCCTCTCTTAGTGTGCTCTTAGGTGTCACAATCCTTTTATCCCTGATACGCAGGTGAAGAGCCTGACATTTTCCCCACAGGCCTCTGAAAAGTTTTTGAGGGATGCACCTAATAATCGGTTGTCTGATGTTGGGCACTATGAAAGCCTTGCGAACATCCTGTTTTGATGTTTATTAAATGTGAAAATCTCAAAGGTCATCTGTTCTACAGGCCCAGAGTGATTTCTGAGGGTTGTGAGCCACCCTCACCTTAATCACAATCAATCTGCAACTCCTGGAAAAAGTCCCAAACAAGGTGACGCTGTTGCAAGTTTGAAAATGAGTTTGCGGAGCTCCTGATAGAGAACCCCGATCAACTGAGGCTTTATGCATTGCTTACAGTGTGTTTGTCTGCAGTGAATGGCTCAAACTGTTGTGTCTCTTATGAGGTTTGTATCTGGGGCACAGATGGATATGACACAGGGGCTCCCGAGTGGCGCAGTGGTCTAAGGCACTGCATCTCAGTGCTGGAAGTGTCACTACAGACCCTGGTTTGATTCCCAGCTGTATCACAACCGGCTGTCATTAGGAGTCCCATAGGGCGGTGCAAAATTAGCCCAGCGTCAGTAGGGTTTGGACAGGGTAGGCCGTCATTGTACATAAGAATTTGTTCTTAACTGACTTGACTCGTTAAATAATTAAAAGAGTGCTACTTTGCTGGGTCTGGACAGGGGGGAAGGGAATGCTTTTGAGGTGTTCTCTCCCTTATTTGTGTGTCTGATTTTCCACAGGTAAAATAAACACCCAATTTTCATTAGTGGGAAAACACACACACAACTGTGGCAGAATTCCACGCTGTTGTGAGCTACCCAATTCAGAAGCAAGTGTGTGTTTAGCATTGAACAGCTATATCATATTGAAAAGATCTGATGTGATTGGTCAAAATACAAAATTAGTTGGAAAAATATCAGAATTGGGCTGCCTGTGTAAACGCAGCCCTAGTGATGGGTGTACTTTAGGTTTAACACATTTTCAGTAACTCAGCAAACACACACACAAGTGGTTAAGTTAAACCTGGCATATGAGTTTAGACAGGAATAGAGTGGGGTGGCAGATGGCCTAGAGGTTAACTAGAATCTCAAAGCACTTTATGATGACAGAAGTGAGTGCTACAGGACGAAAGTTACCTTTGCTTTCTTGGGTACAGGAACAATGGTGGACATTTTGAAGCAAGTGGGGACAGTAGACTGGGATAGGGAGATATTGATTATGTCCGTAAACACTCCAGCCAACTGGTCTGCGCATGCTCTGAGGACGTGGCTAGCGATGCCATCTGGGGCCGGCAGCCTTACGGGGATTAACATGCTGAAATATCTTACTCATGTCGCCCTGACAAAAGTTTTAAGTGCCTTTAAACGGGGCATGGTAGTAGGTGCCAGGCGTACCAGTTTGAGTGTGTCAAGAACTGCAACACACCTGGGTTTTTCACACAACAGTTTCCAGTGTATTTCAAGAATGGGCCACCGCCCAAAAGACATCAAGCCAACTTTGACAACGATGGGACGTATTGGAGTCAACATGGGCCAGCATCCCTGTGGAACGCTGGAGAACAAGAGCTCACAGTCCTTGTGAGCGGGCCGTGTCGGTGGCACTGTGTCGTGTCTTTACTATCCTTAAATTGAAGACATAGTTTTATCAAAGATTCCCTGTAATTAGTATAACGCGATCAAACAAATTAATTGTGTAACTGTAATTAACTAGGAAATAGGGGCACCAAGGAAAAATATTCAGATTACAAGGTTATAATTTCCTAATATAACCTTTCAGATATTTTCATATCTGATCAAATAGTCTTCTAATTAATGAATTATTTACTTTACCTCACGTTAGTCTCATTCCAACTAAGAAGTCCATACAGAGTTAATTATAACAATAAAAAAATGCTAATTCCTTACACATGAACGCTCACTCATTCGGGAACAATTGTAATCAATATATATATATTTACGCTCAGTGTGTCGTCTTGATCGCTGGTGAAAAGTCTTTCTTTTGTAGAATTGTCCATCTCTCCATCTCTCTCTCTGTCTTGGTTAGAGGCGATAGTTCAAGGTGACATTCGTTATAGAAAGTTATAGAAAGTCACCTAGCGTACTAGAGCACCTGTAGCATACTCCTGGGCTACAATTACCCGGGCCCACGACCGGTCTGTCGATGTCACCGCATGAAGAGGAATAAACAGACTCACCCCATCGCGACGTCCCCCCAAAGGTTAACTCTCTAGCCCTCGCTATCTCCCTGCTTGCTAATTCGGCCTGCTAACGGCTAGCTTGTCTAGCCCGGGCCTACGAACTGTTAGCTTGTTAGCACAGGCCTGCTAACCATCTGAATCACCGCATCCCAAACACTCTGAACCCATTTACTTTCTATCTCTTTTTGATTTTTATTTTGTTTATACCTTCCGGAAACCTGCCTCACCCACTGTGGTACGGAATCGCTGTTACTTTTAATTTTAATTTTATTTTTATGACACACTCAAGAACCTCCAGACGCTAACCAGCTAACTAGCTACAAGCTATTTAGTCATTGTTAGTTAAAAAAAAAACTGGATAACACTCGCCAGCCCAGCCCCCCCTGCCCCATCCACCGCTGCCCCCTGGACACTGATCTCTTGGCTACATAGCTGACGCACGCTGGACTGCCCATTAATCACGGTACTCCATTCTGCTTGTTCGCTCTGGATAAGAGCGTCTGCTAAATGACTTAAATGTAATGTAAATGTTTGTTTATCTGTCGGCCCAGTTGCCTAGTCAACGCCATTTTACCTGCTGTTTGTTGTGGTAGCTGATTAGCCTCGCCCACTGTTTTTAGCTAGCTTTCTCAATTCAACACCTGTGACTACTGTATGCCTCGCTGTATGTCTCTCTCAAATGTCAATATGCCTTGTATACTGTTGTTCAGGTTAGTTATCATTGTTTTAGTTCACAATGGAGCCCCTAGATCCACTCTGCATACCCCTGTTACCTCCCTTGTCCCACCCCCCACACATGCGGTGACATCACCCATTACAACCAGCATGTCCAGAGATACAACCTCTCTCATCATCACCCAGTGTCTGGGCTTACCTCCGCTGTACCCGCACCCCACCATACCCCTGTCTGCGCATTATGCCCTGAATATATTCTACCATGCCCAGAAACCTGCTCCTCTTATCCTCTGCCCCCAACGCTCTAGGCGACCAGTTTTGATAGCCTTTAGCCGCACCCTCATACTACTCCTTCTCTGTTCCGCGGGTGATGTGGAGGTAAACCCAGGCCCCGCATGTCCCCAGGTACCTTCATTTGTTGACTTCTGTAATTGAAAAAGTCTTGGTTTTATGCATGTCAACATCAGAAGCCTCCTCCCTAAGTTTGTTTTACTCACTGCTTTAGCACACTCTGCTAACCCTGATGTCCTTGCCGTGTCTGAATCCTGGCTCAGGAAGGCCACCAAAAATTCAGAGATTTCCATACCCAACTATAACATCTTCCATCAAGATAGAACTGCCAAAGGGGGCGGAGTCGCAGTCTACTGCAGAGATAGCCTGCAAAGTAATGTCATACTTTCCAGGTCCATACCCAAACAGTTTGAACTACTAATTTTGAAAATTACTCTCTCCAGAAACAAGTCTCTCACTGTTGCCGCCTGCTACCGACCCCCCTCAGCTCCCAGCTGTGCCCTGGACACCATTTGTGAATTGATCGCCCCCCATCTAGCTTCAGAGTTCGTTCTGTTAGGTGACCTAAACTGGGATATGCTTAACACCCCGGCAGTCCTACAATCTAACCCACCAGGTACAACCCTAACTCTGTAAACAAGGGCACCCTCATAGACGTCATCCTGACCAACTGGCCCTCCAAATATACCTCTGCTGTCTTCAACCAGGATCTCAGCGATCACTGCCTCATCGCCTGTATCCGCCACGGAGCCGCAGTCAAACGACCACCCCTCATCACTGTCAAACGCTCCCTAAAACACTTCTGTGAGCAGGCCTTTCTAATCGACCTGGCCCGGGTATCCTGGAAGGACATTGACCTCATCCCATCAGTTGAGGATGCATGGTCATTCTTTAAAAGTAACTTCCTCACCATTTTAGATAAGCATGCTCCGTTCAAAAATGCAGAACCAAGAACAGATACAGCCCTTGGTTCACTCCAGACCTGACTGCCCTCGACCAGCACAAAAACATCTTGTGGCGGACTGCAATAGCATCGAATAGCCCCCGTGATATGCAACTGTTCAGGGAAGTCAGGAACCAATACACGCAGTCAGTCAGGAAAGCTAAGGCCAGCTTCTTCAGGCAGAAGTTTGCATCCTGTAGCTCCAACTCCAAAAAGTTCTGGGACACTGTGAAGTCCATGGAGAACAAGAGCACCTCCTCCCAGCTGCCCACTGCACTGAGGCTAGGAAACACGGTCTCCACCGATAAATCCATGATTATCGAAAACTTCAATAAGCACTTCTCAACGGCTGGCCATGCCTTCCGCCTGGCTACTCCAACCTCGGCCAACAACTCCCCCCCCGTAGCTCCTCACCCAAGCCTCTCCAGGTTCTCCTTTACCCAAATCCAGATAGCAGATGTTCTGAAAGAGCTGCAAAACCTGGACCCGTACAAATCAGCTGGGCTTGACAATCTGGACCCGCTATTTCTGAAACTATCTGCCGCCATTGTCGCAACCCCTATTACCAGCCTGTTCAACCTCTCTTTCATATCGTCTGAGATCCCCAAGGATTGGAAAGCTGCTGCAGTCATCCCCCTCTTCAAAGGGGGAGACACCCTGGACCCAAACTGTTACAGACCTATATCCATCCTGCACTGCCTATCTAAGGTCTTCGAAAGCCAAATCAACAAACAGGTCACTGACCATCTCGAATCCCACCGTACCTTCTCCGCTGTGCAATCTGGTTTCCGAGCCGGTCACGGGTGCACCTCAGCCACACTCAAGGTACTAAACGATATCATAACCGCCATCGATAAAAGACAGTACTGTGCAGCCGTCTTCATCGACCTCGCCAAGGCTTTCGACTCTGTCAATCACCATATTCTTATCGGCAGACTCAACAGCCTCGGTTTTTCGGATGACTGCCTTGCCTGGTTCACCAATTACTTTGCAGACAGAGTTCAGTGTGTCAAATCGGAGGGCATGCTGTCCGGTCCTCTGGCAGTCTCTATGGGGGTGCCACAGGGTTCAATTCTCGGGCCGACTCTTTTCTCTGTGTATATCAATGATGTTACTCTTGCTGCGGGCGATTCCCTGATCCACCTCTACGCAGACGACACCATTCTATATACTTTCGGCCCGTCATTGGACACTGTGCTATCTAACCTCCAAACGAGCTTCGATGCCATACAGCACTCCTTCCGTGGTCTCCAACTGCTCTTAAACGCGAGTAAAACCAAATGCATGCTTTTCAACCGATCACTGCCTGCACCCGCATGCCCGACTAGCATCACCACCGTGGATGGTTCCGACCTAGAATATGTGGACATCTATAAGTACCTAGGTGTCTGGCTAGACTGCAAACTCTCCTTCCAGACCCACATCAAACATCTCCAATCGAAAATCAAATCAAGAGTCGGCTTTCTATTCCGCAACAAAGCCTCCTTCACTCACGCTGCCAAGCTTACCCTAGTAAAACTGACTATCCTACCGATCCTCGACTTCGGCGATGTCATCTACAAAATGGCTTCCAACACTCTACTCAGCAAACTGGATGCAGTCTATCACAGTGCCATCCGTTTTGTCACTAAAGCACCTTATACCACCCACCACTGCGACTTGTATGCTCTAGTCGGCTGGCCCTCACTACATATTCGTCGCCAGACCCACTGGCTCCAGGTCATCTACAAGTCCATGCTAGGTAAAGCTCCGCCTTATCTCAGTTCACTGTTCACGATGGCAACACCCATCCGTAGCACGCGCTCCAGCAGGTGTATCTCACTGATCATCCCTAAAGCCAACACATCATTTGGCCGCCTTTCGTTCCAGTACTCTGCTGCCTGTGACTGGAACGAATTGCAAAATCGCTGAAGTTGGAGACTTTTATCTCCTCACCAACTTCAAACATCAGCTATCCGAGCAGCTAACCGATCGCTGCAGCTGTACATAGTCTATAGGAAAATAGCCCACCCATTTTCACCTACCTCATTCCCATACTGTTTTTATACTGTTTTTATTTATTGATTTTTCTGCTCTTTTGCACACCAATATCTCTACCTGTACATGACCATCTGATCATTTATCACTCCAGTGTTAATCTGCAAAATTGTATTATTCGCCTACCTCCTCATGCCTTTTGCACACATTGTATATAGACTGCCCATTTTTTCTACTGTGTTATTGACTTGTTAATTGTTTATTCCATGTGTAACTCTGTGTTGTCTGATCACACTGCTATGCTTTATCTTGGCCAGGTCGCAGTTGCAAATGAGAACTTGTTCTCAACTAGCCTACCTGGTTAAATAAAGGTGAAAAAAATAAAAAAAATAAAAAATAGAATGGATGTTTCAGCGGTTGTCGTTCTTCGCGTTCAATGATGCCGAATTCCTAACTGCAGACTAGTAATTAGTATCAAAGACTTGTTCTCATTCTGTCGGTATCGATAGTCTAAAAGTTTAACCACGTGGTATGGTTAAAAGATTCTACAACCTTTAGCCATCTCGTAATTGAGGTAAGCTTGGTCTACAACCATAGTCTTCCCCTAATGGAGAAAAACATGGTGATAATTTGTCAAAGCTGGGTTTTATTCAGAATGGCATAAGAGGGCTGTCCCAGCATATCTGACCCTAACTGGGCTCAGGGGCGGTCCTCTGATTTAGTTCAAATTACAAGGCAATTGTATTTTTCTTCATTAAACAGTCCACAATCACATTACACCATTATACAAACAGTATCATCCTCACTCATTCATCTTATACAACAATTAGATGTAAACCTAATATCTGATGCTATTATATAAACAGCGTTATGGTAATGTGGCCACACCGTCACTCTTGAGCTTCCCAAGTTGTGACAAACGTACCAGTTCGTAGCTGTATTCTTCACCGATCTTTTACACTTTCTCTGGAACATGAAATTTGTTTGTACCTCAGGTTCTGTGAGGTGGAAGGATTTCCTTTGTCCTCTGTGAAAGTTTACCCTCTCTCTAATACTGTGTGTCCATGAGGTCTTCTCAGGAATTTATGACCTCTGACCACAACAGTCTAGTTGTAGAAGCAGAGATAGGGTGTTCGCTGTACTCAAAAAGGGCAACGTCATGACAACTGTGCTATCCTCAAAGCGGGCGCAAGGTGTTTAGCTTGTCCGGGAACAAGAGGTTGGTGGCCACGACATGGCTGGTTTTCCCTTCGTAATCTGTGATTGTCTGTAGACCCTGACACACACATCTCGTGTTTGAGCTGTTGAATAGCGACTCCACTTTGTCTCTGTATTGACATTTTGCCGGTTTGATTGTGTTACGGGGGGAATAACTACACTGTTGGTACTCAACCATATTCCCAGTCACCTTGCCATAGTTAAATGCGGTAGTTTGTGCTTTCAGTTTTGTGCAAATGCAGCCATCTATCCATGGTTTCTGGTTTGGGTAGGTTTTAATAGTCACAGTGGGAACAACATCCCCTATACACTTCCTGATGAACTCAGTCTTCATGCCCGTGTATATGTCAGTATTATTCTTAGAGGCAACCCAGAACATATCCCAGTCCACGTGATAAAAACAATCTTTAAGCATTGATTCTGAGTGGTCAGACCAGCATTGAATAAACCTTGGCATGGGTACTTCCTGTTTGAGTTTCTGCCTATAGGAAGGAGGAGGAAAATCAAGTAGTGATCTGATTTCCCGAAGGGAGGGTGGGGGAGGGCCTTTTAGGCATCCCGGAAGGGGGAGTAGCAATGGTCGAGTATTACAGTCAAAGTGTTGATATATCTTCGGTAGCGTTTCCCTCAAATTTTCTTTGTTAAAATCTCCAGCTACAATAAATGTTGCCACATTTTTTTTTCTGGCTTGGCTTCCCCAGTGATTTTATCCACACCACTACTTTACACTCAGTAGCCTCGGTTTTTCTAATGACTGCCTTGCCTGGTTCACCAACTACTTTGCAGACAGAGTTTAGTGTGTCAAATCGGAGGGCATGTTGTCCGGTCCTCTGGCAGTCTCTATGGGGGTGCCACAGGGTTCAATTCTCGGGCCGACTCTTTTCTCTGTATATATCAATTATGTTGCTCTTGCTACGGGTGATTCCCCGATCCACCTCTACGCAGACGACACCATTCTGTATACTTCTGGCCCTTCCTTGGACACTGTGCTATCTAACCTCCAAACGAGCTTCAATGCCATACAACACTCCTTCCATGGCCTCCAACTGCTTTAAAACGCTAGTAAAAACCAAATGCATGCCATTCGCTGCCTGCACCCGCACGCCCGACTAGCATCACCACCGTGGATGGTTCCGACCTAGAATATGTGGACATCTATAAGTACCTAGGTGTCTGGCTAGACTTCAAACTCTCCTTACGGACTCATATCAAACATCTCCAATCTAAAATCAAATCTAGGGTCGGCTTTCTATTCCGCAACAAAACCTCCTGTCAGGACCCGGTTACGAACCCGGGTCTCCGGAGTGAGAAACAGTCACTTAACCAACTGAGCCACGAATAGTCGGCAGACCCGAGAAGATGAGGCAGACACAGCAGTACTTGAGACGTTGTATTTAATGAAGTAAAAAGTGAAGTTCTTCAGGAAAACATCTAACTCCACAACCTCAAAAGGAATCCTACAAGAACAAAGGTAATCCTCCAAGACAAAAAAGGTAAATCCACAAGGTGGAAGGTAAAGCACAAAAAGCCTCAAAAGATACTCAAAAAACAAACAAACAAGAACAAAAAACAGAATTCCACAAGAGAGTCCACCGGGATCAACAAGAGTTCTCAGAGTACTAGGGCTGGGTGCTAACATACAAACACAGAGCAAAGAACAGAGGAAAACAAAGGGTTTAAATACAATCAGGGGAAACGAGGCACAGGTGCAAATAATAATGGGGATCAAGGGAAAACAAAAGGTCAAAAGGCACAATGGGGGCATCTAGTGACCAAAAACCGGAACAACCCTGGCCAAATCCTGACACCTCCTTCACTCACGCCGCCAAACTTACCCTAGTAAAACTGACTATCCTACCGATCCTCCACTTCGGCGATGTCATCTATAGCTTCCAATACTCTACTCAGCAAACTGGATGCAGTTTATCACAGTGCCATCCGTTTTGTTACTAAAGCACCTTATACCACCCACCACTGTGACCTGTATGCTTTAGTCGGCTGGCCCTCGCCAGACCCACTGGCTCCAGGTAATCTACAAGTCCATGCGAGGTAAAGCTCCGCCTTATCTCAGTTCACTGGTCACGATGGCAACACCCACCCTCAGCATGCGCTTCAGCAGGTGTATCTCACTGATCATCCCTAAAGCCAACACCTCATTTGGCCGCCTTTCCTGCTGCCTGTGACTGGAACGAATTGCAAAAATGGCTGAAGTTGGAGACTTTTATCTCCATCACCAACTTTAAACATCTGCTATCTGAGCAGCTAACTGATCGCTGCAGCTGTACATAGTCCATCAGGTAAATTGGGTGGGCTATTTACCATCTCATCCCCATACTGCTTTTATTTATGTACTTTTCTGCTCTTTTGCACACCAGTATCTCTACCTGAACATGACCATCTGATCACTTATCACTCCATTGTTAATCTGCAAAATTGTAATTATTCGCCTACCTCCTCATGCCTTTTGCACACAATGTATATAGACTATTTTTTTTTATACTGTGTTATTGACTTGTTTATTGTTTACTCCATGTGTAACTCTGTGTTGTTGTCCGTTCACACTGCTTGCTTTATCTTGGCCAGGTCGCAGTTGTAAATGAGAACTTGTTCTCAACTAGCCTACCTGGTTAAATGAAGGTGAAATAAAACAAAAAATAAAAAAAATAATGTCTTAAAACATCCAACATACCAAATATTCACCCACGTAAAATATGTTAATGTACAGTATTGTGTTCTGAACACACTTCACAACATTCTACGATCTTGATCTGTGTCCTTTCATGTCCCACGTGCCTCCTCACTCACCTCTCTTCTATAACTTGTGTTATAAAAAGCTGTTCTCTATTTAGCGCAGTATGCACACTTTAAAGTGTCTCTAACAAAGAAAACCGATACAAATGATTGCTTTGTGCATGTGAACTCTTTGATGTGATGAGTCAGAGTCTCAGGGAGAGAGGCGGAACAGTCCCAATAATGTATGCAACTTTTTGAGGACCATCTGAAGCCAGAGTGCAACATGACACCAGAGCAGTTCCACAAAAAAACTGAGCCCTACATGGAGCTGACCTAATGGATCGGAAAACAAATAACAGACCAAAGGTGAGAGCAATGCTCCCCTGTGTGTGTTTCTTTGTGTGTTTGTGTGTCTGACTGTGTGTCTGCTGTGTTTACTGTGTGCAGTGGTGCTAAGGAACAAGATAAAAAATAATATAAAACATAGCCCTTATAGTTAAATAGATCAGACAAAAGGATCTATTTTCAGGTGCTGTCCAATATATTGGCATCCATGGCACTTACCAAAGTAGCACAATGGAACAGAATGTTCAGTTTTTTATTTTCAAAACTGGTTGAATGGCTATTTTTGACCATGTAGGCTCCTACAACTTACGTACCACAGGTGAGATAAATTACACAGCAAAAGAGAATCAGTGCCTCAAACAAATAAAAATAAAAATATATATATTTAGTATTGCTAGTGTGCAGTTGTAAATCAAACAAATACATGTGTTAACACCAAAGGTTATTCATATAAATTGAATGTGGTAAATTCAATTGATTGGACATTATTTGGAAAGGCACACACCTGTCTATATAAGGTCCCACAGTAGACAGTGCATGTCAGAGCAAAAACCAAGCCATGATGTTGAAGGAATTGTTCTTAGAGCTCCAAGACAGAATTGTGTCGAGGGACAGATCTGGGGAAGGATACCAACACATTTCTTCAGCATTGAAGGTCCACAAGAACACAGTGGCCTCCGTCATTCTTAAGTGGAAGAATCTTGGAACCACCAAGACCCTTCCTAGAGCTGGCCGCCCGGCCAAACTGAGCAATCAGGGGAGGAGGGCTTTGGTCAGGAAGGAGACCAAGGTCACCCTTACAGAGCTCCAGAGTTACTCTGTGGAGATGGGAGAACCCTTCAGAAGGACAACCATCTCTGCAGTACTCCAGTAGAATGGCAAAACGGAAGCCACTCCTCAGTAAAAGGCACATAACAGCCCGCTTGGAGTTTGCCAAAAGGCACCAAAAGGACTCTCAGACCATGAGAAACAAGATTCTCTGGTCTGATGAAATGAAGATTGATCTCTTTGGCCTGAATGCCAAGCGTCAAACCTGGAGGAAACCTGGCACCATCGCTACGGTGACGTATGGTGGTGGCAGCATCATGCTGTAGGAATGTTTTTCAGCGGCAGGGACTGGGAGACTAGTCAGGATCGAGGGAAAGATGAACTGAGCAAAGTGCAGAGAGATCCTTGATGAAAATCTGCCCCAGCGCCCTCAGGACCTCAGACTGGGACGAAGGTTCACCTTCCAACACGACAATGACCCTAAGCACATAGCCAAGACAATGCAGGAGTGACAATGGGACAGGTCTCTGAATGTCCTTGAGTGGCCCAGCCAGAACCAGGACTTGAAACCGATTGAACATCTCTGGAGAGACCTGAAAGTAGCTGTGCAGCGACGCTCCCCGTCCAATCTGACAGCGCTTGGGAGGATCTGCAGAGAAGAATGGAAGAAACTCCCCAAATACAGGTTTGCCAAGCTTGTAGCGTCATACCCAAGAAGACTTGAATCTGTAATCACTGCCGAAGATGCTTCAACAAAGTACTGAGAAAAGGGACTGAATACTTATGTAAATATAATATTTAAGTTTTTCTTTTTCATACATTTGCAAATTCTAAAAATCTGTTTTCGCTTTGTCAGTACGGGGTACTGTGTATAGATTGATGAGGAAAATCTAATACATTTTAGAATAAGGCTGAAACCCCTGAAGTCGAGGGGTCTGAATACATTCCAAATGCACTTTAACTGTGAGAAACGATTGCAAAAATGAGTATGTATGATAATTTCAAGTTTAGGATATAACTTTTCCATGTAATTCTTAAAGCATCACTGTGTGTCTAATAAACCACCAAAAATATATTTGTAATATTTGGCCATTGAATTGTTCAGTCTGATCGTGTGGGGGTGTTAAGAAACACATTTTATTAAGATATTTACATACACAGCCCTGATTGGCTGGTAGGGTGGTCTAGAGTCCACCCCTTAGCCAGATGAACATTTGTCTATTGTAATCAGATGTCACACTCAGATCTGTTTCACCTGTTTCACCTGTCTTCGTGCTTGTCTTCGTGCTAACCCATCTCTCTCCAGGTGTCCCCCATCTTCCCCATTATTTATACCTGTGTTCTCTGTTTGTCTGTTGCCAGTTTATTTTATTTGTTAAGCCTACCAGTGTGTTTTCGCCCTTGCTCCTGTCTGTTTCTAGTCCCTGTTTTCATGGTTTTGACCTTTCTGCCTGACGTTCTGTACCTTGTCACACCACACATGATTACTGACCTCTGCCTGCCCTTGACCTGTCCTTTCCCCTGGTCTAGTAATACACTTGTATTACTTCTACACTGTCTGCATTTGGGTCTTCCCTAAAATATAATACAGATCAGTGTGATGTCCTGATCTGGACCAAAAACTCCATCCCACCTGAACAGGCTGAAATTCCAGGCATTTTTTTTCTCAAACAGCTCTTAAATAGAAAAGGCATCATTTTGACAATTGTAGTGTTATTCATAGTGCTGTTAGTGTTATTCATAGTGTAGAAAAAAACAGGCAAATCAAAATGTTTAATTGTTTTGTCTAATCACCTGGATTTTTCTAATCTAGACCGTCACTCTACTGTGATTGTCTTAGTCTGTTACACTAATTTAGGCAAAATCATTATTCACATAAACCCCCTACACAGTTTCCAAGCTTGGTTAGAAACACAGAGATTCAACATAGATGACTTGAAGGGGGATAACTAGGGGCAAATAGACAAAAAGAGAAGCCTACAGTCTTCTTCGGAGATTGGAATATTTGAATGAATACAAGAAGGGTCCACATGGAACAGCATTCCATTCCCTGAAGCCTTTCTGCTCCCTTGCAAAGTCCTCTGTAACATTAAATGCTTAGTAAAAAAATGGAAAAGTACTGAAATTAAATACTTTGGTTGATAATTAGCTATTAGCATTTCCATTTCTTTAGGAGAAAGAAATAACTGATTTATTTTCCATTAGATCTTTAAAGACACCTTTCACACTTTAAAACAGTAGGGAACTAGAGTTGCATACTGTTTCTGTGACAACTCCAACTCGTCTAATGACGTTAAGGATTTGTCAATATTCCCATCAGGTGGTGCAGGTAAAATTGAGAGGCAAAAACACATTACTAGATGCCCAGTGGCAACATATCTCTCAAGTGCCAATACAATAATGAAAGTATTCATACGTTTTCACAAGTATTCACACACATGCAAATGTCGCAGGGATGTGTTAAATTCACAATACATGTCGATGAATATACAAACTGAATGGAGCGCAACAAGATCAATGTCACGTGTGCTCCCTCTCCGGCCTCTAGGTCACCAGGCTGCTCGTTACGACACCTGCCACCATCGTTACGCGCATCAGCGCATAATGACACTCACCTGGACTCCATCACCTCCTTGATTATCTGCCCTATTTATGTCACTCCCTTTGGTTCTGTAACCAGGTGTTATTGTTTCTGTTTCATGTCTGTGTGCTGTTAGTGTTTCTTGTTTTGGATTTGGATTTGGATTTGGTATTTTATTAGAATCCCCATTTTTTTATTTTATTATTATTATTTTGTTCACCTTTATTTAACCAGGTAGGCTAGTTGAGAACAGGTTCTCATTTGGAACTGCGACCTGGCCAAGATAAAGCATAGCAGTGTGAACAGACAACACAGAGTTACACATGGAGTAAACAATTAACAAGTCCATAACACAGTAGAAAAAAGGGGCAGTCTATATACAATGTGTGCAAAAGGCATGAGGAGGTAGGCGAATAATTACAATTTTGCAGATTAACACTGGAGTGATAAATGATCAGATGGTCATATACAGGTAGAGATATTGGTGTGCAAAAGAGCAGAAAAGTAAATAAATAAAAACAGTATAAAAACAGTACGGGAATGAGGTAGGTGAAAAATGGGTGGGCTATTTACCAATAGACTATGTACAGCTGCAGCGATCGGTTAGCTGCTCAGATAGCTGATGTTTGAAGTTGGTGAGGGAGATAAAAGTCTCCAAATTCAGCGATTTTTGCAGTTCGTTCCAGTCACAGGCAGCAGAGTACAGGAACGAAAGGCGGCCAAATGAGGTGTTGGCTTTAGGGATGATCAGTGAGATACACCTGCTGGAGCGCGTGCTACGGATGGGTGTTGCCATCGTGACCAGTGAACTGAGATAAGGCGGAGCTTTACCTAGCATGGACTTGTAGATGACCAGGAGCCAGTGGGTCTGGCGACGAATATGTAGCGAGGGCCAGCCGACTAGAGCATACAAGTCGCAGTGGTGGGTGGTATAAGGTGCTTTAGTGACAAAACGGATGGCACTGTGATAGACTGCATCCAGTTTGCTGAGTAGAGTGTTGGAAGCCATTTTGTAGATGACATCGCCGAAGTCAAGGATCGGTAGGATAGTCAGTTTTACTAGGGTAAGCTTGGCGGCGTGAGTGAAGGAGGCTTTGTTGCGGAATAGAAAGCCGACTTTTGATTTTCGATTGGAGATGTTTGATATGAGTCTGGAAGGAGAGTTTGCAGTCTAGCCAGACACCTAGGTACTTATAGATGTCCACATATTCAAGGTCGGAACCATCCAGTGTGGTGATGCTAGTCGGGCATGCGGGTGCAGGCAGAGATCGGTTGAAAAGCATGCATTTGGTTTTACTGGCGTTTAAGAGCAGTTGGAGGCCACGGAAGGAGTGCTGTATGGCATTGAAGCTAGTTTGGAGGTTAGATAGCACAGTGTCCAATGACGGGCCGAAAGTATATAAAATGGTGTCGTCTGCGTAGAGGTGGATCAGGGAATCGCCCGCAGCAAGAGCAACATCATTGATATATACAGAGAAAAGAGTCGGCCCAAGAATTGAACCCTGTGGCACCCCCATAGAGACTGCCAGAGGACCGGACAGCATGCCCTCCGATTTGACACACTGAACTCTGTCTGAAAAGTAATTGGTGAACCAGGCAAGGCAGTCATCCGAAAAACCGAGGCTACTGAGTCTGCCGATAAGAATATGGTGATTGACAGAGTCGAAAGCCTTGGCAAGGTCAATGAAGACGGCTGCACAGTACTGTCTTTTATCGATGGCGGTTATGATATCGTTTAGTACCTTGAGTGTGGCTGAGGTGCACCCGTGACCGGCTCGGAAACCAGATTGCACAGCGGAGAAGGTACGGTGGGATTCGAGATGGTCAGTGACCTGTTTGTTGACTTGGCTTTCGAAGACCTTAGAAAGGCAGGGCAGGATGTATATAGGTCTATAACAGTTTGGGTCCAGGGTGTCTCCCCCTTTGAAGAGGGGGATGACTGCGGCAGCTTTCCCATCCTTGGGGATCTCAGACGATATGAAAGAGAGGTTGAACAGGCTGGTAATAGGGGTTGCGACAATGGCGGCAGATAGTTTCAGAAATAGAGGGTCTAGAATGTCAAGCCCAGCTGATTTGTACGGGTCCAGGTTTTGCAGCTCTTTCAGAACATCTGCTATCTGGATTTGGGTAAAGGAGAACCTGGAGAGGCTTGGGCGAGGAGCTGTTGGCCGAGGTTGGAGTAGCCAGGCGGAAGGCATGGCCAGCCGTTGAGAAATGCTTATTGAAGTTTTTGATAATCATGGATTTATCGGTGGAGACCGTGTTACCTAGCCTCAGTGCAGTGGGCAGCTGGGAGGAGGTGCTCTTGTTCTCCATGGACTTCACAGTGTCCCAGAACATTTTGGAGTTGGAGCTACAGGATGCAAACTTCTGCCTGAAGAAGCTGGCCTTCGCTTTCCTGACTGACTGCGTGTATTGGTTCCTGACTTCCCTGAACAGTTGCATATCACAGGGACTATTCGATGCTATTGCAGTCCGCCACAGGATATTTTTGTGCTGGTCGAGGGCAGTCAGGTCTGGAGTGAACCAAGGACTGTATCTGTTCTTGGTTCTGCATTTTTTGAACGGAGCATGCTTATCTAAAATGGTGAGGAAGTTACTTTTAAAGAATCCTTAAAGACCAGGCACCCTCAACTGACGGGATGAGGTCAATGTCCTTCCAGGATACCCGGGCCAGGTCGATTAACTGTTGCAAAATCAGCTGCTACTCTTCTTGGGGTCCAAACAAAACATGAAACATAATACAGAATTACATAATACAGAACATCATTAAACAAGAGCAGGATTATGTTCTGTTTATTTTATTGTTACAGAATAACGCCTCACCAAAGGGAAGCGTCAAGGAGTGTTTTTATTTTTTTTATTTTTTTATTTATTTATTTTTGTTGGAGGTGATGTCGGGTCTAGGTGTGAGTACCGCAGCTTCCTGGGAGGCTAAGCAGGTTTGTTGGATTCCCATGCTTCGATGGGTTCTGGTTTTCATGCTTCAGCGGGATCAGTTTTTGGGACCGGTTCAGTGGGACTGGTTTTCATGCCTCAGCGGGATCGATAGGCTCCCATGCCTCAGCTGGGTGATGTCCTGCAGCTGGAGCCGTGCACTGGCCACGTATGCTCTCTCTCTGGCGCTCTAGGTTGCCATGCCCCCGCGCCTTAGCAGAAGTGACCGGTCTGCTCCTGATCCCCGGGATTGTCATTTTGGTTGCCGTCCTGGGGCTGAAGCCTCGCGTCAGGGAGGGGGTATTGTCACTTGTGCTCTCTCTCTGGCCTCTAGGTCATCATTAATAAGGTACAACGGTATCTTGAGTTGGTTTCACATGTAAATATTATCATGGATTAATTCATATTCCCCCGAAATTGTTTTATTACCTCACTGTAATTTCCTCATTCCAATACATAAAAAGAAAACAAACTCATTGTTTATTTCCCTTATGATTTTAGGGGCAGAGCATGCAAATGCTAATATGTACTAACCTTGCATATTAGGAGGGATGACCATTTCGGCTTTTGGAAGTGTACTTTAAATGCTCTATTAAAATTCAGTTGCCGAAACACATCACATGGAGCTTTATTGTAATTAGATTCAAACTACAAAATAGTTGCAAGGCAACACCTCATTAACATAAACATTAAACAGAATTCTAAAATGGTATAAGCCGTCTTCTGGTCTTAAATTCTAATGGGCAGTCCAATGCTCACAATTACTGGAACCATTTCTTAATTAAAACTAACAGTTTATTAAGGCAATTTTATGTTTGGCTGTCACTTCAGAGGAATACCAATGAAAACTGTCCTTCCCTCTCATTTTCACATTTTCCTCTCCCCTATTCTCCCTCTCTCCACATTTCCCCTAAATTCCTCTAAACCCAGGAGGGCGACCCAACCTCATGATCTATACTTGGGCCTGCTGGCAACATCTGCTGCTTTGTCTAAACTGACAATCCCACCTTCCGTCCAAACAGAGTCGTCCTATCCGAGTCCTTCTTTCCATCCCCTGCCTGGGCTGTGCACTAGATCCACTGACTGATTCCCCCCAACACACACACACACACACACACACACACACACACACACACACACACACACACACACACACACACACACACACACACACACACACACACACACACACACACACACACACACACACACACACACACACACACACTGCTGGGTGGTGATGGCTGCTGATTTATGGGGGAGTCAGAGGAGAGCAATTCATAAAGAGAAGTGATAGGCAAAGTACCATCTCTGACCTTTGATGTCTATGGTGAGAGTATTGACAAACTCTCAGCACGGAGAGAAGAGACTGAATGGGAATGAACCAAATTGGATGTTTGACGGCATGGCTATCTGTTACAGTCATTTGTTAGGAGTGAAAATCCTGTAGCCTCTTACTATGACTCATTTGTAGAATGGCAACGCGACGATACCAGAGCCAGAACAAAAGGAGTACTTTGAAACGGCAGCCAACTGGCAAATTTGTAAAGTAGAAGATGAATCCCTTCTGCAGGTCTGTAGATACATATCTACAGACTTCATGAGTTAGAAGAGGAAAAGAGGGAACTGGATCGTTACATAGCCACTGGGGTGCGTGATGGCTTGGACTCCATAAAATGCAACTTCAATGCCGGAGAATTTTCCCATTTAAAAACGTCTCAGAAAGCCATGCACTTCAGAATAGGGTGAGCATGATGAAGACAAATGACATTGGACTTAATGTGGAACTCCCCCACACGCGGCCCCCGCCCTAGCTGTTCCCATAATAAACTGTTAGCTTTTATGACATGGTGCAGCGTGATGGATGATCTATTTCACAGCAAGCACTGAAACAATTATTTTGAAGTTTCATCTGAGTCAAAAACACTGTTAAAAAGTTATGTGCTACAGTGTTCTAGCTAAATGTCTAGCTCAAAGAGATAATTTAAATATAAAGTATTTGGATTTTAGGAGCAATCATCTGTTGCAGGGGTTGCTAAACCCTAGTTTCCTGTAAAGTGCAGTGGAGTCAGCTTACCTGGACTCTTTGGTGTAAATGAGAAGTCCGTTTTTGGTCCATCTAGAGACTCTGACTCACTACTTTTAAAAAGTTATTTGGAAGTTCTGCAGCACAGTAAAACCAAGTAATACTAAAATATCCTATGCTCTACCAGGGACACAGTCCCCCATATTGTACCTGGTCATCTCAGGAGTATATATTATTATTATTATTATTATTATTCATATATTATTATTATTACCTGGTCATCTCAGGAGTTGTCACGCCTTGGTCATAGTATTTTGTGTTTTCGTTATATATTTGGTCAGGCCAGGGTGTGACATGGGTTTAAAATGTTGTGTTTCGTATCGGGGTTTTGTAGGCATTGGGATTGCGGCTGAGTAGGGGTGTAGCATAGGTTTGGCTGCCTGAGGCGGTTCTCAATCAGAGTCAGGTGATTCTCGTTGTCTCTGATTGGGAACCATATTTAGGTAGCCGGGGTTTCACTGTGTATTTCGTGGGTGATTGTTCCTGTCTCTGTGTTAGTGTTCACCAGACAGGCTGTATAGGTTATCACGTTCCGTTTGTTGTTTTGTCTTAGGGAAGCTGCGAATTTTTGCAGCTTTTTGTTAAAAATCGCGCAACATTTCAAAGTCCTGCTACTCATGTTTGGAATATAGTATATGCAAATGATAAGTATTTGTGTATAGAAAACACTCTGAAGTCTCTAAAACTGGTTAAATCGTGTCTGTGGCTATAACACAACGTGTTTAGCAGTGTTTAGCAGTAAAAATCCCTCGAAAAACTGTTCTCCAAAAACGCAAAAAATATATTACTCCGCCAGTCAATGTATTGTTCAAGACGAATGCAAATACATGAAGCATTAATGTAAATGCCTACAACTTCCACACGATATCGTCAGTGCTGGCATTTTGAGCAGACTTAATCCTTGGTTCTATTACGTTTGACCCTTTCCGGTTTCAGTCTGTCAACAAGGAAGTTTTTAAAATGTGAATGATGGCCGTTGATTTCCAGACTAGCTGCTATCGAATACAGATCGCCCCGTGATGAATTGTATAGCTAATTAACGTTTATTACTACCTAAAGTTGGTTTAGAAAAGTAGTTTGAAGTGTTTTGTAAAAGTATATAGGCACCTTTTGTCATTTTAAAAAGTGACGTTGCGTCTTGTAAAAGGGAATATTCCTGGATCAGACCAGGACTTCAGAAAATGACATTTTGGCTATACAATGACGGATTTAATCGGGAAAAAGACCGAAGTGTGATGTTTATGGGATATATAGGAGTGCCAAGAAAGAAGCTCGTCAAAGGTAATGAATGTTTTATATTTTATTTCTGCGTTTTGGGTAGCGTTTTGGGTAGCCCCGGCTACCGCAAAATCTGTCGTTAGGTGACGTTGCAGTATTTTGGGGGTAGAAGCTATCAGATAATAGCTTCTCATGCTTTTGCCGAAAAGCATTTTACAAATCTGACTTGGTGGATAGATTCACAACGAGTGTAGCTTTAATTCACTACCTTGAATGTGTATTTTAATGAAAGTTTAATGACAGTTTGAGTTTTATCAAAAACTATAGCTGGCGCTCTGAAACTCCGCTGAGTGATGTTCCTGCCAGGGAACTGTATTCTGCTACTTCCTTAAGAAGTATTGTTGTTTTTTCATTAAAGAACATGAGTAACTACGACGCCGCATTTTGGTCCTCTCCTTCGACAGACGAACGCCGTTACAGGAGTGGAGATCTCTGATCCTGGAGGGCTGCAGTGTGTGCAGGCTTTTGTTCCAGTCCAGCTCTAGTAGGCCCTCCATGATCCGAGTTGCCCACAACAAATCTACATCAGAACTGAGTTGTACATAATGATGCTCGGTACGATCACAGACCCAATCTGAACTGTTCAATAAAGTGTACACCCTGATTGACTTTTCCAATAATGTGTCATTAGGCTGTCATTATCAATAATTGCTCTTTTACCTAATTAGGTATTTCCAGCATCGATCAGACAACTAGTCGCTCCCTAAATTAAAATGGAAAGCTATCAAATGGAGAAGGCATGGGGAATGTGATGAGACAAAAGCTGAAAGGAGGAGTGAGAAGGAGGGAGGGAAAGGGGAAGTGGAGAATAAACTTCCTGACTTTGTACTTTATGGAAAACTCTTGTGTTCTCAGTTCTCAGGCCTAATCCTGTTAGTGAGTGGAACCGGCCCTCATTATGATGACATTATCAGCCATTCCACACATATTCAAAACCTTTTTTGCCTTTTTCTGAACTTGATTTATGGTAGATTTTTGTTAATGGGGGTTTTTCCCTACAAACATTAGAACTGCATCCCACTTCAAAAGCCGCTACAACTCTTTAGAATTTACCACTTTGGATACATTCTTAAAGCATTGTGGAATTATCTAGAACCCTGCCCATGTACGTGGAGGGCTGGGGTATGAATGTAAGCTTAGCTAGCTCTTTTTCAGCACTGAGCAGCCAAGGCCACACAGCTGTCAGAGAAATGCAAATGGCCTGGAGTCTCATGTTGAATACTCACATTCTGGTCACGTGTCACCTAAATGGGTGGCGAGGAATCTGTATAGTGGCAGCGGTGGAAGCTATGAGCATGACAGAAGGATCTTTTTGGGGTTATGTCCTAATTTTAGCTCAGATTTTGGAGTGTGGGGGTATGGAATGGGGAGAGGAGAGGAGAGGGCAGAATGAAGCTAAAATGTAATAGCTGTTTATTACACAATCATTAGAACAGAATTCACAAACAAGTGGCAAAATGAGCCGGCCGGCCACGGAGTATCGATTCAAATGAATCCATTGCCTTCTACCTGCTCCTCTCCAGATGAGTCAATTACTCCGATTTGTGGGGACAAGAGCTGTTTAGCGGGATATTTACATTACAACTGGAGGCAAGCACAGCATACCACTGTTCCATCTATTAAAGCCATTTGATGCTCTTTCTGGAAAAGGCCATTTCCCTCTGTCTTTAGAGTCCTTTTCATTTCCCCTGGGACGAAGGCTCACATGCTTCTAAATGGAGAAGGGAAAGTATGAAAGTGGAGATTACGGTCCTAGCTCTGCTGTCAGACAGCAAACAGGAGAAAGGACTTATGGGTTTGAAGTAAAAGCAAATCACAGAGCGACAGCGAAGCTCTAGATTAAGCCTGGAGGCCCTGGGCTTTAGAGCTGGGATGGAGGAAGCAGCCAGACTGACAGGTGGACAGCAAAGCCCAGGAGAGAAGGAGGAGGTAGGGGAGAAAGAGGTGGAGGAAGACGAAGAAGAAGACAGAAGAAGAAAACGAAAACAAGAATGTGACGAGCTAAGTTGTCTTTTCCTGAGTAGTAAAATTGCTTATAACAGTTCCAGTTATCCTTTGATGTGCGTTCGTCCTTTGATCTCATTGTATTGTTACATCCCTCCCTGGTCATAAAAAACATCACACAACATTTTCCGGACATATTTACAAGAATGTTAGTTATAGTCTCGAAGTCTGTTTTCTTATCTGGGTGGATATGAATCCAATTAGAACAAGAGCACATCCGATGCCATGCTTTCTCCTTAATCTGTTACCAATTAAAGAACATCTTTATAACAATTCACCCAATGTTTCTGTCATATTACCAAAGATATCCAGTGCAAAAGTGCTTTAATTGAATAAAAGGACTGTCAACACACATTAGGCCTACGTGATGCTTTCACACATTCTCTACATTAAATAACACATCTGCTCATTGAAAAGGAAGTTGGAGAATGAACTAAGAGTATCATACTTCTCGTTAGTTTGCACAATAATGTGATATGATCTAAGTTCAGTTCATTGCATTATCTTTCTTGTTTAAACACAGTGTCAGACTGAAAATGGCCACCCTTCCCTCCACTGTCTCAATGTAAAGTACAGCCACCAGGTGCACAGCACAGCCCTGTCAGGGTTGGGAGTTTAGAATGCAAAACCACAATGACAAAGTGTTTCCCTCCCTATGCTTCCCTCTCCCATGATTTCCATCTAACACCACAATTAAATATCTCACTCTTACTCTGGCAATTAGGAAATGTGGAAAAATGGTGGTATTGCTTGGACAGCTTTGAAACAAGGCAGGGCTGAGAGAGAGAGAGAGAGAGAGAGAGAGAGAGAGAGAGAGAGAGAGAGAGAGAGAGAGAGAGAGAGAGAGAGAGAGAGAGAGAGGGGAGGGGGGGGAGAGAGAAACAGGGAGAGAGAGACAGGGAGAGTGAGAAGGAGAGAGAGAGAGGGCTGTTTATGAATCTGTTATAGGAACACTGAGGAGATAATTAGTTGAACAGGGGAGACAACTTTATGTTTCAATCTCCCGCCAAGGCCTGACGTAGAAAGTACTTTTATCTGGACTTTATCTATCTGCTCCTCCTCTCTTTTCAGATATGGTGGAGTGGGATGTTGGCTCTGTATAGTACGAATGCATCATATTTCATGTCCTGCTCTCTGCTAAAGAAAACTGTGATGCTCTCAAGTTGTGTGATGTTGTCAAAAGTACATTGTTAAATTGTGTACATTAGTCAGTTTTATACATTGTTTAATGATTGTAAGGTACAAATAAAATGTTTGATTACTGTTCTGTAATGATTGGTTTGACTCAGTGAGATTGCTCTTTCTCTCTATGAGAAACCATTAAAATTAAGTAATTTCTTGAATAATGTAACCTTATTGATTGAACTTGAAATATTAGTGTTTGCCTTCTTGAGTAGTCTCCAATTTGTTTTCTTGAACATTATTTCTATTCACATTTTGTTCACTCCTATTTGCATTTTCATAGATTTTACTTAATGAAAACAATAAGATGGGATGAATTGTATTTTCACAACAGACACCCAGAAATGTTATTGCTCTATTTGAAGGACATTAATTGTTTTAAATGCCAACAAGGAACTCGCCAACAAGCTACCACATGCAAGACTAGACTGTAGGATATGTACCATCTGTCTCATTCTAGGGGAGAAAATTATAGTTGGTGTCTGAGTCATAAAGGGATCTGTCCTGACTCCAGAAAACAACTGTACTGTATGTTATCTTACATAATTAGGACACTGATTCTAAAAGAAACAAGTGACAACAGTTGAAATCAATGCATTATGTCCAGCGTTATTCCAAGGGTGCCAAATGTGAGTACAATTATGAGCAGATGCATAAATAGAAACTTTTAAAAGTAAATTTCAAAATGTGAATTGTTCTCATTAGAAAAAGAGTTCCTTGGGCTACATGCATGGTGCATAGGAAGAGTCCCAACATATTGCAAAAAACACCAAGGTCAAAAAACATCATGGTTCTGGAAAAGCACAACTCCTTTATCAATGTATTACTACAAAGATATTAAACATTCTGCACATACATGATAATAAAATGTGTGATTGAGCCAGCCAGGACTTGAACTCACACTCGACATTTCATATAGTAGGCTAAAAAATGAGGGGACATGCTTTAGGTGTCTCCAACACTGCGATGTGAACCAAATTATGTAGTAGATCCGTGCTGTGTATTAATAAAGCCAAACGGTGACTAAATGTGTCTCAACCCTCCGACATTACAATCTGCCTATCCAGCTGTAAGTAACCTAGACTTTTGGGACAGTGTGTGTTTGTAGTTGGGTAATATTAATCATATACAATATGTGTTATATATACCTCATGTGCGACCTGTAATACGACTGTAATTAATATGGTCAAAGTCTATTAAACTGAATATCTGACTTCATAACTTCTTAGGGCTAGACCCCTTTATTCTCCACTTCTTGTCTGAATGACGTGCCCAAAGTAAACTGCCTGTAGCTCAGGCCCTGAAGCCAGGATATGCTGATAATTGGTACCATTGGAAAGGAAACACTTTGAAGTTTGTAGAAATGTTACAATAATGTAGGAGAATATAACACAATAGATATGGTAGGAGAAAATCCAATGAAAAAACACCAGATTTTTTATTTTGAGAGACCATGCTCTTAGAAATGCCAGAGAAAGGTCATATTGAAAATTAGCTCCATGGAAAATTAGCTCCACAGGGTGTCAACAGCCTATGTTCAAGGTTTCAGGCTTGTAACTTCAAAAACGAATAAGAAATATCAGGGTATCTGAAGAGTACATAGAAACATATTTTGACTTGTTGAAACAAAAGATTTTCGGATTCCTTTCTCTGCAAGTTGAACGAGTGGATTACTCAAATTGATGGTGCCAACTAAACTGACTTTTAGGGATATAAAGAAGGATTTTATCTAACAAAACGACATGTCATAGCTGGGACCCTTGGATGACAAATCAGAGGAAGATTTTCAAAAGGTAATTAAATATTTCATTGTTATATGTGAATGTATGAAACCTGTGCCGGTGGAAAAATATTTTGATGTGCGGCGCCGTCCACAAACAATCACATGGCATGTTTTTGCTGTAATAGCTACTGTATATCGGACAGTGCAGTTAGATTAACAAGAATTTAAGCTTTCAGCTAATAAAATATACATATATGTGTACCTAAATGTGAATTGTCTATATCAAAGGCAGATATTTAAATAAATGAATGATAACATTATACAAGGCATAAAGCTTAAGTTACAAAGCATTAACAAGCATTACAAGGCATTAGTCTATGCATGAATAGAGAGGGAGATAAAGATACAGAGAGGGAAATATAGATAAGTTAGATGAGAGATATAAGTCATGATCAGATGAGCTCCTGCATTTTTCAGCATTTTCAAAAAAATATGATTTTTGAGTTTTTTGTCAGAAACATATACAGGATGTTACCCTCTACAACTAACCTTCACTCCAAATCAAACCTCAAAACCTACAACCTGATTTTGGATGGAATTACAGAATCACCTGGAAGGCTTACAACTGCCAAATATTATTATTCCAACGCTATACAGCACATTCTCCGGAAAACAACAGAAACCTGAAAACACCATCCAACCTGGAACTGAGTCAGTAATGTTTAGTCTGAAGCTATATTTTATTTCTAAAATCCAAGAAGAAAAATTAATTACATTACTCTATAAGGACTGAATGCTAAATTAAGGCTGCCAAGCCTGATAAAACTTCAATCAACACTGACATGTCAAGTGAGAGGTATCAAAGTCCTTTAGCCCAACAATGGCAGGAGAGTCAAAAAGTCTACTCCAACCAAATGGAGAGGCCTTAGAAGCTACCTCCCGCTGTTCAGAGGTAATTCAAATACAGTACCATGTGTATGTAAAGAATGATAAGGCGAGAAAAGATCACAAAATGAAGCGCCTTATGGAAAATCAAGAGACACTTTTTGCTGACTATTATAAAAATGTGAACATCAGCAACCTCATCTTCCACACAAACCATCCCCTGGCATGGCACAGTGCTATATTAGCACATTACCCCTTCATTAACTTCACTAGGGTAGGGGGCAGCATTCGGAATTTTCGATGAAAAGCATGCCCAAATTAAACTACCTGCTACTCATGCCCAGAAACTAGGATATGCATATAATTGGTATATATGGATAGGAAACACTCCACAGTGTCCAAGACTGTTAAAATAATGTCTATGATTATAACAGAACTGATACGTGGTCTTTCTGTAGCTCAGTTGGTAGAGCATGGCGCTTGTAATGCCAAGGTAGTGGGTTTGATTCCCGCGACCACCCATACGTATAATGTATGCACACATGACTGTAAGTCGCTTTGGATAAAAGCGTCTGCTAAATGGCATATATTATTATATGACAGGTAAAAACCTAAGAAAAATCCATCCAGGAAGTGGGAAATCTGAGGTTTGTAGTTTTTCAAGTGATGCCTATCCAATATACTGTGTTTATTGGGTCATATTGCACTTCCTAAGGCTTCCACTATATGTCAACAGTCTTTAGCATGTTGTTTCAGGCTTCTACTGTGAAGGGGGAGTGAATAAGAGCTGTTTGAATCAGGGGTCTGGTTGAAAGCCTTTAGTTTAGTCACATGCGTGGCCGTGAGCACAAGCTCCGTTCCCTTTCATTTCTAAAGACAAAGGAATTGTCCGGTTGGAATATTATTGAAGATTTATGATAAAAACATCCTAAAGATTGATTCTATACATCGTTTGACATGTTTCTACGAACTGTAATGGAATTATTTTGACTTTATGTCTTGACTTAGTGCCCGTGCATTGTGCATTTGGAATACAGGACTAAATGCGCAAACAAAAAGGAGGTTTTTGGACATAAAGATAAAATTTATTGAACAAAACAAACATTTGTTGTCTAACATGGAAACCTGGGAGTGCCATCAGATGAAGATCATCAAAGGTAAGTGATTCATTTGAATGCTATTTCTGACTTTTGTGACACCTCTCCTTGGCTGGAAAATGTATGGTTTTCTGTGGCTAGGCATTGACCGAACATAATCGCATGGTGTGCTTTTGCCGTAAAGCCTTTTTGAAATCTGACACAGCGGTTGCATTAAGGAGAAATGTATCTTTCATCGTATGTTAAACACTTGTATCTTAGATCAATGTTTATGATGAGTATTTCAGTAATTTGATGTGGCTCTCTGCACTTTCACCGAATGTTTGTTTGAGTCAATGCATTTCTGAACATAACGCGCCAATTTCAAATTATGTATTTGGACATAAAGATGAACTTTATCAAACAAAACACACATTTATTGTCTAACATGGAGTCCTGGGAGTGCCACCTGATGAAGATCATCAAAGGTTAGTGATTAATTTAATCTCTATTTCCGACTTTTGTGAGCCCTCTCCTTGGCTGGAAAATGGCTGTATGGTTTTCTGTGACTAGGCACTGACCAAACATAATCACATGGTGTTCTTTCGCAGTAAAGCCTTTTCGAAATCGGACACTGTGGTTGGATTTACAAGAAGTTTATCTTTAAAATGGTGTTTAACCTCTCTGGTACAAGTGGGACGGTAGCATTCCACCTCGACAACAGCCAGTGAAATTGCAGGGCGCCAAATTCAAAACAACAGAAATCCCATAATTAAAATTACTCAAACATACAAGTATTAAAGTACAAAAGGGAAAATAAATAAGCATAAATATGGGTTGTATTTACAATGATGTTCTTCACTGGTTGACATTTTCTCGTGTCAACAGGTCACAAATCTTGCTGCAGTGATGGCACACTGTGGTATTTCACCCAGTAGATATGGGAGTTTATCAAAATCGGGTTTGTTTTCGAATTCTTTGTGGATTTGTGTAATCTGAGGGAAATATGTGTCTCTAATATGGCCATACAATGGGCAAGAGGTTAGGAAGTGCAGCTCAGTTTCCACCTCATTTTGTGGGCAGTGTGCACATAGCTTGTCTTCTCTTGAGAGCCAGGTCAGCCTACCACGGCCTTTCTCAATAGCAGGGCTATGCTCACTGAGTCTGTACATAGTCAAAGCTTTCCTTAAGTTTGGGTCAGTCACAGTGGTCAGGTTTTCTGCCACTGTGTACTCTCTGTTTAGGGCCAAATAGCATTCTAGTTTGCTCTGTTTTTCTGTTAATGATTTCCAATGTGTCAAGTAATTATCTTTTTTTTCTCATGATTTGGTTGGGTCTAATTGTGTTGCTATCCTGGTGCTCTGTGGGATGTGTTTGTGTTTGTGAACAGAGCCCCAGGACCAGATTGCTTAGGGGACTCTTCTCCAGGGTCATCTCTCTGTAGCTGATGGCTTTGTTATGGAAGGTTTGGGAATTGCTATCAGGGTGGCTCAGAGGGGGTGAGAGCCCCTGGGCTTGGGGTTCTTCATTTGTCTGTTCGGCTGTGATGTCAGGGTCTGGTGTTGACCGTTCTGCTGTGGTGTCGAGACTTTTGTCGGAAGCTGAGGTGGGATGTTCTGCTGGCTTCTCTGTTCTGCTGGCCACCTCTCTAGTGGGTGGTTCTCTGTCACACGTTATCCCCAGCAACCTCTCCTCCAGCAGTCTGATCCTCTCCTCTAGTGCTCTGTTCTTCTCCTGCTCTTGCTTTTTATATTGTTAAGGTTGTCTCACCACAGTCCAGAGTGCAGATATGTCTCTCTCCACCTCCAGCTCTCCGGGTCTGGTTAAGGGGCTGTTGTGCTGGACTGTTGTCTGGGTCTTTGCTGACTGGAGTGTAATCACCTGCTGTTCGAGCTCCAGCTGCCTTACCACCAGCTGGGTAAATTTGTCCTTCATTTCAATTAGAGGGTAGTACTGTGCTGGGAGGTTGACTTTCTGCTCGTCTGTGGGGTTATATAATGAAGTGGTCTGGTCTAACCCGCTCGGGGTGGGGTTATCGTTCTCAAGGAAAAGCTTCTCCTGCTGGGCTAATTCTTTGACTAGGTGAAAGTCCAGCTGAAACTGTTTTGGGTTGCCCTGTACCATTACTGTTCCAGAGTTATATAGATTTATATTAGCTGACTCAGAGTCCTCGTTGTCAAGTATCCCGAGTTTCCACCCCTCGTTAACACCCCCTCTCTTAACCAGAAGGGGACTAGGGTTCCAATCTGGGAACTCCCCCCCCCCCCCCACGTTCAGCTGGAAGGTGGCGCATGGAATGCAAAAATATTCCTAAAAATATTTAACCTCCACACATTAACAAGTCCAATGGCTCAAATGAAAGATAAACACCTTGTTTATCTACCCAGCAAGTCAGATTTCTAAAATGTTTTACGGCGAAAACATAGCACATTTTTATATTAGATCACCACCGAAACAAAAGGCAAGCGGCGGCCATTTTGTCCCAGAAAAAATAAAATTTAAAAGTAGGATTAAAAAATAAATAATTCACTAACCTTTTGAAAATCTTCATCAGATGACAGTAATATTACATGTTACACAGTACATTTAATTTTTTCCAATAATATGCCATTTATATCCATAAATCTCGGTTTACAATGGCGACATTTCAAAAAATGCTTCTCAAATGTCCGGAGAAATGATGATAGCTCCGACAGATAACGTCAGATAACAAGCAATAAACATGACTAAATATACATGTTCTACACATATTTACAAAGATACACTTCTTCTTAATGCAACCGCTGTATTACATTTATTTTTAACGTTACAGACATCGTTCACTGGGCTATACTATGAGTCAGCGCTCAGATATTAGCACTATGTCTCCTCTACGTTTGGAGTCCACAGAAACCCCAAATAACCACATAAATATTCCCTTCCCTTTGATGTTCTTCCATCAGAAAATGTAGAAGGAGTCATACTTACCCAATACATCGTTTGGTTTCACGTTGTGTGTCCCTGTATTAGCATATGCTAACAGCTTCAGTTGAAATGCGTCAAAAATGACTTCTGGTCCAGCACTCTAGAGCATCAAAACTTCCAATTTACATATTATATGTCGATTAAACTGGTCAAACGATGTGCAAAATCGAGCTTTATGATGTTTTTAGCATGTAGAACAAAGAGCAACGCTAACAGACAATCCGGCTTGAAATGCTGCATCATGGAAAAAGACGTTCACCAAATCGGCCGCGCGCAAAAGAGTGCATGATTTTCAGAGGGACACGAGCAATTTCGCCCGCCGAACGTGCAGGGCTCGTGGGATTCTCACAATGAACGCGCCATTTGAAAGCTGACATCGCGCTGAAGAGATTGAGACTATTCCTGGATCTGTAGCTCCCTGGGAAGGGTGGGGGCCATGACGTCAAAGTTGACCCAACTTTTCTCTTCACAAGAGAGAGTTTGGGAGAAAGGCTGCCCTGGCAGTTCTGCTTTACATAGAGACATAATTTAAACGGTTTTAGAAACTTTAGAGTGTTTTCTATTCAATAATAATTTTTATATGCATATATTAGCAATTTTGGGAAAAAATATTTTCAGTTTTCTATGGGTACGCACTTTCTCCAACGGGGGCAGTATAGAGGGGTATCTCTAAGAGGTTAACCATTTGTACATTGTTACAACACTGTATACAGTGGGGAGAACAAGTATTTGATACACATTGCCGATTTTGCAGGTTTCCTACTTCCAAAGCATGTAGAGGTCTGTAATTTTTATCGTAGGTACACTTCAACTGTGAGAGAAGGAATCTAAATCCAGAAAATCACATTGTCTGATTTTTAAGTAATTCATTGGCATTTTATTGCATGACATAAGTATTTGATACATCAGAAAAGCAGAACTTAATATTTGGTACAGAAACCGTTGTTTGCAATTGCAAAGATCATACGTTTCCTGTAGTTCTTGACCAGGTTTGCACACACTGCAGCAGGGATTTTGTTCCACTCCTCCATACAGACCTTACAGACCTGTCCCCTTTGCAGAAAAGCATCCCCAAAGAATGATGTTTCCACCTCCATGCTTCAAGGTTGGGATGGTGTTATTGGGGTTGTACTCATCCTTCTTCTTCCTCCAAACACGGTGAGTGGAGTTTAGACCAAAAAGCTCTATTTTTGTCTCATCAGATCACATGACCTTCTCCCATTCCTCCTCTGGATCATCCAGATGGTCATTGGCAAACTTCAGACGGACCTGGGCATGCGCTGGCTTGAGCAGGGGGGTCTTGCGTGCGCTTCAGGATTTTAATCCATGACGGCGTAGTGTGTTACTAATGGGTTTCTTTGAGACTGTGGTCCCAGCTCTCTTCAGGTCATTGACCAGGTCCTGCCGTGTAGTTCTGGGCTGATCCCTTACCTTCCTCATGATCATTGATGCCCCACGAGGTGAGATCTTGCATGGAACCCCAGACCGAGGGTTATTGACCGTCATCTTGAACTTCTTCCATTTTCTAATAATTGCGCCAACAGTTGTTGCCTTCTCACCAAGCTGCTTGCCTATTGTCCTGTAGCCCATCCCAGCCTTGTGCAGGTCTACAATTTTATCCCTGATGTCCTTACACAGCTCTCTGGTCTTGGCCATTGTGGAGAGGTTGGAGTCTGTTTGATTGAGTGTGTGGACAGGTGTCTTTTATACAGGTAACGTGTTCAAACAGGTGCAGTTAATACAGGTAATGAGTGGAGAACAGGAGGGTTTCTTAAAGAAAAACTATCAGGTCTGCGAGAGCCGGAATTCTTACTGGTTGGTAGGTGATCAAATACTTGTGTCATTCAATAAAATGCAAATTAACTACTTAAAAATCATACAATGTGATTTTCTGGATTTTGTTTTTCGATTCCGTCTCTCACAGTTGAAATGTACCTATGATAAAAAAAATTACAAACCTCTACATGCTTTGTAAGTAGGAAAACTTGCAAAATCGGTAGTGTATTAAACACTTGTTCTCCCCACTGTATATACATAATATGACATTTTGTAATGTCTTTATTCTTTTGAAAATTCTGTAAGTGTAATGTTTACTGTTCATTTTTATTGTTTATTTCATTTTTGTATATTATCTACCTCAATTGCTTTGGCAATGTTAACATATGTTTCCCATGTCAATAAAGCCCCTTGAATTGAATTGAAATTATACAAAGAAGCCTTGGCTTGCGATGTCCCATAGTTCATGGGAGAGAGAGAGAGAGACAGTGTAGCCAAGAACAAAGAGAAAGAGACAATGAAGCTAAGACCCTTTTATATTCATTTGAGCATGTTTATATTCAACATTTTAGTTGTTGACCAATAGGATTACTGTTGAGTTAATATATATAAATCTTAATAAATCTTCTTGAAACTCTGGGGGCAGTATTTCATTTTTGGGTGAATAACGTTCCCGTTTTAAACAAGATATTTTGTCACGAAAAGATGCTCGACTATGCATATAATTGACAACTTTGGAAAGAAACCACTTTGAAGTTTCCAAAACTGCAAAGATATTATCTGTGAGTGCCACAGCATCATGCTACAGGCGAAACCGAGATGAAACTTCAAACAGGAAATGCCCCAGATTTTGGAGGCGCTGTGTTCCTATGTCTCCTTATATGGCTGTGAATGGACCAGGAACGAGCCTACACTTTCTGTCGTTTCCCCAAGGTGTCTGCAGCATTGTGATGTATTTGTAGGCATATCATTGGAAGATTGACCTTAAAAGAGACTACATTTACCAGGTGTCCGCCTGGTGTCCTCCGTCGAAATTGGTGCGTAATCTCCAGCTGCATATATTTTTCCATGTGATTCAGAGGAGAAACCAAACTTCCACGAATGATATATCATCGAATAGATATGTGAAAAACATCTTGAAGATTGATTCTAAACAACGTTTGCCATGTTTCTGTCGATATTATGGAGTTAATTTGGAAAAAAGTTTGGCGTTTTGATGACTGAATTTTCGGGTTTTTTTCTTAGCCAAACATGATGTACAAAACGGAGCCATTTCTCCTACACAAATCATCTTTTTGGAAAAACTGAACATTTGCTATCTAACTGAGAGTCTCCTCATTGAAAACATCTGAAGTTCATCAAAGGTAAATGATTTTCTTTGAATGCTTTTCTTGTTTTTGTGAAAATGTTGCCTGCTGAATGCTAGGCTTAATGCTATGCTAGCTATCAATACTCTTACACAAATGCTTGTTTTGCTATGGTTGAAAAGCATATTTTGAAAATCTGAGATGACAGTGTTGTTAAGGCTAGGCGTCCCGCTGTCGACAACATCCTGTGAAATTGGAGGGTGCGCAATTCAAAAATAATAATCGTAAAATTAAACATTTATGAAAATACAAGTATCTTATATTGTTTACAAGCTTAAATTATTGTTAATCTAACTGCATTGTCCAATTTACAATAGTCTTTACAGCGAAAGCATTCCATGCAATTTTTTTGAGGACGGCGCCCCGCATACAACATATTTTTCAACCAGCACAGGCGTCATAAAATCACAAATGGCGATTAAATGAATCACTTACTTCCTCTGTTTGCAACCCGAAGGGTCCCAGATACAACATGAATGGTCGTTTTGTTAGATAAAATCCTTCTTTATATCCCAAAAAGTCAGTTTAGTTGGCGCCATCGTTTTCAGTAATTCACTTGTTCAACTTTTAGACAAAGGTGTCCAAAAAGCTACCGCTAAACTTTGTTCAACCAAGTCAAACTATGTTTCTATACAACCCTCAGGTATCCTAAAATGTAAATAAACTATAATATTTCATACGGAAAGAAGGATGTTTATTAGTAAAGGAAAATTCGTAAGCTCTTCGTCGCATACAAACAGACTAATATTGTACCGGGACTCTTTGTACAAAAACTCAAAATTCTTTCTCGTTTTTGAAGAAACAAGCCTGAAACAATGAACAAAGACTGTGGACATCTAGTGGAAGCAATAGAAATTGCAATCTGGGAGCTGGAATTACATTGAACCCATAGCTTTACATTATAAGAGCCTGGCTTCTGGGCCTGAGTAACAGGCAGTTTACTTTGGGCATGTCAGTCAGGTGGAAATGGAGAAAAATAGACCCTATCCCTAATTCTTCCAATCGGATATCAAACCTACAAGATGCTATCACAACAAAACCTCTGCTTTACAGAAAGAATGGGGGATGTGGAGAGAAACACAGAGAAGGCTGAATTCCTGAGAAGACAATAAAAACTCTTGCATACAGTTGATAAAAGTAACTTCGGGGGCTGGGAAACCCTACGTGTGAGTGAGTGAGTGAGTGAGTGAGTGAGTGAGTGAGTGAGTGAGTGAGTGAGTGAGTGAGTGAGTGAGTGAGAGAGAGAGAGAGGGAGAGAAGGGGAGAGGTAAAAAGAAAAGAGAGAGAGATCTTTATTTACACTATAAAATGGATTGCCACCAACTTATGGTGTGTGGCAAGGGAGCCATACCCTCCTGGCTGGGGGAAGAAACATCATTTCAAGCTTGAGTGGCTCTGCACTGTCTTTGTGTCCTGTCAAACGGAAATGCCGGCAGAATACCAAACTCCTCCTCTGACCTTTCTCCATATCTGCTCTGTACATCTGAGTAGTGGATCATACAGGGGTTCTCTGAACACTGGATCCACCCCACCACAAAACAATTTCATTAATAAAGGGACACAGTGTTGAGAGGGGAATTAAAGGTGCCATATCTGATTCATATAAAATCAACACATATCAAATGACTGCTATTCTTTTGTACCAGTTCTTACCTAATACAGTCAATACTGATCCAGAACATGTCAGAATATGCAGTCTGAAAACACCCACTGCCCAGAAAAGCAGGGACAGAAACACAGGGTGTGATATCAACATAATTCATGTAATTAGCTTGAATACATGTTTGATGGATGCTCCGGTTTGTGTGGAAATTAGAAACCCTAGCAGTGAGCCAACAGTGCAACAACAGGGTATTCACAGAAGCTTCCCAGCTCTAGTAGTTGTTTTCTCCCTCTTCCCTATGTGGTCTACTCGTTACCGCCTTGGCATTCAAATGGCCTGCAATTGATTTGCTAAGTGGGCACAAGCTGCACACCTGGACCCACTCCCTAACATGTTTACTCATTGTATTAGGCAACAATAAGCCCAGCCAACCATGGCTGGCTGACTGTGTCTAATAATCACACAGATGGTGACCATGACAAGGGGTTACACCATAATTATCCCAAATTAACTATTCCCCCAAGGCACTCGGAGGTCACCAGGGAGAGGAATGGTTTTTGTGAGGAAGGAGGAGGATTGGAGGAGGGGGGACCGGAAAAGAGTATCATGGCGGTGCTAATAGCCCACCTGTCTGTCCTCATGCACGCCTTGTTCCTGTCTGACTGAAGTCCTTGTGTGACCACCACCGCGTAATAAAACACAGGCAGTGGTGGCACCT
This sequence comes from Oncorhynchus gorbuscha, assembly GCF_021184085.1. Lineage (NCBI taxonomy): Eukaryota > Metazoa > Chordata > Actinopteri > Salmoniformes > Salmonidae > Oncorhynchus > Oncorhynchus gorbuscha. The sequence goes on along the minus strand of NC_060174.1, from coordinate 81,671,776 downwards.
GGCTGAAAGTTGTCTCAAAATCGAGCTGCGGCGGCAAGTTACTTTAGGATGCGCCACACAAGTTAAGAGCCCGAGCTGCAACTACAGTAAAGAGACGAAGGCCCTGGCTGTATGGAAATGAAGACACTTGTCCAGGGTATGGTGTTGGCACGCCACCACACGCAACAGGGTGAATCATAGGCTGCTGCTGTCTGGTGATGAAACGAGGATTAACCGAGAATGTCACACAACACATCCTCTGGGGTGAAAGAGCCCTCGTGGGTAAGCACATTTGAATAAAGTGGGCTCACAACAACAAGCTACGCTGTGTGCTGTGTGAACCTACTCTGAATTGACTGTCTGAAGACTGTTGTCCTTTAGGAAAAATAATGTTTGCCTAGTGAGTCATTAAAGACTAAAATGATGGGGGAAAGTTAGCTAAGTCCAACTGCTCCAGCAAATGCTATCAATGCCTACACGTCCATTTTGTGTATGTTTTCATTAGCGTTCAAAGATTTGGTCATACATTTCCTGTCTGAGGTTAAAGATTAGAAATATATGACTTTCTTCAGAATTGTCACACCCTGACTATAGAGAGCCTTTTTATTCCCTATTTGGGTTAAGGTCGGGGTGTGACTAGGGTGGGTAATCTAGGTTGTGTATTTCTATCTTGGCCTGGTATGGTTCCCAATCAGAGGCAGCTGTTTATCGTTGTCTCTGATTGGGGATCATATTTAGGCAGCCATTTCCTCACTGTGTGTTGTGGGATCTTGTTGGTGTAGTTGCCTGTGAGCGCTCCATTTTCTTCACTTTTCATTGATTGTTTTTGTGTGTTTTAGTTAATAAACATGTGGAAACCATATCACGCTGCACCTTGGTCTGATAATTCTTACGATGAACTTGACAAGAATGCTTTTTTCTTATACTCTGTTGATTGCACCAATACACTTACAAAGCAACACCACCACTTCAAGTCATTTAACATGGTCAGAATTAACACAGGGACAAAAGTTATCTTTTGATTGTGTTCTGAGATACTCTGTACAGATTCAGATGGGGAAACAGGGTACTGAGCCAAGACAGATAGAAGAGATTGTGCCGAAACTCTTCCATAGCAACAACACTATGTTATTGGAGGACGACATTTGCAATGAATTGAGTGATACCATGCAGAAAATTAGCTGGCCCGATCCAGTCTACAGTCTTTGGGCATATCTGCATATCCCCTTTAAGAAGGTGGTGGAGCAAATATTAATAGTCAGAATATAGACTCTGGTTAATTTTCCAGACAGAAGCAAAAAGAAACACCCACTGTAAAAAATAAGCATATTTCAATATGAATAATGCATTGTTAGGTTATGTTTACCGAGCTCCGTATAGACAGGTACAATAATCCTGTGCAGTTGTTTACCTATTGTGCTAGAAGATGTTAGAGGGCTTTAAACCCTTAGACAAAGCTATTCTACTCAACCAGGATTTAAGATTAGTCCTGTAAAACCAGTATTCTGCCACAGAATAAAACTGCAAAACAATATCTTTACACTGGGTACTTCATATGTCCGACCTAGAGTGTGCTTTATATGTGTTGGAAAATAAGTTGTTCTATGAGCACTTCTCTTTGTATTGTTTTTGAGAGCTTACCATGTTGGTATAAAAGCCATTAAAACTGAAAGTTACCACATCATTTCAAGTGTATTCAGGTTGGTGGTGAAATACACATTTAGAATGATATATTTTTTTATTTTACCTTTATTTAACTAGGCAAGTCAGTTAAGAACAAATTCTTATTTACAATGATGGCCTACCAAAAGGCAAAAGGCCTCATGCGGGGATGTTGGCTGGGATTAAAAATAAATAAATAAATATAATCTAAATATTGGACAAAACACACATCACGACAAGAGCGACAACACAACACTACATAAAGAGAGACCTAAGACCACAACATAGCAAGGCAGCAACACATGACAACACAGAATGGTAGAAACACAACATGACAACAACATGGTAACATCACAACATGGTAGCAGCGCAAAACATGGTACAAACATTATTGGCACAGACAACAGCACGAAGGGCAAGAAGGTAGAGATAACAATACATCACACAAAGCAGCCACAACTGTCAGTAAGAGTGTCCATGATGGAGTCTTTGAATGAAGAGATTGAGATAAAACTATCCAGTTTCAGTGTTGTTGCAGCTCATTCTGAAAAGAGGAGCGACCCAGGGATGTGTGTGCTTTGGGGACCAAGCATGCCAGATTGGACGATTCTTGCCATTCTCCTTCGACCCCTCTCACCAGCGAGCTGTTTTCATGACGGTAGCAGGAATAAGTTATAATATGGTGTATCATTCATAAATGCTATCATATACATGTAAACATTCTGAGATTAACCTTTCACTGCATTGAAGACTTGATACTGTCACGAATCCCGTTTCCTGAGTCTGTTTTTTGCCTGTGTTCTGTCCTGGAGTGTTTTTTCCGGCGTCCTGGAACGCACGCTGTCTGGTTGCCGGGCAATGTAGACAGTTGGGAGTTCTGATTACCCGCACCTGTATCCCATCAGCTATCTGCACACCTGGTCCTGATCATCATCTCTCCTCTTCATAAGCCCGGACCTGACATCCATTCCCTGCCGGATCTTTAGCCATGAACAGTATGTTGTGCCCACGAACCAGCCTCCAGTTTATAGAGTTTGTTTTGGTTTATTGTTTTGTACGTTTTGTACGTCTTGTTTGCCTTTAACTTACCGCCGTTTGTTTTGTCTACAGCCATTCACCCGGAACCCATACCCCATCCCTGTCTGCTCGTCGCCAGTGTGTTGTTATCCATTGGATCTGCCTATCCACTCCCATCAACCCACCTCCGCTGCCCGCTCCTCCACCTGGAACTATCTACCTCCACGTTCTCATTGATTAATAAATGCTCACCATCTTTATACTCACCTTGTCCTGGTCTGCTTCTGGGTCCAATTCTGGTAAACCCTGACAGATACAATTTTACACTAAAAAGATAGCCTAAGGACAGACAGATTAGAGATGCTTCTTGATTAAACAGGTATGTACATTTGGAAGTAGTTGTAATCTTTCTAGATCCACATTCTTGGGTTTATTTATGTAACCTTTAACTTCATCTTACTTCAAAAATGAAAAAAAAGATCCCTTTGTCCCACAAATACTACTTGACTGATAACATTATGCTTCTTTTCATGCACATTATGTAAGCTTGGCTAAATACTCATTGACCGCCTTAATACCAGAAATGTTAAAAGTGCAACTATCACGTGGATGACTGAAGCTAAGTGTACTCACTGGTTGTAAATGTAAAAATAAATGTAATCAAAAGTTTACATCAAATGTAATTAGTGTGTGCGTTTGTGTGCATGGGTATGTGCATGGAATATTTGTAAGGCACCATAACCTATCAAATCAAAATATTATTATTATTAATAACCAGAATCAGATGCAAAACTATATTTCCAGCTCATGTTTATATAGACCCTGCAAGTATTCAAGTATTCACTAAGAATGCTAGCAGACAGGAAGGACGATGTCTTCATGGTGATATTGTACAGCATACCATTCCTTGCTAACTTATTTCCCATAAGTAACAATCTAGATTAGCAGACACCCAGGAGTATTGTGAGGAGTGATGACATCGGATTATTACTGCACCCTCATACTGTGTCCTCCATCTCTGTCTCTCCTCTGCTCCTACACTATTCCTGCCACTAATACCGCACAACTTATTCACTGCTTGTATCTTAATCAGCACACCGGTTATGACAGCACACCAGTGTGGAGGCAGATCCCAAAAGATCCCAAAACTGTGCTAAAGTGACAATCAAAAACCTAAATCAGAAAGGAATCACTTATTTTTGTCAATGAGGTTAAATTCATAAATTAAATTTATAGAGCTTTGATCACCTGAAAAACTATCTATCTGGTCCATTCATTGTATTATTATCATAGTAGCAAATCCCATTCACAAGCCCTGAGAGCCATTGCCTTCCTCCCACACTCAGCAGGTCAGGTCAGATTATCGCAGAATGAGTCCATACAACACCACCACCAGTGGTATCATCACATTCGAACACAGCACTGCTGTAACAGACATTGATCTCTGTCTGCCACAGGGGAGATGACTGCTTAGGCAGTTGTCAGGATCAGCAGTACAGTAGATCTCTAAGAACATCAGTCACGACCCATGTATAAACAGGCAGATCCAGGGGGCCAAGATCGGCCTTGTACACAGTCTTCCCTGAGATGTTGACTGCTGCATCTCACGGGAGGTACATAGGCGACCTCCATTATTCAATCAAATTAACATATGAATCCTTTTTTACATTAGCATTTTTCACAAAATGCTATACAGATACCCTGCCTCAAAACACCAAAAGAGCAACTAATGCAGGTGCAGAAGGAAAACTCCAGATGTAGGATCTTAAATTGATCACTGTTTTGTTGATTAGAATTTCCCTGCATAGCAGGAAATGCAAACATGCAGTGAATTTGAGTTTAAAAAGGCTTCTAAAGTTCGTCATTTCCACTTTGAATTTCAGACTTGATTTGTTCTAATGAAAAATGTATCAACCCCTTCAAAATGTCCATGAATTATAATCCAAATAATAATTCACATTTCCTGTTGCTGCAGGATGATTTTCCTGCATTAGCAAACTGGCTCAAATTAGAATCCTATATCTGTAGAAAGGCAGGATTCTATGAAGAAACCTAGAGGCGAACCAGGCTCCTAGGGTTGGCCAGTCCTGTTCTATCGACTTATCTGCAAGACCATGGGGGAATTGGGTATGCTTGCCTTGCACTATTCAGCAGCCTACTACATAGATAGTGGTGATTATGATCATTTCCCAGAGGTAGACTGTTAAAGTAAAGGCTTAGCGGGTTGGGTATAATGTAGGGAGGGGACTGCAGATGTTATGTTGGAGCTATCAGTAAATCAACACATAATGATGTACATAAAGTATCTCATGCCAGTATTCTAAACCTGGCTAATCGTGTAAACCACATTTAAAAAAAATTTAAGTCATGAATTCATGTTTTGCGATAAAATATGTATTTACCCAATGGATTAAGTCTTAAGCAGTCATGCTGCAGATATCATATCTTTCCCCTGTCGTAAATAGCGTGACATGTATTCTATATTTTGAAAAATGAGAAGCGTTCAACCACAGCCAGCATGTTGTAATTCAAATAACAGTAAACCGTTATTATGGTCAAATTTGACTTATAATTAATTAATTCACGCATTTCTTTCCCAAAATATTTTATCTTAGAATTGTTCATCCTGTATGGAAAGCCAGGGTTATCAAACTAAACAAAAACGTTGAATGTCTATTAGTCTCAACAGGCTAGTTAAGGTGGGATTTATTTCAATTATTCTCATCCTGTGGTGTGCATTTAGGGCAGCAATGATGCATAGTACAGTAGTTCTGAGTATACAGTATAGTGATATGGTCACATTTCATTTGCTAGATTTCTCAACAATCATTCTCACGATAGCACATACAGTAAGCACAATGGTAATAGTCAGTGACACATATCATTGTTAAGCATTGCTGGACTTGGGAGACCGACGCGTAGCTGTAGATCGATCAATTCTCCATTAGGAGGTGCTGCCCAGCCCATATATTTTTTTTGGGGGGGTAGTGGATATATAACCAGGGCCGGCTCCAGGCATAAGCGACATAAGCAGGTCGCTTAGGGCCACGGCCGCTAAAGGGCCATAAAGCCCATGAAAATTCTAGAAAATGTTCGATGAATCCAAAGGATTGTAGGCAACTCCACTGTCTTATTACTAATAAATTAGACACATTTTACTAGATAGATTAATAAATTAAACCTGTCGATATGAACAGTCTAGTCTATAATGTGTGTCATATTTCCTCTCCAGTTGGGATTGTTCCAGTTATGATCAAATACATAACATCACCCTTAGAGAGGGTGACAAGTACAAAGACCCTTACAACAAAGAACGGATGCTGTGACAGCAAACAACAACAAAAACTTCTTAGCTTATTGTATAGCTTTAGCTCTGCTATCTGACTTGACGATGATTGAAGATTATTGATGGAAAGGGGAATAGAGAAGATTAAACAGCTTCAACGGAACAGCAAAGACGGAACACATTAATGACTGTCAACATTTCTATGTGAAAACGAAGATGTTTGGCACTTTGAACCAAAGATGAAATGTAGTATGATGACTGTAAGAAGCCTGAGAAAATGATCTATTCATTAATGGATGCTCATTAAACTGTACACTGTGGTGGCTAAGAAACAAAATCATTTTTATTTCAAATGTAATTTCATAAACTAAAATAAGACAAATTAAAATATGAGACAGAAACGTGCCACTTATAAAGAGATAGCCATGTGCCTCAGACGTTTGGAAACAAATGCAATGGAAACATGATCGTCATTGTAGATAATTTCAGTATAGCAATATGAAATGGGAAATGGGTTATAAATATAAATAAATAAATCTGAAATGGGTTATAAAGGCTTCATAAAGTCTTCATAATGCCTTCATCAGCACAATATAAATGTGTTACAAAGCATCTGTAACCGTCTGTAACCGTCTGTAACCACAACTACTTCTCTGATAGAGTTCAGTGTGTCAAATCGGAGGAACCTGTTGTCCGTACCTCTGGCAGTCTCTATGAGGGTGCCACAGGGTTAAATTCTTGGACCGACTCTCTTTTCTGTATTCATCAATGATGTTGTTTTTGCTGCTGGTGAGTCTGATCCACCTCTACGCTGATGATACCATTCTGCATACTTCTGGCCCTTCTTTGGACACTGTGTTAACAACCCCCTAGATGAGCTTCAATGCCATACAACTCTCCTTCTGTGGCCTCCAACTGTTCTTAAATACAAGTAAAACTAAATGCATGCTCTTCAACTGATCGCTGCCTGCACCTGCCCGCCCGTCCAACATCACTACTCTGGACGGTTCTGACTTAGAATATGTGGACAACTACAAATACCTAGTTGTCTGGTTAGACTGTAAACTCTCCTTCCAGACTCACATCAAACATCTCCAATCCAAAGTTAAATCTAGATTTGGCTTCCTATTTCGCAACAAAGTATCCTTCACTCATGCTGCCAAACATACCCTTGTAAAACTGACCGTCCTACCGATCCTCAACTTCAGCGAAGTAATTTACAAAATAGCCTCCAATACCCTACTCAATAAATTGGATGCAGTCTATCACAATGCCATCCGTTTTGTCACCAAAGCCCCACATACTACTCACCACTGCGACCTGTACGCTCTCGTTGGCTGGCCCTCGCTTCATACTCATCACCAAACCCACTGGCTCCAGCGCATCTACAAGACCCTGCTAGGTAACGTCCCCCCTTATCTCAGCTCGCTGGTCACCATAGCAGCACCCACCTGTAGCACGCGCTCCAGAAGGTATATCTCTCTGGTCACCCCCAAAACCAATTCTTCCTTTGGCCGCCTCTCCTTTCAGTTCTCTGCTGCCAATGACTGGAACAAACTACAAAAATCTCTGAAACTGGAAACACTTATCTCCCTCACTATCTTTAAGCACCAGCTGTCAGAGCAGCTCACGGATTACTGCACCTGTACATAGCCCATCTATAATTTAGACCAAACAACTACCTCTCCGTCTACTGTATTTATTTATTTATTTTGCTCCTTTGCACTCCATTATTTCTACTTTGCACATTCTTCCACTGCAAATCTACCATTCCAGTGTTTTACTTGCTATATTGTATTTACTTCGCCACCATGGCCTTGTTTTGCCTTTACCTCCCTTATCTCACCTTATTTACTCACATTGTATATAGACTTATTTTTCTACTGTATTATTGACTGTATGTTTGTTTTACTCCATGTGTAACTCTGTGTTGTTGTATGTGTCTAACTGCTTTGCTTTATCTTGGCCAGGTTGCAATTGCAAATGAGAACTTGTTCTCAACTTGCCTACCTGGTTAAATAAAGGTGAAATAAAAAAAATAAAGAAATATGTGTGTGACATCATCACCATTGTCAAATTTGAGGTAATATGTGATTAATAAAGGGTGTTGTGCTGAAAGATGGCACACGCTCTAAAGTGAAGTCATGTTAGTCACATTACACCTAAACTCATTCCCAGATGCCGCCTAAACTCGGCCTTCATTATTTAGGGTTACATTTTGGAAATAAGCAGGTTTTAACCATAATTATGACTTTGTGGCTATTTTAACTAGTGAAGACCAGGGGGAAGGTTTTTTCTAGTAAAGGACATAGCCTGATGACAAATACTTTACTCAGTAAGGTCACTCCCATATCATTTTATGGTCACTCCCACTTAAGGAAACTTTGAATGGTTGACGTCCCATGATTATATGGGCCTGGGGACAACGTTACACTAAGAAACACTTACCTTGATGAAAGCAAAATAAGGAAATTAAAAGTAGCTTTTTTCTGGTATCAAGTTACATGTTCTTCAGTACACAAACATGCACATAACCATATATAACGAACCATACCATGTTGTGTTGGTGGCCAGTCAGGTCTTTCACCCACTCCCACGCTCGAAGATCAGCTACAAAATGTTGGCACCATTGTAACAGGTTGTAATCAAGCCCTGGTCTCCAACATGGGAACTGAAGAGGAATACCTGGTGCAGTAAACTTAGGTTGGACTACTCAAAATCATATTGGTTCAGACACACACACACACACACACACACACACACACACACACACACACACACACACACACACACACACACACACACACACACACACACACACACACACACACACACACACACACACACACACACACACACACACACACACACACACAAACGCAAGTTTTGCAGGTCCAACAACACATTTAAATACCTCTCACACCTTAGAGTAACCTGTGGATCATGAGAGAACAATCATAAATCAGAAGAACATTAATAACCTATTTATTGACACTTTACATAGTGTCCTGTATACTTAGTTTGAAGTGAGACACCTTCGGTCATTCATAACACATCCATAAAGACTCTATATCGCATGGCGCTGCGAACTCATCACATGTGCACTTACTGCACTACATAAATAATGCTCATCAACCAACAGTGCAGGGCATGCACACTGAATTAAAGGGCAAGTACACACTAAATCAAAGATTCTCAGCTTTTGCCCAGAACTCAAAAGTCATTCCATGATGTGGTTTAAGCATTGTTGTGAACACAGAAAATCAAATTTAGTTGTTTTTCTATTTAATAAGTGTGAAAAAACTGGGGGGAACCCTGAAAGTAATACAAGAGAGAAATACAATATAATATGAACAATTTAGCAGACACTTTTATCCACAGCGATTTACTGTCATGCGTGAATACATTTTTCCCTATAGTTGGTCCCAGCATTCAAACCCACTATCCTGCCTTTGTAATGCTTTTCCAAGATGCATGACAAGGTTATAAAGGCTTTGTGAAGCCTCAATTTAATATAATTTATAAAGCATTTATTAACCTCTTGAACCTCTAGGGGGCAGTATTTCATTTTTGGATGAAAAACGTTCCCGTTTTAAACAAGATATTTTGTCACGAAAAGATGCTCGACTATGCATATAATTGACAACTTTGGAAAGAAAACACTCTGACATTTCCAAAACTGCAAAGATATTGTCTGTGAGTGCCACAGAACGAATGCTACAGGCGAAACCAAGATGAAATTTCATACAGGAAGTGAGCCAGATTTTTGAAGCGCTGTGTTCCAATGTCTCCTTATATGGCTGTGAATGCGCAAGGAATGAGCCTACACTTTCTGTCGTTTCCCCAAGGTGTTTGCAGCATTGTGACGTATTTAATATAATAATAATATATGCCATTTAGCAGACGCTTTTATCCAAAGCGACTTACAGTCATGTGTGCATACATTCTACGTATGGGTGGTCCCGGGGATCGAACCCACTACCCTGGCGTTACAAGCGCCATGCTCTACCAACTGAGCTACAGAAGGACCATTTGTAGGCATATCATTGGAAAATTGACCATAAGAGACCATAAGAGACTACATTTACCAGGTGTCCGCTCGGTGTCCTCCGTCGAAACTATTGCGTAATCTCCAGGTGCGTGCATGTTTCCATTTTGAACAGAGGAGAAACCAAACTGCCACGAGTGACTTATCATCGAATAGATATGTGAAAACACCTTGAGGATTGATTCTAAACACCGTTTGCCATGTTTCTGTCGATATTATGGAGTTAATTTGGAAAAAAGTTCACGTTGTAATGACTGAATTTTCAGTTTTTTTTCTTAGCCAAACGTGATGAACAAAACGGAGCGTTTTCTCCTACACAAATAATATTTTTGGAAAAACTGAACATTTGCTATCTAACTGAGAGTCTCCTCATTGAAAACATCTGAAGTTCTTCAAAGGTAAATTATTTTTATTTGAATGCTTTTCTTGTTTTTGTGAAAGTGTTGCCTGCTGAATGCTAGGCTTAATGCTATGCTAGCTATCAATACTCTTACACAAATGATTGTGTAGCTATGGTTGAAAAGCATGTTTTGAAAATCTGAGACAAAAGGCTAAGCTTGAGAGCTAATATATTTATTTCATTTCATTTGCGATTTTCATGAATAGTTGCGTTATGCTAATGAGCTTGAGGCTATAATTACGCTCCCGGATACGGGATTGCTCGTCGCAACAGGTTAAGTGATGCTTATGCCAACCTCATATTTGACATAGTTGGTGGTTATGTCACACAGCTATACCACATTATGAACCCTTTACAGAGCATGACATACGGTTATAGATCGTTTGTGACACATTTATGTAGTGTTTATGTATTCTGCCATTAAATACGTTACTCTCGAACATACACTATACAGATGCAGGATTTTCGCTCTTTTCCTCTCAAGGTTTGCACTTCTGTAGTATCCAGGATCCTGGGACTGCGCTCCTCCTTTCCCCCTCTCCCTCCATATCCCACTCCTCACTGTCTCTAAAAGGAGCTGAGGGCATTGTAGATTAGGATAAAAGCTTCACGCTGCCACAGTCACACCACAATGGCGTCAGGTTGGACGGCAAAGCCCATCTGAGTCACGTGCCCTGACTGGATTTAAGTGCTGTTTAAACATTCCATCTGTATTATTAATGATGACTGGTCCTGCTGTAGCCCAATTCAGACCGGGTGGTTTGGACCAAGTACTAAATATCTGTGATTCTAATGTGTATAAAATTTTGATGTGAGGGAGTGTAATGTTAGATTTTTGATCTTGTCACATCTGCTCCTGCAACGCCCTCTACTGCTCATCCTGTGCCTCCTTGACCTGCCGCCACTCCACCAGTACTCTCTCCCTCTCTCTCTCTGTGTGTGTGGGATTGTGTGGGCGGAGACAGGTGTGCTGGAGTCAGAGCAGATCCCCACCAGCTGCAACCTGTTCCATAATCAAGACCTCTACTCAGCCCTGCCACTTCCAAGCTGCCAGATCGTAATCTCTGCTCAGTCAATCTACGTTTCTAGCCGTTTGTTACTATTCAGATCATGTTATCCTGTTGTGCATGTACTGTATATGTGCTTTCTTGAGCAGGGGGACCTTGCGGGCACTGCACGATTTCAGTCCTTCACGGCGTAATGTGTTACCAACTGTTTTCTTGGTGACTATGGTCCCAGCTGCCTTGAGATCATTGACAAGATCCTCCCATGTAGTTCTGGGCTGATTCCTCACCGTTCTCATGATCAATGCATGATCTTGCATGGAGCCCCAGGCCGAGGGAGATTGACAGTTATTTTGTGTTTCTTCCATTTGCGAATAATCGCACCAACTGTTGTCACCTTCTCATCAAGCTGCTGGACGATGGTCTTGTAGCCCATTCCAGCCTTGTGTAGGTCTACAATCTTGTCCCTGACATCCTTGGAGAGCTCTTTGGTCTTGGTCATGGTGGAGAGTTTGGAATCTGATTGATTGATTGCTTCTATGGACAGGTGTCTTTTATACAGGTAACAAACTGAGATTAGGAGAACTCCCTTTAAGAGTGTGCTCCTAATCTCAGCTCGTTACCTGTATAAATGACACCTGGGAGCCAGAAATCTTTCTGATTGAAAGGGGGTCAAATACTTATTTCCCTCATTAAAATGCAAATCAATTTATAACATTTTTGACATGGGTTTGTCTGGATTTTTTTGTTGTTATTCTGTCTCTCACTGTTCAAATAAACCTACCATTAAAACTATAGATTGATAATTTCTTTGTCAGTGGGCAAACGTACAAAATCAGCAGGGGATCAAATACTTTTTTCCCTCACTGTACATGAATTCTCAAAGAACAACATCAAACTTTATCCCCTTTCCCTCCTACACCAAAGTTATCATCATCAATTAAATGTGGGTGCTAAAATGATGAGGCTCCCCAGTGGGTTGTGGCGCAGCCGCTGCCCTGACAGTTTTATCTGAATGTAGAGCCTGCAAGAGATAGAAGGCCCTCTGTACACTGGTAACCAGTGGAGACCGCAGTCAAAGGAAGTTCCTTATCACCTCACTGTTTATACAGTGCAGGCTATAAGATAATTCCCCCTAGCAAGAAATGACATTATTTAGTATTCGTAAGGCAAGCACCAGCAGATTGGGCTCCCTTATCAATGTCCTGTGCTGTACTAGACGTAACCTAGTATTAAATCATTCGGCTTTTCTGCCAAGACAGAATATTAGCATTTTAAATAAATTGCAAGCCCTCTTTTTTTCTCACTCCATATATTCATCATCTTGCTGAGTGCTCTCTCCAGTGAGCCTCGAAATGGACTAGATAATGCAAAAAAGTCTATCTAGCTGTATGCGACTGTGCTACAACTGTGATTTCACAAAAGTATTGTCAAATACCACGAGCAAGCAGTCCATTATTAAGATGAAAATACTCAAATAGTACAGCAAAGATGTAAATAGTCAAATAGAACAGCAACAGCAACATAAATAAAAACCAGACAACTTGATTAAATTGATGTCCTTAAAATGTTCAAGATGAGCTGACAATGTGTATACCACATAACATACGACAGTATGTGACTGTACTGTATGTGTGCTCATTTGTACTCTTTATGGTCAAGGGGCGGTGTGTGATGTGGTACAACATGTTCTAAATAGATAGAGCTTTAACATCCCTGTCTTGTCTGTCCATGAGAAAAGGGCCCCGGCCTCCAGCCATTGACTAATCTTTTGATACTGAGAGATTGGGTTAGATATCAGTCACATCAACAGCCAAGAGGGAACAAGCAGATAGCTATGAGCTCCTTTTATCTCCCGACTCATTGTCCTTTGTTAAAAAATAATGATCCTACAACCTATCCATTCAAATGAGAAGAGTGTACAAAGCAGGCCTTCCATAAAAGGAATGGCAGTTTGAAATCATCCAGAAAAACACATTCATATGTCAACAACTCATCACGCATGAAGAGACTGTGAGCAATCAAGAGTTCATGTGTTACAGCTGTATAAACATTTCACTAAATGGCCCAGATAGTGAATACCTTGAAATGATCCAGAGAGCACTCTTCAAAGAATGTGTTGATGAAGAAGTGGTCCATGGCAAACATGCTGTAAACTTCCATCAAATATTTACATTTACATTTACATTTAAGTCATTTAGCAGACGCTCTTATCCAGAGCGACTTACAAATTGGTGCATTCACCTTATGACATCCAGTGGAACAGCCACTTTACAATAGTGCATCTAAATATTTTAAGGGGGGAGGGGGGTGAGAAGGATTACTTTATCCTATCCTAAGTATTCCTTAAAGAGGTGGGGTTTCAGGTGTCTCCGGAAGGTGGTGATTGACTCCGCTGTCCTGGCGTCGTGAGGAAGTTTGTTCCACCATTGGGGAGCCAGAGCAGCGAACAGTTTTGACTGGGCTGAGCGGGAACTGTACTTCCTCAGTGGTAGGGAGACGAACAGGCCAGAGGTGGATGAACGCAGTGCCCTTATTTGGGTGTAGGGCCTGATCAGAGCCTGGAGGTACTGAGGTGCCGTTCCCCTCACAGCTCCGTAGGCAAGCACCATGGTCTTGTAGCGGATAAGCTTCAACTGGAAGCCAGTGGAGAGAGCGGAGGAGCGGGGTGACGTGAGAGAACTTGGGAAGGTTGAACACTAGACGGGCTGCGGCGTTCTGGATGAGTTGTAGGGGTTTAATGGCACAGGCAGGGAGCCCAGCCAACAGCGAGTTGCAGTAATCCAGACGGGAGATGACAAGTGCCTGGATTAGGACCTGCGCCGCTTCCTGTGTGAGGCAAGGTCGTACTCTGCGGATGTTGTAGAGCATGAACCTACAGGAACGGGCCACCGCCTTGATGTTAGTTGAGAACGACAGTTTGTTGTCCAGGATCACGCCAAGGTTCTTAGCACTCTGGGAGGAGGACACAATGGAGTTGTCAACCGTGATGGCGAGATCATGGAACGGGCAGTCCTTTCCCGGGAGGAAGAGCAGCTCCGTCTTGCCGAAGTTCAGCTTGAGATGGTGATCCGTCATCCACACTGATATGTCTGCTAGACATGCAGAGATGCGATTCGCCACCTGGTCATCAGAAGGGGGAAAGGAGAAGATTAATTGTGTGTCGTCTGCATAGCAATGATAGGAGAGACCATGTGAGGTTATGACAGAGCCAAGTGACTTGGTGTATAGCGAGAATAGGAGAGGGCCTAGAACAGAGCCCTGGGGGACACCAGTGGTGAGAGCGCGTGGTGAGGAGACAGATTCTCGCCACGCCACCTGGTAGGAGCGACCTGTCAGGTAGGACGCAATCCAAGCGTGGGCCGCGCCAGAGATGCCCAACTCGGAGAGGGTGGAGAGGAGGATCTGATGGTTCACAGTATCGAAGGCAGCCGATAGGTCTAGAAGGATGAGAGCAGAGGAGAGAGAGTTAGCTTTAGCGGTGCGGAGCGCCTCCGTGATACAGAGAAGAGCAGTCTCAGTTGAATGACTAGTCTTGAAACCTGACTGATTTGGATCAAGAAGGTCATTCTGAGAGAGATAGCGGGAGAGCTGACCAAGGACGGCACGTTCAAGAGTTTTGGAGAGAAAAGAAAGAAGGGATACTGGTCTGTACTTGTTAACATCGGAGGGATCGAGTGTAGGTTTTTTCAGAAGGGGTGCAACTCTCGCTCTCTTGAAGACGGAAGGGACGTAGCCAGCGGTCAGGGATAAGTTGATGAGCGAGGTGAGGTAAGGGAGAAGGTCTCCGGAAATGGTCTGGAGAAGAGAGGAGGGGATAGGGTCGAGCGGGCAGGTTGTTGGGCGGCCGGCCGTCACAAGACGCGAGATTTCATCTGGAGAGAGAGAGGGGAGAAAGAGGTCAGAGCACAGGGTAGGGCAGTGTGAGCAGAACCAGCAGTGTCGTTTGACTTAGCAAACGAGGATCGGATGTCGTCGACCTTCTTTTCAAAAAGTCATCTGCAGAGAGGGAGGAGGGGGGTAGGGGAGGAGGATTCAGGAGAGAGGAGAAGGTGGCAAAGAGCTTCCTAGGGTTAGAGGCAGATGCTTGAAATTTAGAGTGGTAGAAAGTGGTTTTAGCAGCAGAGACAGAGGAGGAAAATGTAGAGAGGAGGGAGCGAAAGGATGCCAGGTCCGCAGGGAGGCGAGTTTTCCTCCATTTCCGCTCGGCTGCCCGGAGCCCTGTTCTGTGAGCTCGCAATGAGTCGTCAAGCCACGGAGCGGGAGGGGAGGACCGAGCCGGCCTGGAAGATAGGGGACATAGAGAGTCAAAGGATGCAGAAAGGGAGGAGAGGAGCGTTGAGGAGGCAGAATCAGGAGATAGGTTGGAGAAGGTTTGAGCAGAGGGAAGAGATGATAGGATGGAAGAGGAGAGAGTAGCGGGGGAGAGAGAGCGAAGGTTGGGACGGCGCGATACCATCCGAGTAGGGGCAGTGTGGGAAGTGTTGGATGAGAGCGAGAGGGAAAAGGATACAAGGTAGTGGTCGGAGACTTGGAGGGGAGTTGCAATGAGGTTAGTGGAAGAACAGCATCTAGTAAAGATGAGGTCGAGCGTATTGCCTGCCTTGTGAGTAAATATGTATAAGACAAGTGGTGTTCTTTAAATTGAAGTACTATTGAAAAAGGTAAAACAGTTGAAAACAAGGTATTTTACACCAAACAAGAAACATATGAATTTTCATACCTTTTGGAATGTAAATAAATCATCATTTGAAAGATCTATTGGGCCTTGCTCTATTGAGGTTCTAGGGTTCACAAATGATGGAACACATTTGTGAACACAAGTTGAGAAATGGAAGGACAGACAGATTGCCTCTGATTGTAAGTCAAGTCTGCAATCACTGTTTCCAACTGGGTGTTATGCTCTTACATGATTCCAGGTGACAAGGTATAATTAAATAAACACTGAAATAGGAATGATGGGGAAAAAATATATATATATCCCAAGCTCCTCGTAATGATTCCAAAAACAGCATACGATATTGCAGAATGTTATGACGACCTGTGAAGCAATCCTTCTGTGAGCCAGTAGCTAAATCCAGTCCCCAGCTTTTTTTATTTGATTTGATTTTTATTTCACCTTTATTTAATCAGGTAGGCCGGTTGAGAACAAGTTCTCATTTACAACTGCGTCCCGGCCAAGATAAAGCAAAGCAGTGCGACAAAATCAACAACACAGAGTTACACATAAACAAACGTACAGCCAAGACTATGTACAGTAGAAAAGTCTATGTATAGTGTGTGCAAATGTAGAAGAGTAGGGAGGTAGGCAAAAAATAGGCCATAGAGGCGAAAATAATTACAATTTAGCATTAATACGAATGATAGACGTGCAGATGATAATGTGCAAGTAGAGGTACTGGGGTGCAAAAGAGAAAGAGGGTAAGTAATAATATGGGGATGAGGTAGTCGGGTGTGCTATTTACAGATGGGCTGTGTATAGGTACAGTGATCGGTAAGCTGCTCTAACAGCTGATGCTTAAAGTTAGAGAGGGAGATATAAGACTCCAGCTTCAGAGATTTTTGCAATCATTTCGGTCATTGGCAGCAGAGAACTGGAACTAAAGGCGGCCAAATGAAGTGTTGGCTTTGGGGATGACCAGTGCAATATACCTACTTGAGCGCATGCTACGGGTGGATGTTGCTATGGTGACCAGTGAGTGGAGATAAGGTGGGGCTTTACCTAGGAAAGACTTATAGATGACCTGGAGCCAGTCGGTTTGGCAACGGATATGTAGTGTCCGCTCCCGAAATGTGTACTGACACTGACGGAGTGGGACAGGTGGCGGAGGCTGGAATAGATGCTATGGCTGATTGATAAAGAGCTATGGGTGTTGCCGGGCTGACACTCAATGATGCTCTCTGTGGCCTCTGCCTGCAGTGAGGGGGAATGGCCAGGTCACAGTACCTCCTTCAGGTTGACTACCACAACACTCATCACAAACACTTTTCGCCTGCCTCCACTTTCATCCACCATACGAGTGCTCGTGGGAAGTTTTTGTTGTGGTCCCGCGGGTAGGATGGTGGTTGCCACGGTTACAGCTAATGGAGTTCTGGGTACGTGAATTGACAGTGGGCCAGCTTGTCTGGTCGATTTCCGAAATGTAGACATTAGCACCCAGCACCAAGGTTAGGACCTCTGCATGAGATCTCCCACAGCTGATGTTGATCAACGGTTGATGCACTTCTGGTGCAATCAGGGCAGTTTTGCACACAATTGTTAATATGAAATCATGTGGCATGTGAGTTACAGAATTGTACGAACCACCAGATGTCCATGGCTAGCAGGTTTATGGAGCCATTCTTCTTCTGTCAGAGTTCAGATCAGAAGTGTTAAATCTGCCATAAAGGCAGCTTTTGTGAAATGGTGAAAGACTTCAAAAACTGTGATTCAGCACTAGTCCCTTTTCACACATTCATTTAATACGTTCTCCTGTCTGAGTGAACTCTGTTAATCAGTCCAATCAAATTGGTTCAGAGGATTGACAAGCAGGAACATTATTAGACCTAAGTGGTAGCTTCTCTGGCCTCAGTTTGAGGCAATGAGGCAATGAGGCAATTTTGTCAGAAGTAGTTGTGACAGGACAGGTGGTGCTACTGTGTTTTAGCACCACTATGGAAATCTGCAGTGCCAGTGGAGCTAGAGTAACCAACATTTGTGAGGGGAAATACAGATTTCTAAGATGACTGCAAAAAAAAAAATTCAACTGATAAAACCTCTAGCCTTTTAACTTTAACAAGTGATCATATTTTGCTGAATTGTTGTGCTCTTTTTCATCTATGAAACCAATTACCTAAGACCAAGGCATAGTACCAGCCCAACAGTTAAAGCACATGACTAATTCAGTCACTCTAGACAGCTTCTAATAAGTACTTGTCTCGATAGCCTTTAAAGGGAATCTTAAAGGCAACATCTCTAAATGACCACTTTTAAACTCTTCAAATCAATGTTACATTGCTAATGGGTACAGGATATTATCTACTACCATTGGCCGTACTTTTGAAACTCCTCCATTTAAAACAAGCAACTTACCACATTTTCTAAAAAGTTAGTGGTGATCAATGTGAAACTCATTGTGAATACCAATGCTGTTCAAATGGAGACCTTCTAGATGTCTACTTTGCAAGAGGAACTACAGCATTGATCCCTTTTTTGCAGTTCCCGCCTCTGTTTCAATCAAATCTGTCTGTCTTGTGTGTAGACCTTTTGTAATCGATATCCAAACGGAACTTATTTGAACTCTGTGATTTTATAAGCTTTCCAAATCTTTGATTAAATGAGTGACAAATCATGTTTTGATGTACTGTAGAATGATAGAAAATATGTATCCAATTAGTAGGTATAATCTAAACGGTAAAAATGTATTTATTTGTTTTCAAGTATGCTTACTGCTTGCTGTGTTCCCAACCTACAATTAGTTAACTTATGGCTCTTTGATAATAGCAAATCAAACATCAGTCAGACATGGAGTACATGCCCAAATATACAATAATTAGTTCCCCTTTGAAAGTTGTTCCAAGAACTATTGCTTCTTAATATTTAATACTGTTTTTCTTTCAAGAGCCTGCTCCGGGTTTAAATTATTCGTTTTCTATCTCTCTTTTCTCCTACAGTAAAGTAGATTGGCTTCAAATTCATCTATAAAGAAAGATTAAGAGAGACAGTTCATAATGGAAAGGTGTGCATTGGGATTAAATCTTACCCGGTTGAGGGCTGGAGTGCAGATGATGCAGATGATGTGCAGATGATTAATTGAAGGGTGGTGTTGAGGCGAGGGAATGGCAAGTGAAGAAAAAGGGATCACAAGAGCAGACAACCTTTGTCATACATATGTACTAGATTCAGCCACGGGGCAATTTTCTCTTGAGCGGATGGTCGGGGTGCCAGAACATAATAACAAATCATTTTTAGACTGAAAATTGACAACAAGAAGTCCAAACAGATATAATATTTGGTTGAAACATGATCGTTTCAAAACTTGCTTATATTTGTATAAGATCATGCTTCTCTCTATTATGCATGGGAGTTCTTGGGAACAGATTTCCCCAAAAAATGTAAGTAACTTGGAGCTGATATTCTGGTGTTTTTACAGTAATTTACACTGAGTGTACAAAACATTAGGAACCCCCTTTTGCCCTCTAAACATCCTCAATTTGTCAGGGCATGGACTCTACAAGGTGTCCAAAGGGATGCTGGCCCATGTTGACTCCAATACTTCCCAGAGTTGTGTCAAGTGAGCTGGATGTCCTTTGGATGGTGGACCATTGTTGATACACACAGAAAACTGTTGAACAGATTTGTAGTTCTTGTCACACTCAAACCGGTGCGCCTGGCACCTACTCCCATACCCCGTTCAAAGGCACATTCACCCTCTGAATGGCATACAGACACAATCCGTGTCTCAATTGTCTCAAGGCTTAAAAAAACATTTCCCACCTGTCTCTTCCCCTTCATCTCCGCTGATTGAATTGGATTTAACATGTGACATCAATAAGGGATCATAGTTCAAACCTGGATTCTACTGGTCAACCTATGTCATGGAAAGAACAGATGTTCCTAATGTTTTATACTGTCATGTCTGTGCTATAGGGATTCAAATAGGTCAGGTCAGCTTTCCAATAAATTACTTCAACCAGACCCTCTCTCACCCACAGAGGGGGGGGGACTAGTGGGGGTTGACAGCTCACACCCTGTGGTAAAACAAGGACAGAACATTCAGCTATCTCCCTCTCCAATGTTCACCACAGGAATGTGCCTTTGTCTACACAGAAATGTTTGTCGAAACTCTAACGCGTTTTGAAGCGAATACTAGAACAATATTTCTAACATAGAACGTGGGGAATGGTCAGAGGGGATCTAAAGAATAATAAGGTCATTTTGATTGTTATTTTGTGATGTAATTAAAAATGTTATAAAGGAAATACTGTAAGTTGAAAAGTATGCACACTATACAGTATGTGTGAAGTGTCCATCCGATGCGTTGTGCATGAAATGTGAGATTAAAAGAAGAGATTAATGTGATTTTAGAAACTATAACAGTAAATGATTTCTATAACTTTGTACAAGTCAGTAGTCAACACCCCCTTGAATTAAAATATCAGACCAGAGAGACGTTTAGCTGCAGCTGCACATTTAGAGTGGTCTCAACTTTGAATCTCAACAACCGGTAGAGACGATAGTCGCCTCCTGGACAATCAATGGTACGGCTGATTTAACTGTCCTAAGTAAGTTATCTAGAAAAGCGAATTTAAGTGGGACCATTCTACTACACTTTTCAAATCTCCGTAGTATGCTACTTTCATCACTCCACTGAGAACCATCGGACACGGCTGGCTAGCCTATCTTAAAATAAGCATATTCTGTGTAGTTCTATTCAGGGCTACACGACAAGTCACCAGATACCAGACTGCTGAAGAGGAGAACAACAGCAGAAGATGGGTGTGGACCCCTTTGTACAATCAGAGCATTACAAGTGTGCCGTGGAAAGGCCCAACCAACCCCCTTTCCAAGAAGGCCTGGTTCGAACAGAAATACACAAAGAAGCAAGACATTTACACGTAAATACATTCATGATTTCTTACTCCAAACAGGCAGCGGTTCGTGTGCTAAATATATGATTACTGTGAGAGTAGTTTCTAAATGTACCAAAGTATTATGTCTCTGTCCCTCTCTCTCACCATCTCCATGTCTTTCGCAACAAGCAGCCATATTTTTGTCTGCTACGGACCTGTTTCTAATGTACTAAGTGCATATGTTGATCCTGTGTTACCATATCTCTGTGTCATACTGTATACTTCACTGGGTCACTCTCCACATCTGGAATTCACTCAACTCTCCACACCTTCCTTTGTACTGTCAAAGCACTTTGTTCAAAATAACATACCAGTAAAAAGACAGTTACAGTGCATTCAGAAAGTATTTAGACCCCTTGACCTTTTCCAGATTATGTTACATTACATCCTTAATCTTAAATGGATAGCATTTTTTCCCTCCTCAATCTACACACAGTAACCCATAATGACAAAGAGAAAACAGTTTATTTTTATCCCCCCCCAAAGAAAATGTAAAACACAAATACCTTATTTACATAAGTTTTCAGACCCTTTGCTATGAGACTTGAAATTGAGCTCAGGTACAGCCTGTTTCCATTGATCATCCTTGAGATGTTTCTGCAATTTGATTGGAGTCCACCTGTGGTAAATTCATTTGATTTGATTTGGGCTCCCGAGTGGCAAAGCAGTCTAAGGCAATGCATCTCTAGTGCAAGTGGCATTACTACAGTCCCTGGTTCAAATCCAGGCTGAATCACATTTGGCTGAGATTGGGAGTCCCATAGGCTGGCGCACAATTGGTCCCAGGGTTGTCTGGGTTTGGCCGGGGTAGGCCGTCATTGTAATAATAAGAATATTGATACCTCGACTTCGTCTCGGGCCTAAAAACACCAATATATCCTCCAAACACTGGCTTCTCGGGCGCTATCACCTAATTAACTGTTGTTCTGTAGCCTATTCCATCTTCATTTCTGCAGTTGGCCTTGGTGAAAAAATTTCCAATCTTTTTTAGACTCTGTGGTATTTTGTAGGAGTGGAAATAAATATGTTATTGGCATGCAGGTTCTTCTTTGACTTGCCACTGTGTGTAGAAAATATTCAACATTCACAAGAGGCATCAGAAACGCGAACTGTTAACAATCCAGCTAAAGTTAAATTGGAATGCCTGGTTCCATAAGAGTATTTGTCATGGCACTAAACATAAATCTTTTTTGGATGGGAAAACCCAGAGAGGAAAATTAACTGTTGTCAAATGTTCGGGCAAATGCTAAATTATAAATCCTATGTTCCGTGATATTGTGTTATTTGGTTTCTCTCTTTCAGGAGAGTGGCGACAACAACAAAAAGTAATTCTGACTCACCATGAGGAAAAGTAGGTTTTTATAAGATGCATGCATCATTCTGAGATGCAGCTTTGATATGTACAGTCCATTCTGTAAATTCACTGGATCTGTTGATAGTTAGACAGAGGAATAAATAGGGCCACCTTTGTCCAATAGCCCTGCCTTTGCACCACATGGACAAAAGTATGTGGACACCCTTCAAATTAGTGGATTAGGCTATTTCAGCCAAAACTATTGCAGACAGGTGTATAAAATTGAGCTAACCTCCATGCAATCTCCAAAGACAAGCATTGGCAGTATAATTGCCTGCACTGAAGAGCTCAATGACTTTCAACGTGGCACCATCATAGGATGCCACATTTACAACAAGTCAGTTAGTCAAATGTCTGCCCTGCTAGAGCTGCCCCGGTCAACTGTAAGTGCTGTTATTGTGAAGTGGAGACTTCCAAGAGCAACAACGGTTCAGCCGCGAAGTGGAAGGCCAGACAAGCTCACTGAACATGACCGCCGAGTACTGGAGTAGATATAGCGTAGAAATGAGCTGTCCTCGGTTGTAACACTCACTAATGAGTTCCTAACTGCCTCTGGAAGCAACATCAGCACACAAACTGTTCATCAGGAGCTTCGAGAAATGGGTTTCCATGACCGAGCAGCCACACACAACCCTAAGATCACCATGTGCAATGCCAAGCGTCGGCTGGAGCGGTGTAAAGCTCGCCGCCATTGGACTATGGAGCAGTGAAAACGCGTTCTTTGGAGCGATGAATCTCACTTCACCGTCTGGCAGTCCGATGGGCTAATCTAGGTTTGACGGATGCCAGGAGAATGCTACCTGCCCCAATGCATTGTGCCAACTGTAAAGTCTGGCCCTGTCCGGGGGTGTCCTCGGATGGGGCCACAGTGTCTCCTGACCCCTCCTGTCTCAGCCTCCAGTATTTATGCTGCAGTAGTTTATGTGTAGGGGGCTAGGGTCAGTTTGTTATATCTGGAGTACTTCTCCTGTCCTATTCGGTGTCCTGTGTGAATTTAAGTGTGCTCTCTCTAATTCTCTCTTTCTCTCTTTCTCTCTTTCTTTCTCTCTCTCGGAGGACCTGAGCCCTAGAACCATGCCTCAGGACTACCTGACATGATGACTCCTTGCTGTCCCCAGTACACCTGGCCGTGCTGCTGCTCCAGTTTCAACTGTTCTGCCTTATTATTATTGGACCATGCTGGTAATTTATGAACATTTGAACATCTTGGCCATGTTCTGTTATAATCTCCACCCGGCACAGCCAGAAGAGGACTGGCCACCCCACATAGCCTGGTTCCTCTCTTGGTTTCTTCCTAGGTTTTGGCCTTTCTAGGGAGTTTTTCCTAGCCACCGTGCTTCTACACCTGCATTGCTTGCTGTTTGGGGTTTTAGGCTGGGTTTCTGTATAGCACTATAAGATATCAGCTGATGTACGAAGGGCTACATAAATACATTTGATTTGATTTGATTTGGTGGAGGAGGTATAATGGTCTGGGGCTGTTTTTTATGGTTCAGGCTAAGGCCCTTAGTTCCAGTGAAAGGAAATGTTTATGCTATAGCAAACACTGGCATTCTAGACTATACTGTGCTTCCAACAGTTTGGGGAAGACCCTTTCATGTTCCAGCATGACAATGCCGCCATGCACAAAGTGAGGTTCAGAAAGAAATGGTTTGTCAAGATCAGTGTGGAAGAACTTGACTGGGCTGCACAGAGCCCTGACCTCAACCCCATTGAACACCTTTAGGATGAATTGCAACGCAGACTGCGAGCCAGGCCTAATCGCCCAACATCAGTGCCCGACCTCACTAATGCTCTTGTGGCTGAATGGAAGAAAGTTCCCTCAGCAATGTTCCAACATCTAGTGGAAAGCCTTCCCAGAAGATTGGAGGCTGTTATAGCAGCAAAGGGGGGACCAACTCCATATTAATGGCCATGATTTTGGAATGAGATGTTCAACGTCCACATACTTTTGGCAATGTAGTCTATCTAATATAATTGAAACACAGGATGGTTTCACAATCAATATACCAAATGGTTAGTTACTTCCTCTGCCAGAAAATGCTACATTATGAAAGAAAAACAACAAACAGTTAGTTTGATTGATTTCATCTTAATACTCTTCTGTTCTTAATCCCTTACTCCAGCACATCTCCCATACTTCTTGCATCCCAACATTTATCAGACATCTTGATAGTAATACATTAATTCAAATGAAAATAAGGCATGAAAAACTGACAGCCTGACTAATCTATATGTAGAGTACATCTCTGACTGAGTCAGCCTGCCCGCATCTGTCTGCATGCCTTAGCTAAGAGGGGAATAGCATCACAACAAACATCAGTCACTAGCCAGCCAGATAGAGGCTGAGGCTGACCTTCTTGACCCTTGACCTGAGGGGACCTGATGGGTCACTAACTCTGGTAGAATATTAATTCTATACAATTTCTAATGGAGTGCACTGAACATCACACTCACCAAGGAGAGGAAGTGTTATTGAGCAGAAAAAAATGATAAATTGCATTAGCTATTAATCATGTATGAGACTTTTAGAGATCTCCTTGTGTGATTGACAAACTCAGTAAAAAAATAAACATAACTTTTTCAGGGCCCTGTCTTTCAAAGATAATTCATAAAAATCCAAATAACCTCACATATCTTTATTGTAAAGGGTTTAAACACTGTTTCCCATGCTTGTTCAATAACCCATGAACATGCACCTGTGGAACGGTCTTTAAGACACTAACAGCTTACAGGCGGTAGGTAATTAAGGTCACAGTTATGAAAACTTAGGACACTAAAGAGGCTTTTCTACGGACTCTGAAAAACACAGAAAGAAAGATGCCCAGGGTCCCTGCTCATCTGCGTGAATGTGCCTTAGGCATGCTGCAAGGAGGCATGGGGACTGCAGATGTGGCCAGGGCAATAAATTGCAATGTCCGTACTGTGAGACGCCTAAGACAGCGCTACAGGGAGACCAGGAACGCACAATCTCTCCATCAGTGCTCAGACTGTCCACAATAGGCTGAGAGGCTGGACTGAAGGCTTGTAGCCCTGGGCACAAAACCACCGTCGCTGGACCAGACAGGACTGGCAAAAAGTGCTCTTCACTGACGAGCCGCGGTTTTGTCTCACCAGGGGTGATGGTCGGATTCGCGTTTATCATCGAAGGAATGAGTGTTACACCGAGACGTGTACTCTGGAGTGGGATCAATTTGGAGTTGGAGGGTACATCATGGTCTGGGGCGGTGTGTCACAGCATCATCGGACTGAGCTTGCTGTCATTGCAGGCAATCTCAATGCTGTGCGTTACAGGGAATACATTCACCTCCCTCATCTGGTACCCTTCCTGCATGCTCATCCTGACATGACTCTCCAGCATGACAATGCCACCAGCCATACTACTCGTTCTGTGCGTGATTTCCTGCAAGACAGGAATGTTAGTGTTCTGCCATGACCAGCGAAGAGCCCAGATCTCAATCCCATCGCGCACGTCTGGGAAACCTGACAGATCAGAGGATGAGCGGCTAGGGCTTGGGCCATTCCCCCCAGAAATATCTGTGAAGTTGCAGGTGCCTTGGTGGAAGAGTGGAGTAACATCTCACAGCAAGAACTGGCAAATCTGGTGCAGTCCATGAGGAGGATATGCACTGCAGTACTCAATGCAGCTGGTGGCCACACCAGATACTGACTGTTTCTTTTGATTTGGTCCCCCGCTTTGTTCAGAGACACATTATTCCATTTCTGTTAGTCACATGTCTTTGGAACTTGTTCAGTTTATGTCTTAGTTGTTGAATCTTGTTATGTTCATACAAATATTTAGACATGTTAAGTGTGCTGAATATCAACGCAGTTGACAGTGAGAGGACGTTTCTTTTTTTAAGGAGTTTAGTTGGAGGGAAAGAGGGGGACGGTGTTAGCCATTATTTCATACTGTGCTTGAGCTGTCTCCCCCTGCATTTAAACAAGGATACGCTCTCCCTCTCCGCTAATTGCTTGTCAAACAAGGTGGGAGGGCAACTCTTCTGACAGAACTGTATGACAATATTTCCCTTCCGTTTCTCAAGTGAAGTGTGTGTTGGTTAACATTCCCTAACATTAGTGTGATGTTTATACTTAAAAAATGATTGAAATCAATGATTGTACTGCTGACATTGTGCCAAAATCTATACCCATAAATGAATACCTGTAATAGACATAATGACCTGGAAGATGAACCAACATTAAAATGAATTCCTTCTTACAGTGTATATGATAGTAAAGTGCAACATTTATGATGCAACACTTGCAGAGATGAAACAGATCTAAAATAGCATGACAATATTCTATATGATGTTTGCTAAAAACATGTTCTCTGTGTGCTGTACTGTATTACATTTCAGCAGCATACCACCTGCATACCACTGCTGGCTTGCTTCTGAAGTTAAGCAGGGTTGGTCCTGGTCAGTTCCTGGATGGGAGACCAGATGCTGCTGGAAGTGGTGTTGGAGGGCCAATAGGAGGCACTTTTTCCTCAGGTAAAAATAATAATATCCCAATGCCCCATGGCAGTGATTGGGGACATTGCCCTGTGCAGGGTTCAGTCTTTCGGATGGGACGTTAAACGGGTGTCCTGACTCTCTGAGCATGGCACTTATTGTAAGAGTAGGGGTGTTAACCCCGGTGTCCTGGCTAAATTCCCAATTTGACCCTAAAACCATCATGGTCACCTAATAATCCCCAGTTTACAATTGGCTTTTTCATTCATCCCCCTCCTCTCCCCTGTACCTATTCCCCAGGTTGTTGCTGCAAATGAGAACATGTTCTCAGTCAACTTACCTGGTAAAATGTAAATATTAAAATGCCCCAAGTGGCAAAAGCATCCTGTCTGGTGCAGAGATCAATAAGGTCTATGTTGTCATCACTACCGTGTCTCGCCAGCATGCCCTGGATGAGGGCAAGGTTTAATGGCAGTCTTGCGAAGTACACTTCCAAGCAAGGGCTTTGAGATGGAGATGCAATATGGCAGTCTTGCCAACATATCTCATTAGCCACCTGGTGGAAGGGACTTTGTGGATCTGAGGCTCTTTCCCCTGTTGCCTCTATCATCCTCCAAATCCCACCAACATCAGCCGCCTCAGAGAGAGTGCAACTGGTCCTTGTTTAGGAACTCACACACCAAAGCGTGCAACAGGCTGACCAATTCAAGGGTTGAAAAATTGGTGGCCATCATGGCAAATTTGAGGATTTTTGAGCCTGACAATGAGCAATCCTCAACAAGTTGGTAAGTGACAGTGAAGTTGAGGCCTCAGAGTCTGATGTTCAAGAGGTGGACATCGAGGAGGTCCAGGGAAAAGACACGGAAGCCTGAGAGAAAGACAACCAAAGCTTTAGTTTCTAGACTATCATTTTACAGATGTATGTTGAAAACGTGTTTGGGAGATACTATGGATCATTGGGGATCATTCAATATTCCCTTTCTTTTGTTGATCAGTGAAATCATCCCATGTGAAGAGCCAACTCATTTAACTAAAGTTCAATCGTAACTAAATTGTATTTTGTAACGATATGCGTTGAGAGTCAGGAAGAAAGTACAGGGAGTGAATATTTAATAAAATAAAGGGAACATAATACAAAACAAGAACCTCGAACAAACCACAGACATGAAAAATCAGGGGTCAGGAGTGGACCGATCACCTCTGCTGAGGCATGGGAAACCAGTCAGTCCAACTGAGACGCTGGAGCATGGCAAACTAGAGCGCTGGAGAGAGCATACATGACGTTACCCACTCCCCGGTGAGTTCGGCTCCAGATGCAGGACACCAAGCAAAGAGATGATCCCAGGGATCAGGAGCGGACCGGTCACCCCTGCTGATGCGCGGAACCTGTTGTCGGCTGGGGCGCGGGAACCTAACAGCCCAGCTGAGGCAGGCAAGCCTGGTGATCCGGCAGGGGAACCTGGTGATCCAGCTGATGCATGAGAGCCGAACGAACCGGTGGAGGCAGGGGAGCCTGGCGATCTGTCTAAGGCATGAGAGCCTGTGGTGCCTCCCGGACCCTACGTCATTCCCATCAACGACAAAAAAATATATATATATATAAGCATATATAAGCATATATAAGCATATATAAGCATTAAACATGAATGGCAATGTAGCTAGTTAGCTTGCACTTGCTAGCTAATTTGTTGTATTTAGCTAGCTTGCTGTTGCTAATTAATCTGTCCTGGGATATAAACATTGAGTTGTTATTTTACCTGATATACACAAGGTCCTCTACTCTGACAATTAATACACACATAAAACGGCCAACCGAATCGTTTCTAGTCATCTCTCCTCCTTCCAGGCTTTTTCATTTTTAAACTTATATGGTGATCGGCATCTAAACTTTCATAGTATTACCACGACCACCGGCAAAACAGTTCTTCTTTCAGTCACCCACATGGGTATAACCAATGAGGAGATGGCATGTGGGTACCTGTTTCCATAAACCAATGAGGAGATGGGAGAGGCAGGACTTTCAGCGCGATCTGCATCAGAAATAAAATAGTTCTATTTTAGCCCTTGGCATTGCAGACGCTCGTTGGCATTTATTTTGCGATGCTCGCACATGCAACGTGTCCAGTCTGGCCAGCATGTTACGATGCGCAAGTGTGCATAACGATGGTGATAGGTGTGCGCCATAACAATGGTGATAGGTGTGCGCCATAACGATGGTGATAGGTGTGCGCCATAACGATGGTGATAGGTGTGTGCCATTACGATGGTGATAGGTGTGCGCCATAACGATGGTGATAGGTGTGCGCCATAACGAGACATAATTGCAGATGGAATCCTTCCAAAAGGAGGATTTAGTCATTTGCAATAATGTCTACTTATGACAAGGTAAAATGTTTATGTTTCTGTCTCCATATGATATTGTAAATATATCAAATGCAAAAAACATCTATATTTAAAAGGTATTAATATTAATTAGCATATATTTCCGTTAATACCAATATATTCCCGTTAATTCCCACGGAAAGTTTCCACCTCTGAATATTCCCCAAAATGTGCAATCCTACTCTAGAGTAAAGACAATTATTATCTATTCAAAATACATCATTTTGTAACCCAAGCACATTTACAGTTCCAACAATTTGAGCTGCAGAGATGATGCAAAGCGTGCATAGCTGCAGTTTACAGTTAAGCTTTCATTATTTACTTCCCTGTTGGGGGCAATAATTTAACTTGTATTATAAAAAAAAGACATACTGTGCCTTCAGAAAGTATTCTCACCCGTTGACAATTTTAAAGTGGGATTAAATTTGATTTAATTTACATTTTCTGTCAATGATATACTAAAAATACTCTGTAACGTCAAAGTGGATTTCTTTTCATAGCAATTGTCAAATATTTATAAAATATAAAACACTAATATATCTTGATTCGATAAGTATTCACTGAGTCAATACATGTTAGAATCCTCATTGGTTACAGCTGTGAGTCTTTCTATGTAAGTCTCTAAGAGGTTTGCACACTTGGATTGTATAATATTTGGTTACACCTGGATGGTGAAATATTTGTAAATTGGTTGTTGATGATTGCTAAACAGCCATTTTCAAGTCTTGACATAGATTTTCAAGACGATTTAAGTCTAAACTGTAACTAAGCCACTCAGGAACATTCAATGTTGTCTTGGTAAGCAACTCCAGTGAATATTTGGCCTTGTGTTTTAGTTTATTGTCTTGCTGAAAGGTGAGTTTGTCTTCCAGTGTCTGTTGGAAAGCAGGCTGAACCAGCTTTTAATCTAGGATTTTGCCCTTCCTTTAGCTCTATTCCGTTTCTTTTCATCATAAAAACTCCCCAGTCTTTCCGATGCATCCACCACCATGCTTCACAATATGAAGAGTGGTACTCAGTGATGTGCTGTGTTGGATTTGCCCCAAACATAACTCTTTGTATTCAGGTCCTAAAGTAAATTTATTTGGCACATTATTTGCAGTTTTACTTTAGTGCCTTATTGCAAACAGGGTGCATGTTTTGTCATATTTCCTGAAAAAAATAGGAACGTAACAGGTCAAGTGTTGGTCCCATGTGTCATGAGCTGAAATAAAAGATCCCAGATATTTTTTTCATCCGCCAAAAAGCTTCTTTCTGTCAAATTTTGTGCACACATTTGTTTACATCCCTGGTGGTGAGCATTTCTCCTTTGCCAAGGTAGACGATATTGAACCGGTTCAACATGTGACAGATAATATCATTAACCAGAGCCTGGAACCCAATATGGGCGTTGGTAAGGCCAAATGGCATGACCAGATACTCGTAGTGACCGCTGGTCGTGTTGAAGGCAGACTCCCACTAAACCCCTTCCTGTATCCGCACCAGGTGGTAGGCATTCCTAAATTCCTGCTTGGAGAACATGGTGACACCCTGAAGCATCTCGAAGGCCAAGGAGATGAGTGGTAGTGGGTAGTGGTTTTTCACTATGATGGTGTTGAGACCCCGGTAGTCGATGCACGGGTGCCGGTGGGGAGGCAGAAGGACGGATGAACCCTGCAGCTAGGGAGTCCTCAATGTAGGTCTCCATAGCCTTGGTCTCCGAACCCAACAGAGAGTAAAGTCATCCCTGGGGCAGAGTGGTGCCTAGGAGAAGGTCAATCCCGCAGTCATAGGGGCGGTGCGGTGGAAGGTCCTGGTACTCCACGGGAATGGCGAATAGGTCGGGGACTGCTTCCGAGCCCCTAGGAACACGTCCCAAGGCAGGCTGCGCTGACTTTAGGCACTGACATGGCAGAACAGGCTACAACCCAAGATGGGTTGTCAATAAGGGGATTGTGTTGCTGGAGCCAAGAGAATCCCAATACCACGGGAACCTGAGGAGACTTAATGAGCAGGAATTGGATTGTCTCGCTGTGGTTCCCTGATACCCGTAGGTTGATGGGGATGTTATTGTGGGTGACCCGGCCTATAAAGCGCTCTAACGTCCATGGGAATGGAGAGGGCCTGAGTGGGGATGCCTAGCTCGAATGCCAGGGTAGCGTCCATAAAGCTCTCATCGGCCCGAGAATCGATGTGTACCCGGAGAGATTTTGGCTGGTTTCCCCACAGCAAAATAGCAGGAAAGGGGTGCGAGGAAGGGGAGAGGAAAAGTTATCCATATGGCGCACTAAATCAAATCAAATCAAATATATTTATGTAGCCCTTCTTACATCAGCTGATATCTCAAAGTGCTGTACAGACACCCAGCTTAAAACCCCAAACAGCAAGCAATACAGGTGTAGAAGCACGGTGGCTAGGAAAAACTCCCTAGAAAGGCCAAAACCTAAGAAGAAACCTAGAGAGGAACCGGGGGTGGCCAGTCCTCTTCTGGCTGTGCCGGGTGGAGATTATAACAGAACATGGCCAAGATGTTCAAATGTTCATAAATGAACAGCATGGTCTTATAATAATAATCACAGTAGTTGTCGAGGGTGCAACAGATCAGCACCTCAGGAGTAAATGTCAGTTGGCTTTTCATAGCCGATCATTGAGAGTATCTCTACCGCTCCTGCTGTCTCTAGAGTACTCATTACTACCGTTGAGCATGGAATTTTAGTGGACAGGAGACCAAATTACCAGCAGTCCCGCAATACAGGCAACTCTTAGTGTGAATCCTGTAAAGCTGCTCAGTTGGAGACAGCCTAGCTCTGCCTAGTTGCATTGGCTTGGGAAGAGTTGAATCTACAGCCTTCAGAGACTCTCGGGGGAACTCGGGTAGCCTCAGGTTCTCTTGGCAACAGAGCCGTCGGGGACTTCCAGGAGGCAAGGTGGAATACTTGGGCGGGCGAGTGAAATCAAATCTCCTCTCCTTCCTTCATTCCCATTGTCGCCCATCGATCCGAATGGTCAAGGCGATGAGTGAGTCGAGATCAGTCGGTAGTTCCCGGGCTGCAAGGTTGTCCTTTACTTCCTCCGATACTCCATGCAGGAACATGTCGAACAGTGCTTCTCGGTTCCAGGCACTCTCAGCTGCCAATGGTTGTAAAATCCACCACATAGTCTGCCACACTGCGGGAGTCTTGTCGAAGCTGGAGTAACTTCCGAGCAGCCTCTTTCCTGGACAATGGATTATGGAAAACGTTCTTTACCTCTGCCACGAACTCCTCCAGACTGAAGCATATGGCCAAATGCTGTTTACATACTGTCGTAGCCCAGACCTCCCGGACATCCGCGTGATGAGGTACACGATCTTAGAACAGTCCAAGGGGAAGGAGGAGGGCTGCAGCACGATGATGATGGAACACTGAGCGAGAAACGCCCGACAGGTGCCCGACTCTCCATCGAAGCATTCTAGGGGAGGTAAGCGGTGTTCCCGGGAAACCGGGTGGCCGGGGAGGCGGCACTGCTAAAGGCCATGTTACTGAGGGGCTGGGTGGTTACCGTCGTGGTAGGCTGCCTAATAGGCAACCAGCAGAATTGCTCCAGCAATGTGTTCAACGCTCGGTCATGGCGTTCGGCCAAGGTCTGGAACCCTTCCATAAGACCATGAAGTAACTCCTTGTACCTTCCGATGGTGGCTTCTTGGAAGGAGATGGCGTTGCGGAGCTGGTCCGAGTCTGCTGGATCAGTCATGGCCAGTTCGTACTATCATGTTTTAGGGAAGACCCAGATGCAGACAGTGTCAGTAATCGAGATCAGAGTCAAAAGGTACAGAACGACAGGCAGGGTCAGGACAGGCAAAGGTCAATAAGCCAGTGTGGTGTGACAAGGTACAGAACGGCAGACAGGCTCAGGCTCAGTGTCAGGGCAGGCAGAATGGTCAAAACTGGGAAAACTAGAAAACGGGAAAAGGTGAAACAGATCAGGATGTGTCAGCTTCGAACTGAGCATTGAAGTAATTTAGCTCTACCTGTAGGCTTGTGTCACTGGGCAGCTCACGGCTCTGCTTCCCTTTGTAGTCTGTAATAGTTTGCCAGCCCTGCCACATCCGACGAGGGTCGGAGCTGGTGTAGTATGATCACTGTGGGGATGATGTCACGCCCTGACCTTAGAGAGCCGTTTTTATTTCTCTATTTGGTTAGGTCAGGGTGTGATGTGATGTGGGGTGGGCATTGTTTTGGGTATGGTTCTCAATCAGGGACAGCTGTCTATCATTGGGAATCATATTTAGGAGCCCTTTTTCCCTCCTTTCAGTGTGGGTAGTTAACTTAGTAAGCTTCACGTTTGTTTTTCGTTTCTTGTTTTGTTGGCGACATTTTAAATAAAAAGAGAAATGTAACCTGACCACGCTGTACTTTGGTCCACTTATTCCTTCCAGGAAGCCAGTGACTGATGTGGTGTACTTCTCAATGCCATCAGAGGAATCCCAGAACATATTTCAGTCTGTGCTAGCAAAACAGTCCTGTAGCTTAGAATCTGCTTCATCTGACCACTTTCTTATTGACCGAGTCACTGGTGCTTCCTGCTTTAGTTTTTGCTTGTAAGAAGGAATCAGGATCATATAATTATGGTCAGATTTGCCAAATGGAGGGCGAGGGAGAGCTTTGTATGCGTCTCTGTGTGTGGAGTAAAGGTGGTCTAGAGTTTCTTTCCGTCTGGTTGCACATATAACATGCTGGTAGAAATGATTTAAACTGATTTAAACTTCCCTGCATTAAAGTCCACGCCCACTAGGAGCGCCGCCTCTGGATGAGCATTTTTCTGCTTGCTTATGGCTGTATACAATTCATTGAGTGCGGTGTTAGTGCCAGCATCGGTTTGTGGTGGTAAATAGACAGCTACGAATAGATAGATGAATACTCTCTTGGTAAATACTGTGGCTTATCATGAGATACTCTACCTCAGATGAGCAAAACCTTGAGACTGCCTTAGAGTTTGAGCACCAGCTGTTGTTTACGAATATACATAGACCTCTTGTCTTACCAGAGGCGTCGGTTCTATCCTGCCGAATAAGCGTAAAACCCGCCAGCTGTATGTTATTCATGTCGTCGTTTAGCCACGACTCGGTGAAACAAAAGATATTACAGTTTTTAATGTTGGTAGGATAATCTTGATCGTAGGTCATCGATTTTATTTTCCAATGATTGCACGTTGGCCAATAGAACGGATGGCAGTGGGGGTTTACTCGCTCGTCTACAAATTCTCAGAAGGCAGCCCAACCTCCGCCCCCTTTTTCTACATCTTTAAAGGAAAAAGCTTCTTCCAGTTTGAGGTGAGCGATCACTGTTCTGATGTCCAGAAGTTTATTTTGGTCATAAGAGACGGTATCAGCAACCGTATGTACAAAATAAGTAAAAAAATAAGTTACAAACCATGCAAAAAAATTAACAAAATAGCACAGTTGGTTAGGAGCACGTAAAACGTTAGTCATCCTCTCCGGCGCCATTCTACCAATCCTTTCTGAGGGAGTGTGCTATTGGCATGCTGACTGCAGGAATGTCACTAGAGCTATTGCCAGATCATTTCATGTTAATTTCTCTACCATAAGCCACCTCCAACATTGTTTTAGAGAATTTGTCAGTACGTCCACCGGCCTCACAACCTCAGACCACGTGCGTGGTGTCATGTAGGCGAGCGGTTTGCTGATGTCAACATTGTGAACAGAGTGCCCCATGGTGGTGGTGGGGTTATGGTATGGGCAGGCAGAGGCTACGGACAACGAACATAATTGTATTTTATCAGTGTCAACTTGAATGCACAGAGATACCGTGATGTGATCCTGAGGCCCATTGTCATGCCATTCATCCCCTGCTATCACCTCATGTTTCAGCTTGATAATGCATGGCTCCATGTCACAATGATCTGTACACATTGCATACTCACCAGACATGTCACCCATTGAGCATGTTTGAGATGTTCTGGATTGACGTGTACGACACTGTGTTCCAGATGGTCACACCACACCAGATACTGACTGGTTTTCTAATCCACACCCCTACCTTTTTTTAAGGTAACTGT
The DNA here is from genome assembly GCF_021184085.1 of Oncorhynchus gorbuscha. Classification (NCBI taxonomy): domain Eukaryota; kingdom Metazoa; phylum Chordata; class Actinopteri; order Salmoniformes; family Salmonidae; genus Oncorhynchus; species Oncorhynchus gorbuscha. The sequence goes on along the minus strand of NC_060174.1, from coordinate 81,636,539 downwards.
GACCAACAGATGTATATCTGTATTCCCAGTCATGTGAAATCCACAGATTAGGACCTATTTCATTTAATTCAGGGTAGGGTAGCCTAGTGGTTAGAGCATTGGACTAGTATTGGACTATTAACCGTAAGGTTGCAAGTTCAAATCCCCAAGCTGACAAGGTACAAAATCTGTCGTTCTGCCTTTGAACAGGCAGTTAACCCACTGTTCCTAGGCCATCATTGAAAATAAGAATTTGTTCTTAACTAACTTGCCTAGTAAAATAAAAAAATAATATGAACTGTAACTCTGTCAAATCTTTGACATTTTTAGACAATGCATATATTCTTCAGTATACGATGTTGTTGATCCAGCCTCAGTTTTCTGCTATCACAGCCATTAACCTCGATAACTGTTTTAAAGTCACCATGGCCTCATGGTTAATCTCTGAGTGTCTTCCTGAGTTAAGAAGGATGCCGGCATCTTTGTAGTGACTGGGTGTATTCATACACCATCCAAGGTGTAATTAATAACTTCACCATGCTCAAAGGGGTATTCAATGTCAGTTTTTTTACCCATCTACCAATAGGTGTCCTTCTTTGCGAGGCATTGGAAAACCTCCCGGCTGTTTGTGGTTAAATCTTTGTTTGAAATTCACTGCTCAATTGAGGAACCTTACAGGTAATTGTATGTGTGGGGTACAGAAATGAGGTAGTTATTCAAAAATCATGTTAAACACCGTTATTGCATTATTGAGTAAGTCCATGCAACTTATGTGATTTGTTAAGCAAAATTTTAACTCCTGAACTTATTTAGGCTTGCCATAACAAAGGGATTGAATGCTTATTGACTCAAGACATTTAAGCTTTTAATAATAAAAAAAAAAAAAATATATATATATATAATCTTTCGAAAAACACAGTTCCACTTTGACATTATGGGCTATTGTGTGTAGGCCAGTGACAAAAAAAAAATCGCAATTTAATCCATTTTAAATTCAGGCCGTAACACGACAAGATGTGGAAAAGTCAAGGGCTGTGAATACTTTCTGAAGGCACTGTAGTTGGTACTGACAGCCACTGGAAGATTCAGAGTCAGTGTTTCTGGATGTTGCTCTCCGCTAGTAGGATCAAAGCTTGTACGAAAAGCAACTTTAGAATCAATACATACCACTCCAACTACATGTGACAGCTTTCATTACATCCTACATATTGATCAACCACTTCAATGTTTCTATAATTTTACAGTCTGACCATTCCGTCAGTAATGTGGCCACATCCTAATCATGAGGAGCCCCTCAGGTTACTAAGCAACAATGCAACCTATGTGCTGTCGCCAGGGTTGGAGAGTAATTTATTCAAATCAAATCAAATTGTATTTGTCACATACACATGGTTAGCAGATGTTAATGCGAGTGTAGCGAAATGCTTGTGCTTCTAGTTCGGACCATGCAGTACTATCTAACAAGTAATCTAACAATTTCATAACTACCTTATACACACAAGTGTAAAGGAATGAATAAGAATATGTACATAAAGATATATGAATGAGCGATGGCCTAACGGCATAGCCAAGATGCAGTAGATGGTATAGAGTACAGTATATACATATGAGATGAGTAATGTAGGGTACGTAAACATTATATAAAGTGGCATTGTTTAAAGTGATACATTTATTACATACATTTTTCATTATTGAAGTGGCTAGAGATGAGTCCGTATGTTGGCAGCAGCCACTCAATGTTAGTGGTGGCTGTTTAACAGTCTGATGGCCTTGAGATAGAAGCTGTGTTTCAGTCTCTCGGTAGGCGGGGACCGAGAGCCTACATATAATCAGTTTCATGTAATCTGATTACAAAAAACTATCTGTAATCAGTTTAGTTACCAGCAAAAATATGCCAAACGTTATCAATAAGCAATATTATATTCACTAGGCTATAGATAATGCCTAAAAAGACAATGTATGCTTCTAATAAAATTCTAATAAAAACTAAGCAACTTGTTTTAAATATGCTATGCTAAACACAGTTAGAGGCACCATAATTGCCACCCATAAATGTATAATACAGACAAGGTAACTTAGACTATGGAGGGTTTGATGTAATATACACTAACCCTAAAATAGGCCTGTTATAACAATCATGTAGCCAATCTAGTTTTTTTTTATTGGATTCAACATGGAAATATTAATCTACACACATTGCATTCGCATTTCGAAAATGCACTACATGCCTGAACCATGGAAAATTGGACATTACCCAAACATTATAGGTTTAGCCTACCATCACCGTTGATTTGGCCTATTAGTAACTTTGCCACGAGAAAGGTAAACAAACTAACAGGAAAATAGGCTAGGCTACAAGCAGATTCAGCACCAAGAACAGCAATCAGAATTCCTGGGATTTGACAGTTAGTTGCAACAGATGAAAGTGGAAGATGTAATTGTTTAACAAAATGATTAAGGAATAACTTGATGTTCCTAAATAGACTTCCTACAGTCACTGACACCTTTCATTCAATAGGCATCGCACATAGGAACAACAAGTCCAAACTTACAAAGAAAAAACGGGAATATCTGTTGCTGCTTGTGATATTTTAATCAAACATGGGTTCTAGGCTACTGATTAGGCTACTGTGCCCCCCTGGCTGGCAAAATCATTGCCATAACCAAATCCGTTACCGTTAAGACCAACTTTTGGTAAGTCTTAAATTACCAGTAGCGCTGCTTGAAATTGGCACATTAGCACACGTCTTTAACGCCAGCCAATAATGGAGCCCCAAATGAGTTTGATATAGTATTTTTGTCTTCTTCTAATGCCTCTTAAGGGGAAAGTTATTAGATTACATGACTGATTTTAGGTAATCCAAAAGTTATGTTACTGATTACAATTTTGGACAGATAACTATTAACGGATTACATTTAGAAAGTAACCTACCCAAACCTGGCTGTGGCTAATGCTTCTATACTGTTGTTGACATGACATGTCATACTTTTCCTTGACTGTAAGGAGGGATCCCCTCCAGCTCCAGACCACAGTCCATGTAACTCTAGGTACATAAGAGTGTCTGTACAGAGGCAGAGGAGAGGAAGTCTTTGTCAGGCAGGCAGTGAGATGCTAAAGCAGTGCTCTAAAGCAGATAGTTTGTTCCCTCCACTGGGGCACAAGGCGCCTGCCAAGAGGAAACTTGACCTCCTCTAAAGGGTATCTTGTTAGGTCATTAGCTGAAATAATTGATTATTTCTACCCAGATCAGAGATGCCCTTGGTAACTGGCGATTGATTAATACAGTGCCAAGGACTGCCTGGCAAACAGTGTTTTCCTGATCACACGATGGATGGAATTGGAAAGGAGGAGCAGATGCTAATGGGAAAATGTTGAGGTGGTTAACTAGATGGGCAAATACAGAGCTTTGTTTTAAGATTCTGTTTGGTGATTTAAAAGCATTCACAACTTCTTGCCAGAGGTTATCTGCACTCAGCCACCACCTTTCTGCAGTACATCTCACAAGAGCCCCGACTATCTCCATCCACAGCGTGAATTTAAATAAGACCATCAAACAAGGTCGTAATTCTCCTTTTATCTGAGCCCACACGCTCGCCACTGATGACCCCCGGAGCATATACCGGATTCTCCCATTCAGGAGAGCAGTAGGGGGTCCAGGAATTAATATTTAGGAGCCTAGGTAGCAGATATTAAAGGGCAGGGATGGACAGGTTGGAACATGGACCCCCTACATGGAGAGTGTTGGTTCACGCCCGGCCTCATTATTTAGTGACCAAGTGTGACTCCAGTGTCTTACATATGCATATCCACATTTTGTTGAGCTATAGCCTGAATTTAAAATGGATAAAGTTTAGATTTTTTTGTAACTTGCCTAAACACAATAACACATAATTTTTACAAAATTAATAAAAAATGAAAAGCTGAAATGTCTTGAGTCAATAAGTATTAAACCCCTTTGTTAAGGCAAGCCTAAATAAGATCAGGAGTAAAAATGTGCTTAACTTCTTAGGGACGTGGTCCCGTGGTGGGAACCACAATCAGCGGAAATGTTCAAGAGCGCCACCTATAGAGGTTGATAAACCTCAAACTTTCATTAAAATTGACATACAATATACTGAATTAAAGCTACACTCGTTGTGAATCTATCCACCAAGTCAGATTTGTAAAATGCTTTTCGGCGAAAGCATGAGAAGCTATTATCTGATACCATGCACCCTCAAAATACTGCAACGTCACCCAACACGACAGATTTTGTGTTAGCCGGCGCAAACCAAAAACGCTGAAATAAAATATGAAACATTCATTACCTTTGACGAGCTTCTTTCTTGGCACTCCTAGATGTCCCATAAACATCATTTAGGGTGTTTTTTCGATTAAATCGGTCCATATATAGCCTAGATATCGATCTAAGAATACTGTGTGATAAACGGAAAAAAATAGCGTTTCATAACGTAACGTCATTTTTTAAAATTCAAAAAGTCGACGATAAACTTTCACAAAACACATCGAAATACTTTTGTAATGCAACTTTAGGTATTAGTACACGTTAATAAGCGATAAAATTCATCAGGAGGCGATGTAAATTCTTTAGCTGTCCGTGTCGAAAACATGTCTGAAGAAAGCTCGACCAATACATCCGGTCGGAGACCGGAGGGAAGTGGTTCCCTTGATTCGGTTAGACCAAGAATCAATTGTGAATCAAATGACAAGACTCTAGACAACGTGTGGAAGCTGTAGGCACTGCAACCTCGGCCTACTTTAATTCGGTTCACTTTGAACAAATCCTTGAAGTCGCGGATGGATATTTTTTTCCATTTTCAGTGATCATATTTTCATGCACTTTTCGATGAAACGCACATTCTGTTATAGTCACAGCCGTGATTTAACCAGTTTTAGAAACGTCTGAGTGTTTTCTATCCACACATACTAATCATATGCATATACTATATTCCTGGCATGAATAGCAGGGCGCTGAAATGTTGCGCGATTTTTAACAAAAAGCTGCGAAAAGCTGCTTAAATTCTCGACTTCCTTAATTAAGAAGTCAAATAGTAAGCATGGACTCCATGTGCAATAGTGTTAAACATGATTTTTGAAAGACTTCCTCATCTCTGTACCCCACACATACAATTATCTGTCAGGTCCCTCAGTCAAGCAGTGACTTTCAAACACAAACCTCTAAAGGCCAGTGAGATTTTCAAATGCCTCGCAAAGGAGGGCACCTATTGGTAGATGGGTAAAAAATACATAAGCATAATCCCTTTGTGCATGTTGACGTTATTAATTACACCTTGGATGATGTATCAACACACCCAGTTACTACAAAGAAACAGGCATCCTTTCTAACTCAGTTGCTGGAGAGGAAGGATACCGCTTAGGAATCTCACCATGAGGCCAATGGAGAATTTAAAACAGTGTGTAGATGGGGTTTAGATGGGCGAGAATAAAAAATAATTAAATCCATTTTTAATTCTGGCTGTAACACAACAAAATGTGGAATAAATCAAGGGGTATGAATAATTTCTGAAGGCACTGTAATCAATCAAAAGTAACAATATTAACTAGAAAGCAGACAGAAAAGTCTCAGCTATTGTTAGACTGATGCTTCCAGATGCACACATTTTGTTTGGTATACCTTTAGAGGGAAAGTTGCCTCACACTCTGATTCTTCTCTTGACAGCATTTGTTATTTTTCCACCACTGTCTAACCTGTCAAGGCCCCACCAAAATATGATTTCTTTAGTTTGTGCTTGGTGCACATACCAGCAAACTTCCAATTATCTAAAACGTGGGGGAAGAGAACACCATTGGTAAATCTAAGGGCCGTCTGACAATGAAATATTTCATGAAGTGATTCTTTTTTCCTCTTCTCGCCTCGCCACAATTTTCCTGAACTCCATCCTTCCTTATCTTCCACATAATTCTCTCTCCTTCACTCCACCCCCTGACTATATTCTCTCTTTCTTTAGAAGACAGACACATAACTTGGGAAGAAGTGAGTTGCCAGTGGTGCGGAGAGGAGCAAAGACGGTTGTAATTGTCTAGCTGCGGAACACCGTTTGTGTCTACTGTCTCTCCATCAGTAATCCGGCCTGCCTTTTCACATCCCTGCCCTGGAAACAACGCCCCATCAACGGAACACCGTAATTAAGCCACTGATTGTCTAGGGGAAACGTGCCTGTCACGTGACTTTGTGCCCTGTGAGGCATGGATGACATGAGCTACTGGAAGATGTAATTTACATACATAGTACTATTGCCACAGAGCACACAACACACAGCTAACCCGTATTGTGTTGCAAATGATACTTAGACCATCACACTATTATATTTATTTGATGTTAATAAGGAACAGTGCCAAGCACCAAAGTGACTATATCATAGGATCGGCCATCAGAAAGTACTCACAATTTAAAATTGGATTAAATTTCGATTTTTGGTCACTGGCGTACACACAATACGCCATAATGTAGAAATGTTTACAAATGACTTAAGTATGAAAAACTGAAATGTCTTGAGTCCATATGCAACCCCTTTGTTTTGGTGAGCCTAAATAAGTTTGGGGGGTGGGGGGTTGATGGTCATAGCTATTTGAGTTTTAGGAGGCCTTTAGATAAAATATGTTGAATTTGGCCTTTGCTACTGTAGCCCATAGAAACGCACTGCATAACACATTCCTTAATAGCAATAAATAAATCATTAGGTGTCATGCCCTCACCTTAGAGTTCCTTTTTAGGTCTCTATTTTGGTTTGGTTGGGGTGGGCATTCTATGTTTTGTGTTCTATGTTTTCTATTTCTTTGTGTTTGGCCGGGTATGGTTCTCAATCAGGGACAGCTGTCTATCGTTGTCTCTGATTGGGAACTTAGGTACCCTTTTTCCCACCTATGTTTGCGGGAGGTTGACTCTGTTTAGAGCGTCACGGTTTGTTTTTGTAGTGTTAAGTTTGGCGTCATTTTGATTAAAATAAAGAAAATGTACGCTCATCACACTGAACCTTGGTCCTCTCTTTTGAACAGCTGTGACAGAACCTCCCACCAACAAAGGACCAAGCAGCGTGGAAGAGAGGACTGAACATGGGAGGACATCCTGGACGACAAGGGCTGGAAGGGATCACCTCCCATGGGAACAGGTGGAGGCAGCCAGGAGAGCGGAGGCAGTAGGAGAAGGGAACCAGCGGTATGAGGGAACATGGCTGGCAAGGAAGCCCGAGAGGCAGCCCCAAAATTTTGGTTGGAGACCTGAGCCCACTCCCAGTGCTTACCGTGGCGAGCATGTGACTGGTCAGGCCCCGTGCTATGGGGTGATGCGCACTGTGTTGAGGCGGAGCATTCACAGGCCGGTGTGCTCGGTGCCAGCGTCCTGCATTTGCTGGGTGGAAGCTGGCATCTAGCCAGAATGGGTGGGGCCAGCTCTGCGGTCGAGACCGCCAGTGCGCTTCCACGGCCCAGTGTATCCGGTGCCTCGGCCAAGGTAGAGGCCTCCTGTATGTCTTCCCAGCCTAGTGAGTCCTGTGCCTGTTCCCAGAACCAGGTCTCCTGTGTGTCTCCCCAGCCTGGTGAGTCCTGTGCCTGCCTCCAGCCCAGAGCTGGTTTTGCGGCCGGAGTCCGCACCTTTGGGGGGGTACTGTCACGCCCTAACCTTAGATCCTTTTTATGTCTCTATTTTGGTTTGGTCAGGGCGTGAGCATTCTATGTTTTGTGCTCTGTTTTCTAGCAGCTCTTTTGACTAAAATAAGGAAAATGTACCCTCACCATGCTGCACCTTGGTCCTCTCCTTTGAACAGCCGTGACATTGGGAATACGATTTTGAAGTGTCTGTCCTATATCTAGGAGATATAAGAAAGCTCAGAGATACAAGAAGCCCTTATTTAACCCTGTGGGGCTTGTGGAGAACAGAGTCTGATCTTTCCCTAAAATGATCATAAACTCAGCAAAAAAAGAAACATCCCCTTTTCAGGACCCTGTCTTTCAAAGATAATTTGTAACAATCCAACTAACTTCACAGATCTTCATTGTAAAGGATTTAAACACTTTCCCATGCTTGTCCAATGAACCATAAACAATTAATGATCATGCACCTGTGGAACGGTCATTAAGACAGACAATTAACAGCTTACAAACGGTAGGCAATTAAGGTCACAGTTATGAAAAATTAGGACACTAAAGAGGCCTTTCTACTGACTCTGAAAAACACCAAAAGAAAGATTCCCAGGGTCCCTGCTCATCTGCGTGAATGTGCCTTAGGCATTCTGCAAGGAGGCATGAGGACTGCAGATGTGGCCAGGGCAATAAATTGCAATGTCCGTACTGTGAGACGCCTAAGACAGCGTTCCAGTTCCTGCCAAGATCCAGCAACTTCGCACAGCCATTGAACAGGAGTGGGAAAAACATTCCACAGGCCGGTCACAATCAACAGCCTGATCAACTCTATGCGAAGGAGATGTGTCACGCTGCATACTGATTAGTTTTCTGATCTACGCCCCTACCTTCTTTTTTCTGTGACCAAAATATGTATATCTGTATTCCCAGTCATGTGAAATTCAAAGATTAGGGCCTAATGAATGTATTTCAATTGACTGATTTTCTTATATGAACTGTGATTCTGGGGTAACATTAAAACAGAATCTCCAACATTAGACAACTATACTGAAAACCCAAACTAAAATAAATGAAATAAGTCAATTAAATCAATGAGGGAATAGTTAATTAATTGATAAAACATATCAGTGCAGATTGCACTCTTTTGTCAAGTGCAGAGGTGTATTATAGATAATGAATGGGCAGGGGTGTCAAACTTATTCCATGGAAGGCCTGGTGTCTGCTGGTTTTTGCTCTTTACATGACGTAGACTGACCAGGTGAATCCAGATGAAAGCTATGATTCCTCATTGATGTCACTTGTTAAATCCACTTCAATCAGTGTAGATGAAAGGGAAAAGACAGGTTAAAGAAGGATTTTTAAGCCTTGATAATTGAGACATGGTTTGTGTATATGTGCCATTCAGAGGGTGAATGGGCAAGATAAAATATTTAAGTGGCTTTGAATGGGACATGGTAGTAGGTACCAGCAGTGTCTAGAAGTGCAACTCAATATTATGTTCCTAATGTTTTGTACACTCAGTGTATTTAGTTTCATAAATATTTTACAAATTTTCCACTTTGACATTACCGCGTATTTTGTGTAGATCGTTGACAAAAAATTACAATTAAATACATTTTAATCACACCTTTAAAAGATAACACGACAAAATGTGGAAAAAGTCAAGTGGTGTGAATACTTTCTGAAGGCACTGTAACTAAGGGTCATTGAATGTGGATGTCTCACTACAACATCTAATTTGAAAGACTGCATCTCCACCAGGGCAGTGTCCTGCGCTACTGGGTTATGGTATAATGGCATTCAATATGGTTTAGTGAGAAGTGATTCACCTTTCCATCAGCATTCTGTTGTCCTCAATAGGTCTCCCATCCAAGCAGTAACTAGCCCTCCCCTGCTATGTGCTGCTGCACTGAGTGGCAGGGTGGTGCGGCTGCAGATTATTTTATCATAATAATGGTCATAATTTGGGCCTTGTGTTCAATAATAAATATTGCATTATGTATTTACATGAACTGCTATTTACATGAACAGTTTGTGAGTCATGCGATTGTCATATTTCTCTCATTAGTTTTCTGCTGAATAATTATCAACCACATAAAGAATAACAAAATTTGCATTTCCGAATTTCTTCCTCCTGTGACAATGTAGAAAATACATTGTTAGTGTGACCTGGGGCTTTTGTATGACTCAAGACTGTGTTGGCCCACTGAGCTGAAGCTGAGGCATTAACTCTCTTAGTAGAAATTATTATTCTAAAAGGCAAGGCTACTCATCACACAAGAGTAGATCACTGCACCTTTGCTATGTTAGGTCTAAAAGTCTACTTGATTTTCTTGAAGTGCTTAGACCTGGCCAGACCCAACACCTATCCAAATGTTTCACCTCCATCTAGGTTAGACCACAAAGCAGGCAGCCAGCACAAACACAAAGAAGAAGAGTGTGCACTCTTCCCAAGTGGGACCTTCAGGACAAAGAAAACGTGTTGAAGGACAGTGAGGGAGATGAAGAGACATCAAACAGGCTTAGGCCAGGAGCCAAGAAAACAAAGACGGGCTGTAAAAGTGAATCAAGGATAAAAGAGAGACATCATTTCCCAAGCGTGACAACATAATTGAGGGAGGAAGCTTGCATCAGCCTAGGGGCTGTCTACCCTATGAGAGAGAGACCTGCAGAGAGCCTAAATAAAACATTACACACCAAAGCACCTCTTTCTCTCTCCTTGTCACGTTCTATCGCTCTCTCATTCTCTCTTTTTCTGTCTCTATCTCTCTCTCTCTTCCTCTTACACACACACACACACACACACACACACACACACACACACACACACACACACACACACACACACACACACACACACACACACACACACACACACACACACACACACACACACACACACACACACACACACACACACACACACACACACACACACACACACACACACACCTAGCCGCTCAATGTGCTCTTATGAAGATTTTCGATGTCCTAAAATGATACGTTTCAATGCAAATTGAAGGGTGAATAATAATAAGTCACGAGCAGCATAACTGTTGACAAGTTTATTTGGATTTTAACAACCATCAAATTAAGTGTCATTGTAACCTTATTTTAGATGCTTCTGGTGAACTGTACAGTAGGTTGCAGGATTTTGCGACAATACCACTTCCAAACTGATGCATTCTAGATAATGTTGTGGTTTATTGCTATCTAGCTGGCCACAACATCTGACAACATTTTGAGTTTAACCATAGCCAACTTTTTATTCACCATAACAGGAACATTATTACAAGGTAATTACAAACAAATTATTTACATGTATGGCGAACTACTAAGTTACTGTTGTGAATGTAAAGAAATGAAAGAAGTGCATTACATTCTGTTTTATCAGAGGAATTTAAAAGTTGATCAATGCTGCTTGCTGCATCAGATTACCCTGTCAACAGTTGCAAAATAGTTGAATGTCTCTTTCTCAGTTTCCGCCTAAGAAACATGTATTTAACCACACATTTTTGTCACTAAACAGTCTGTCAATATATTTTTTTGACTGGTACCGGGGGACCTTCAGATGAGTCTTCTGAGGCCTGTGGGTGTTCTAAAACAAAACAACCGATATGTACGTGTTCATGAGAGTCTCACCATTAGTGTGTAAACTGGTCGGATGCTACAGACAGAAGTTGGTAGATCAGCTGTACCACCTTCGGACGAGTCACTAGACGCATATTCATGAGAGTCTAATCTTTCCATAGAGGGGTAATAATAGTTTGTAGGCCAAACTGTTCGGACGCTACAGACGATTGTCATGACTGTCCTGTGAGGATCAAGATGGGTCAGATCAGCTTGCAGTGGATGACTTCGGCCAGACCCCCTCTCACCTTCAGAAGGGGGAGAGGGGAGCTGGTGGGGGGTTGACAGCTCACACCCTGTTGCAAATCATGGATTAGAACTTTCAGCTATCTCCCTCTAAAAATTCACACAGGAATGTGTCTTGTTCATAGACATTTTCCCACCTAAACACTTACATGTTCTAAATACTGGAACAATACTGGAACAATATTTCTAACTTAGAATGTGGGGAATGGTCAAAGGCGATCTAAATAATTATAATGTCATATGGGTTGTTATTTTGTGATGTCATTAAACATATTATAAAGGAAATACTGTAACTTGAAAAGTATATACCCTACATGTACGAAGTCGCCATCCTCCCCGTTGTGTATGAAATATGAAAAATGTTAAGAGAGGGATGTGATCTTAGAATCTATAGAGGATATTGTTTCTATAACATCGTACAAGTGAGTAGTCATCGCCCCCTTGAGTGACGTCAGAGAGCGTGTCAGCCTGACCAACTGCCCCTTTTGAAGAACTGTATAAATTGAAGGCTTAAGAATGAACATATCAGACTAGAGAACTCCACACCCCTACCTTTTTTTAAAGTTATCTGTGACCAACAGGTGCATATCTGTATTCCCAGTAATGTGAAATCCATAGATAAGGGCCTAATGAATTAACAACTATACTGAAAACCCAAACTAAAATAAATGAAATAATTAAATTAAATGAATGAGAGAATAGTCAGATTAACTGCTAACTAAAATAGCAGTGTGATTGCACTCTTTTGTTAAGTGCAGAGGTATATTATAGGTAATGAATGTGTAGGGTAGGGGTGTCAAACATATTCCACTGAAGGCCTAGTGTCAGCTGGTTTTTGGTTAAGACTTAGACAACCCAGTAGGGAGAGTTCTTTACTAATCAGTGACCTTAATTAATCAATCAAGTACAAGGGAAGAGCGAAAAACCGCAAACACTAGGGCGTCAGTGGAATGAGTTTGACATGTGGTGTAGGGGACTTCCGAAATTCTACAGACTTTGTGTCTCAGCAGAAAGAGCAGCTTAGCCTATCTGGAGGTTGTGAGTTCAAATCCTAGGTGGGGTTATACTGAAAAGTCACTGCTAAGTAATCATGTCAAATGTAATCATATTGTCATTGATTAAAGGTTTTTAAACTATTTTAGCTGAACAGCATACCACTTATCTTAAAACCCCCATACCATTTCATTATTTTATGTATAATACTTTGGGACACCTTGGACCATCATGTGACAAAAACCTCCAGGGAACCATGACACAACATCACAAAAATGTACAGGAGACCTCCAGGTGGCCATGACACAACATTCCAAGAACCTCCTAAAATCGTCTTTGGGAACCTCCCCGGGGCAAACCAGGAACTAGACAAAACCTTCAGGGGACCATGACACAATGTTCCAAGAAAGTCCTAAAAACATCCTTGGGGACTTCCACAGTACAAACTGGGAACGAGACAAAAACTCCAGAGGACCATGGCACAACGTCCCAAGAACATCCTAAAAACTTCCTTGGGATGTCTCTGGGGCAAACTGGGAACTAGACAAAACCTGCAGGGGACCATGACACAACGTCTCAAAAACTTTCAGGGGATCATGACAGAATGATCCAAAAACATCCTACAAATTTCCCAGGGAGAAATCGGGAACTATAACTATAATAGTTATAACTATAATAATAACTATAATAGTTATAACTATAATAATTATTATTATAACTATAATAATAATCGGGAACATCACATGATGCCCTAAGGACTAGTAAATGAAAATCCTGACAACATCCTAAAAAGGTCCTTACATGGTCCGGGGGATGTACAGGGAACTAAACAAAGGTCACATAGAGAACATTCCCTTTGGACCATCACACAATGTTCTTAGAACGTTCTCAGAAAGTCAGTGGGACAACGTTGAGTCGAAACCCTCAAGGGACCTAATGGGAAAGTCACCAAATATCCTCAGGACGTCCCCTATTTTCTGGGCAGCAACCTTACCTTAGGTCCAGCGCCAGAAAACAAATATATACAAAAATGAAAGCTACAAACAGGCTTGCCTAAACTAAAGATTCAAAACCAAAGTGAAAGGCCTCATGGCCACCAAACAAACTAGCAGCCTCACAGCTTGCAACTTTGGACACTGACTGCTGATCATCTTAATTGGCTGAACCAGATATACTTATCAAGGCTTCCTGGTTTGGACATGGTTGATGCTGCCACCTGGGGGATGGAGTGTGGACTCCTGGTAGCATATGTTGCCCTTCCCATTCCATAACATGGTGAAAAGCTCTTATTCTCTCTAATCATTCCTCCCATGGATGCACCAAGCTCCTCTCTAATTTGAGCCCAAATTATTTTCCATTTTTTAGGGAAGAGGTGGGGTAAGGACACAGGCACAAGTCAACAGAAGCAATGGAAGCAATTTACAAGTGCCATGTGCAACTCCATGGGCAACGGCCAAAAGATAAGAAAATCAGGGGGTTAGCCTGTCTAGGAACGGCGTTCCGCTAGCGGAAACAAGGTTCTAAAGACGGTTGACATCTAGTAGAAGCCTTAGGAAGTGCAAAATGACCCCACAGACACTGTGTATTCGATAGGCCAAGAGTTGAAAAACTACAAACCTCATATTTTGCACTTTTTGGTGGATTTTTCTACGGTTTTCGCCTGACATATGAGTTCTGTTATACTCACAGACATCATTCAAACAGTTTTAGAAACTTCAGAGTGTTTTCGTTCCAAATCGACTAATAATATGCATATATTAGCAAATGGAACTGAGTAGCAGGTAGTTTACTCTGGGCACGCTTTTCATCCAAACGTGAAAATGCTGCCCCCTAGCTCAAACAGGTTTTAAAGAGCTTGAACCATGGTGTATTATTCATGCCAACAAAACGTAATAATGAATAACTGGATTCCTAAGTGAATGTTGGTCAAGAAATTAAGCATTGAGGCAAGTATTAGAGGCATTACATGCAGACAAAGTTCCAATACACAGAATAATGATTTTACTATACAATATAATAACTCTGCATGCAAGCATGCACGCATGCCCACACACACGGACGCACGCACGCACGCACGCACACACACACACACACACACACACACACACACACACACACACACACACACACACACACACACACACACACACACACACACACACACACACACACACACACACACACACACACACACACACACACACACACACACACACGTCGATTATGGTGGTTGGCAGCCAACTCTGTTCTTAATGCTCTGTCATTTTGTAATAGCCTAACTGGTTCCTGAAGGCAATAGACAAAACAATTCCTTTAAGATGGGATTTTTGTCCCTGGAGATTTTGTGAAAAGGCACCAGAACCAGAGGGATTTGTATAGTTTGACAAAACACAGGCTGGTGGCCAATCAAAAGCTTCATACAACTGCAGCTAAAAGTGGTCTCAGCAAGAGAAGGCAAACAACACAGACCCTGCCCCAACATACGCTCACATACACGCACACCCTCCAGCAGGACTTAGAGTTGTCTCTAAATGAATGTGTAACTGTTAATGTGTAACTGTTAATGTGCCAGTGTGTGTGGAGACCAGATTCCATTAGTCTGAGAAACCCCAAGGGCTGCTGGGACACAACTGATGGTTATATGGTGTGTATGTGTGTGTGTGTGTTTTGCTAAAGTTTTGATTTTTAATATTTTAGTGGAGGAGGGAGAGAACCATTCAAAGACAGGATGAGGTGGGATGAATGAATTCTCACCTTAGTCAGTTAGCAGAGGCAGCAGATCAGTGTAGTAGTTGACCTCTAGGAACGCAGTGTGAGGGCATAATCCTCACAGAGCTCTCTCTCTGGTTCGACATCAGTATCCGCAGCGCTGCTAGTGCTAGCTGGTACTGATGATGATATGCCACCGATAGCAGCAGAGGCACTAATGCTACTGGTTTACGTTATAGCTAGGCAAATGCTAGTGGCTCTAGCCAGAATAGAAAGGGGAGTGGGAGGCCAGCGTCCCGGAGTCACCACTTCACTGTTGACCTTGAGACTGGTGTTTTGCAGGTATTATTTAATGAAGCTGCCAGTTGAGGACTTGTGAGGTGTCTGTTTCTCAAACTTGACACTCTAATGTACTTGTCCTCTTGCTCAGTTGTGCATCGGGGCCTCCCACTCCTCTTTCTATTCTGGTTAGAGCCAGTTTGTGCTGTTCTGTGAAGGGAGTAGAACACAGTGTTGTTCGAAATCTTCAGTTTCTTGGCAATGTCTCACATGGAATAGCCTTCAGTTCTCAGAACAAGAGTAGGCTGACGAGTTTCAGAAGAAAGTTCTTTGTTTCTAGACATTTTGAGCCTTTAATTGAACCCACAAATGCTGATGCTCCAGATACTCAACTAGTTTAAAGAAGTTTAAAGAAGGCCAGTTTCATTGCTCCTTTAATCAGGACAACAGTTTTCAGCTGTGCTAACATAATTGCAAAAGGGTTTTCTAATGATCAATTAGCCTTTTAAAATGATCAACTTGGATTAGCTAACACAACGTGCCATTGGAACACAGGAGTGAAGGTTGCTGATAATGGACCTATGTACACCTATGTAGATATTCCATTAATTAAAAATCATCCGTTTCCAGCTACAAGTCATTTTCAAAATTAACCATGTCTACACTGTATTTCTGATCAGGTTTATGTTATTTTAATGAACAACAATTTGCTTTTCTTTCAAAAACAAGGACATTTCTAAGTGACCCCAAACTGTTGAGCGGTAGTGAGCTGAGCTGAGCCTCGAGCAGAGAATGGGAGGGGCCACGAGTGGAGAAATGATTGTACTTTTGTGTATTACTAATACAGTGGGGAGAACAAGTATTTGATACACCTCCGGTTTTGCAGGTTTTCCTACTTATAAAGCATGTAGAGGTCTGTAATTGTTATCATAGGTACACTTCAACTGTGAGAGATGGAATCTAAAACAAAAATCCAGAAAATCACATTGTATGATTTTAAAGTAATTAATTAGCATTTTATTGCATGACATAAGTATTTGTTCACCTACCAACCAGTAACAATTCCGGCTCTCACAGACCTGTCAGTTTTTCTTTAAGAAGCCCTCTTGTTCTCCACTCATTACCTGTATTAACTGCACCTGTTTGAACTCGTTACCTGTATAAAAGGCACCTGTCCATACACTCAATCAAACAGACTCCAAACTCTCCACAATGGCCAAGACCAGGAAGCTGTGTAAGGACATCAGGGATAAAATTGTAGACCTGCACAAGGCTGGGATGGGCTACAGGACAATAGGCAAGCAGCTTGGTGAGAAGGCAACAACTGTTGGCGCAATTATTAGAAAATGGAAGAAGTTCAAGATGACGGTCAATCATCCTCGGTCTGGGGCTCCATGCAAGATCTCACCTCGCGGGGCATCAATGATCATGAGGAAGGTGAGGGATCAGCCCAGAACTACACTGCAGGTCCTGGTCAATGACCTGAAGAGAGCTGGGACCACAGTCTCAAAGAAAACCATTAGTAACACACTACGCCGTCATGGATTAAAATCCTGCAGCGCACGCAAGGTCCCCCTGCTCAAGCCAGCGCATGTCCAGGCCCTGTTGAAGTTTGCCAATGACCATCTTTATGATCCAGAGGAGGAATGGGAGAAGGTCATGTGGTCTGATGAGACAAAAATAGAGCTTCTTGGTCTAAACTCCACTCACCGTGTTTGGAGGAAGAAGAAGAATGAGTACAACCCCAAGAACACCATCCCAACCGTGAAGCATGGAGGTGGAAACATCATTCTTTGGGGATGCTTTTCTGCAAAGGGGACAGGAAGGCTGCACCGTATTGAGGGGAGGATGGATGGGGCCATGTATCGCAAGATCTTGGCCAACAACCTCCTTCCCTCAGTAAGATCATTGAAGATGGGTTGTGGCTGGGTCTTCCAGCATGACAACGACCCGAAACACACAGCCAGGGCAACTAAGGAGTGGCTCCGTAAGAAGCATCTCAAGGTC
The DNA here is from genome assembly GCF_021184085.1 of Oncorhynchus gorbuscha. Taxonomy (NCBI): domain Eukaryota; kingdom Metazoa; phylum Chordata; class Actinopteri; order Salmoniformes; family Salmonidae; genus Oncorhynchus; species Oncorhynchus gorbuscha. Next base: position 81,619,096 of record NC_060174.1, on the reverse strand, counting down.
CTGGAGTGGCCTAGCCAGTCTCCAGACATGAACCCAATAGAAAATCTTTAGAGGGAGCTGAAAGTCCGTATTGCCCAGCGACAGCCCCGAAACCTGAAGGATCTGGAGAAGGTCTGTATGGAGGAGTGGGCCAAAATCCCTGCTGCAGTGTGTGCAAAACTGGTCAAGAACTACAGGAAACGTATGATCTCTGTAATTGCAAACAAAGGTTCTGTACCAAATATTAAGTTATTCTTTTCTGATGTATCAAATACTTATGTCATGCAATAAAATGAAAATGAATTACTTAAAAATCATACAATGTGATTTTTGGGGATTTTTGTTATAGATTCCGTCTCTCACAGTTGGAGTGTACCTATGATAAAAATTACAGACCTCTACATGTTTTGTAGGAAGGAAAACCTGCAAAATCGGCAGTGTATCAAATACTTGTTCTCCCCACTGTATATATATTTTATTATTATGCCCGGTTTACCAGGCCCCTGATCATGTGAGACCTGAGGCAATTTCCTCTTCTTCCTAATTGTAAGTCTGCCACTGTTCATGCTCTTATTATGTGTGTGTTTGAAATGGAAGGGGCGATTGTATACACAAGAATCCCATGTGTGGACTATTATACATGACAAGGTGTCATTGGATGGAACTGGAAAAATATTATTTGAGAAGTTATTAGCCAAACAAACTCTCTAAACACACACTAAAAGCTACAGTTTAGCTTTGCATTTGTTTAATACCAATTGTTGGCTTCATATTTCCAATATGCATGGGGTGTTTGTTTCAGCATATTAGACCTTAGTGCTGTGTAGGTTTAATAATAATGACATAATGCTGATGCCAGATCAACCTTGGCTTGACTTTTGATTGAGTGCTATTATAACGGGTAAATAGTCTCACCCTGTAAAGAATCGAGCTGTTTGCATTCAAAATATATTAGAAATCAATTTTGGTATTATTGCCCACCAAAATGGAACTCAATATTAGGCAGTGTGTATTTATAGATCTGCAGAGAGGTAAACTTTTGATGGAGAGAAATCAATCTGTCAGCACCAGAGCTACTTTCAAGTGACAGTTTGCAGAGCTAACTGGAACCCCAGGGGCTAGAGGCAGAGGAACAGAGGAACAGAGGGAGGGAGGGAGGGAGATAGGGAGAGAGAGAGAGATTTTGAGAGACAGGCTAAAACTGTGGCCAAAGGACACATTGGTTTACCCCAATATATTATTGGGAGCTTATATATATTTTACAAAACTGCAGGCTATATTTTTATAGGTTCCCTCGGAGAGTTCATCAATGAGCTTGATGCCTCGATAAGCTCCATTCCTGAGGACGGCTCACCTCTCACAGTTCTGGGCGACTTTAACCTCCCCACGTCTACCTTTGACTCATTCCTCTCTGCCTCATTTACATTTCATTTCCACTCCTCTCCTCTTTTGACCTCGCCCTCTCACCTTCCCCCCCTACTCACAAGGCAGGCAATACGCTCGACCTCATCTTTACTAGATGCTGTTCTTTCACTAACCTCATTGCAACTTCCCTCCAAGTCTCCGACCACTACCTTGTATCCTTTTCCCTCTCGCTCTCATCCAACACCTCCCACACTGCCCCTACTCGGATGGTATCGCGCCGTCCCAACCTTCGCTCTCTCTCCCCGCTACTCTCTCCTCTTCCATCCTATCATCTCTTCCCCTGCTCAAACCTTCTCCAACCTATCTCCTGATTCTGCCTCCTCAACCCTCCTCTCCTCCCTCTCTGCATCCTTTGACTCTCTATGTCCCCTATCCTCCAGGCCGGCTCGGTCCTCCCCTCCCGCTCCGTGGCTCGATGACTCATTGCGAGCTCACAGAACAGGGCTCCGGGCAGCCGAGCGGAAATGGAGGAAAACTCGCCTCCCTGCGGACCTAGCATCCTTTCACTCCCTCCTCTCTAAATTTTCCTCCTCTGTCTCTGCTGCTAAAGCCACTTTCTACCACTCTAAATTCCAAGCATCTGCCTCTAACCCTAGGAAGCTCTTTGCCACCTTCTCCTCCCTCCTGAATCCTCCTCCCCCCCCCCCTCCTCCTCTCTGCAGATGACTTCGTCAACCATTTTGAAAAGAAGGTCGACGACATCCGATCCTCGATTGCTAAGTCAAACGACACCGCTGGTTCTGCTCACACTGCCCTACCCTGTGCTCTGACCTCTTTCTCCCCTCTCTCTCCAGATGAAATCTCGCGTCTTGCGACAGCCGGCCGCCCAACAACCTGCCCGCTTGACCCTATCCCCTCCTCTCTTCTCCAGACCATTTCCGGAGACCTTCTCCCTTACCTCACCTCGCTCATCAACTCATCCCTGACCGCTGGCTACGTCCCTTACGTCTTCAAGAGAGCGAGAGTTGCACCCCTTCTGAAAAAACCTACACTCGAGCCCTCCGATGTCAACAATTACAGACCAGTATCCCTTCTTTCTTTTCTCTCCAAAACTCTTGAACGTGCCGTCCTTGGCCAGCTCTCCCGCTATCTCTCTCTGAATGACCTTCTTGATCCAAATCAGTTAGGTTTCAAGACTAGTCATTCTACTAAGAACTGCTCTCCTCTGTATCACGGAGGCGCTCCGCACTGCTAAAGCTAACTCTCTCTCCTCTGCTCTCATCCTTCTAGATCTATCGGCTGCCTTCGATACTGTGAACCATCAGATCCTCCTCTCCACCCTCTCCGAGTTGGGCATCTCCGGCGCGGCCCACGCTTGGATTGCGTCCTACCTGACAGGTCGCTCCTACCAGGTGGCGTGGCGAGAATCTGTCTCCTCACCACGCGCTCTCACCACTGGTGTCCCCCAGGGCTCTGTTCTAGGCCCTCTCCTATTCTCGCTATACACCAAGTCACTTGGCTCTGTCATAACCTCACATGGTCTCTCCTATCATTGCTATGCAGACGACACACAATTAATCTTCTCCTTTCCCCCTTCTGATGACCAGGTGGCGAATCGCATCTCTGCATGTCTGGCAGACATATCAGTGTGGATGACAGATCACCACCACAAGCTGAACCTCGGCAAGACAGAGCTGCTCTTCCTCCCGGGGAAGGACTGCCCGTTCCATGATCTCGCCATCACGGTTGACAACTCCATTGTGTCCTCCTCCCAGAGCGCTAAGAACCTTGGCGTGATCCTGGACAACAACCTGTCGTTCTCAACCAACATCAAGGCGGTGGCCCGTTCCTGTAGGTTCATGCTCTACAACATCCGCAGAGTACGACCCTGCCTCACACAGGAAGCGGCGCAGGTCCTAATCCAGGCACTTGTCATCTCCCGTCTGGATTACTGCAACTCGCTGTTGGCTGGGCTCCCTGCCTGTGCCATTAAACCCCTACAACTCATCCAGAACGCCGCAGCCCGTCTAGTGTTCAACTTTCCCAAGTTCTCTCACGTCACCCCGCTCCTCCGCTCTCTCCACTGGCTTCCAGTTGAAGCTCGCATCCGCTACAAGACCATGGTGCTTGCCTACGGAGCTGTGAGGGGAACGGCACCTCAGTACCTCCAGGCTCTGATCAGGCCCTACACCCAAATAAGGGCACTGCGTTCATCCACCTCTGACCTGCTCGCCTCCCTACCACTGAGGAAGTACAGTTACTGCTCAGCCCAGTCAAAACTGTTCGCTGCTCTGGCCCCCCAATGGTGGAACAAACTCCCTTGAGGTCAATGGTGACTTTAAAACACTTACAGAGTTTAATGATAGAAGTGATAGGAGAAAATGGAGGATGGATCAACAACATTGTAGTTACTCCAGAAAACGAACCAAATTGACAGAGTGAAAAGAAGGAAGCCTGTACAGAATACACATATTCCAAAGCATGGAAACTGTTTGCAACAAGACAACAAGTAAAACTTCAAAACATGTGTCATAAAATGTACTTTACAAAGCGTTCTATTTGGGTCAAATCGAACACAACACATCACTGAGTACCACACTTCATATTTTCAAGCATGGTGGAAGCTGCGGCTTGAAAATCTATGGCAAGACTTGAAAATGGCAAATTTTGTCCCATCCAGGTGTGCAAATCTCTTAGAGACATTACCAGCAAGACTCACAGCTGTAATTGCTGCCAAGATGATTCTAACATCTATTGACTCTGGGGTGTAAACCCCAGCTCATTGGCTTTGTTTGACCCCAATAGGTGCTTATTTGACAAAGATACAGTCGTTCAAGTGATGGTCGCCCGTGTCATCGGCCTGCCATGAATGTGTCGCTCTCTGACCAAATATGGTGTCCTATAGGATATACTACACTCCTAATAAAATAGGGAAGTCTTATTACCTTCAAGGATCTCTAAGGAATAGATACGAATGTGATTTGACTCGTTGAAACAACGTTTAGGGTGAGATTTTCACAGATTCCTTTCATTGCAGGGGCAGAACAACAGATTTTCACCTTGTCAGCTCGGGGGATCCAATCTTGCAACCTTACAGTTAACTAGTCCAACGCTCTAACCACCTGCCTCTCATTGCACTCCAAGAGGAGACTGCCTGTTACGCGAATGCAGTAGAAGCCATGGTAAGTTGCTAGCTAGCATTAAACTTATCTTATAAAAAACATCAATAAATCATAATAACTAGTTATAACTACACATGGTTCATGATATTACTAGTTTATCTAGAGTGTCCTGCGTTGCAACGCTGGGGGATGATTTAATAAAAGCGCATCATTGCGAACTAATTTACCAGGATTGTATGTAATTATGACATAACACTGAAGGTTGTGCAATGTAACGAGAATATTTCACTGAAATAATAACGTTTTGTTTTCGAAATGATAGTTTCCGGATTCAACCATATTAATGACCAAAGGCTCGTTAAGTCTATGATTTGATAGAGCAGTCTGACTGAGCGATGGTAGGCAGCGGCAGGCTCGTAAGCATTCATTCAAACAGCACGTTGTGCGTTTTGCCAGCAGCTTGTCCCAAGCACAGCGCTGTTTATTACTTCAAGCCTATCAGCCTAATGGCTGGTGTAACCGATGTGAAATGGCTAGCTAGTTAGAGGGGTGCGCGCTAATAGCGTTTCAAACGTCACTCGCTCTGAGACTTGGAGTAGTTATTCCCCTTGCTCTGCATGGGTAACGCTGCTTTGAGGGTGGCTGTTGTCGATGTGTTCCTCGTTCGAGCCCAAGGAGGAGCGAGGAGAGGGACGGAAGCTATACTGTTACACTGGCAATACTATAGTGCCTATAAGAACATCCAATAGTCAAAGGTATATGAAATACAAATGGTATAGAGAGGAATAGCCCTATAAATACCATATTAACTTCAACTTAAAACCTCTTACCTTGGAATATTGAAGTCTCATGTTAAAAGGAACCACCAACTTTCATATGTTCTCATGTTCTGAACATGGAACTCAAACGTTAGCTTTTTTGCATGGCACATATTGCACTTTTACTTTTCCAACACTTTGTTTTTGCATTATTTAAACCAAATTGAAAATGTTTCATTATTTATTTGAGGCTAAATATATTTTTATTTGACATTTATTTTACTAGGCAAGCCAGTTAAGAACACATTCTTATTTTCAATGACAGCCTAGGAACAGTGGGTTAACTGCCTGTTCAGGGGCAGAACGGCAGATTTGTACCTAGCCAGCTCGGGGATTCGAACTTGCAACCTTTCAGTTACTAGTCCAACGCTCTAACCACTAGGCTACCCTGCCGCCCTATGTATTATATAGAGTTAAAAAAGTGTTCATTCAGTATTGTTGTAATTGTCATTATTACAATGGTCCTCCAATAATCGGCATCGGTATCGGCGTTGAAAAATCATAGTCGGTCGACCTCTACTTTGTATGATATGATAAATGATTGTTTTCTAACAAAATTGCACTTCATGTTATTCTGGGACCGTTTACATGATAAATCAGAGAAAGATTTCAGAATGTAAGTACTATTATTATTTATCCAGCTTCCAGTTATTTATCCAAATCCCGCCTATATATCTACCTCAAACTACTCAAGTGTCCCTGCACATTGTAAATGTGGTATTGAAACTGACCCTGTATATAGCTTCCACGATTATTTCACGTGTTTTCTTTATTATATATACATTTTTTTGTTTTTAGTTATGCTATTTTTATATTGATTACTGCACTGTTGGTATAGTATACAGGTTAAAGATTTCACTGTACTTGTGCATGTAACAATAAACTTATACTGTGAATGAGAAAGAGGTGTGCACATACAGTACCAGCCAAAAGTATGGACTGTAATGATCTTCGTCTGTTGTTTGTAGAAAGTCAGACCGAAATGCAGCGTGTAGGTTACTCATGACTTTTAATGAAGAAAATACGGTACATGAAATAACGGAAGAAGAAAACAACAAACGAATGAAACTAATACAGCCTATCTGGTGACTAACACTAAGACAGGTACAATCACCCACGAAATACAACGCGCACTCAGGCTACCTAAATACGGTTCCCAATCCGAGACAACTAGAATCAGCTGACTCCAATTAGGAATCGCCTCAGGCAGCCAAGCCTAACTAGACACACCCCTAATAATACACACTCCCAATTAATACAAACCCCAATACGAAATACAACATATAAACCCATGTCACACCCTGGCCTACCCAAACATATAACAAAAACACAAGATACAATGACCAAGGTGTGACATGGACACAACTACTCATTCGAGGGTTTTTCTTTATTTTTGCTATTTTCCACATTGTAGATCAATAGTGAAAACATCAAAAATATGAAAAAACACATATGGAATCATGTAGTAAACCAAATAAAGTGTTAAATCAAACTATATTTTAATATTAAGATTCTTCAAAATAGCCACCATTTGCCTAATGACATCTTTGCACACTCTTGGCATTCTCTCAACCACCTTCATGAGGTAGTCACCTGGAATGCATTTCAATTAAAAGGTGTGCCTTGTTAAAAGTACATTTGTGGAATTTCTTACCTTCTTAATGCATTTGATCCAATCAGTTGTGTTTTGACAAGGTCAGGTGTTATACAGAAGATAGCCCTATTTAGTAATAGACCAAGTCAATTTCTATGGCAAGAACAGTGCAAATAAGCAGAGAGAAACAACAGTCCATCACTACTATAAGAGATGAAGCTCAGTCAATCAGGAAAATGTCAAGAACTTTGAACGTTTTTTCAAGTGCAGTCACAAAAACATCCAGCGCTATGATGAAACTGGCTCTCGTGATGACCGCCACAGGAAAGGAAAACCCAGAGTTACCTCTGCTGCAGAGGATAGGTTCATTAGAGTTATCTGCACCTCGGATTGCAGCCAAAATAAATGCTTCACAGAGTTCAAGTAACAGACTCATCTCAACATCAACAGTTCAGAGGAGACTGCGTGAATCGGGCATTCATGGTTGAATTGCTGCAAAGAAACCACTACTAAAGAACACCAGTGATAAGAAGAGACTTGCTTGGGCCAAGAAACACGATCAACGAACATTAGACCGGCGGAAATTTGTCCATTTTTACTTCCAACCGCCATGTCTTTGTGAGACGCACAGTAGGTGAATGGATGATCTCCGCATGTGTGGTTCCCACCGTGAAGCATGGAGGAGGAGGTGTGATGGTGTGGGAATGCTTTGCTGATGACACTGTCAGTGATTTATTTAGAATTCAAGGAAACCTTAACCAGCATGGCTGCCACAGCATTCTGCAGCGATACGCCATCCCATCTGGTTTGCGCAAAGTGGGACTATCATTAGTTTTTCAACAGGACAATGACCCAAAACACACCTCCAGGCTGTGTAAGGGCTATTTGACCAAGGAGAGTGATGGAGTGCTGCATCAGATGACCTGGCCTCCACAATCACCCTACCTCAAGCCAATTGAGATGGTTTGGGATGAGTTGGACCACAGAGTGAAGGAAAAGCAGTCAACAAGTGTTCAGGATTTGTGGGAACTCCTTCAAGACTGTTGAAAAAGCACTCCTCATGAAGCTGGTTGAGAGAATGCCAAGAGTTTGCAAAGCTGTCATCAATGCAAAGGATGGCTACTTTAAATTTTTTTTTTTTTTTTACCTTTATTGAACTAGGCAAGTCAGTTAAGAACACATTTTTATTTTGAAGAATCTCAATCTCAATTATATTTTGATTTGTTTAACACTTTTTTGGTTACTACATATGGGTTATTTCATAGTTTTGATGTCTTCATTATTATTCTACAATGTAGAAAATAGAAAAAGTCAAGAAAAACCCTTGAATGAGTAGGTGTGTCCAAACTTTTGACTGGAACTGTACATGGAATACATGAGAGAAACAAAGACCTTGGTTAAAGAGAGAGAGAAAAAAAACCTGCGTTGACAAATGTTCCCATAAAGCTTGCAATATGCCCACATGGATTTGTCAACGTTTTCAATAATTATCCATTTCTCATCCCTCCCTTCCTATATATTTTAATTTAGTCCACTGAAAACCAAGAGTTAAGAAAATGAAATCTCAGAAGCTCATTAGTCAAAGCAGCCATCCATTCAACAGGTAAATATCGCCATCGCTCATAAAGTCAATATTATCCATGAAGCCTGACAGCATTAGTGTCACGTTACATATTTCTTTAGCTTTTTCTGGCCTCCAGTATACAACAAAATATACACATGAGCTTGCAAATGTAGGCTACTTACAGAGTATTGGAATAATCAGCCATGTTAAAAAGTAGCATCTAAATTAAGAAAACAAATATTACCCAGATGCTGTCAATGCTGCCAACGCAACTGCTGTTCCAGTACCCTTGCTGAGAGAATCTGCATTAAAATGATATGCTGCATTATTGTGCACTTAACTGCATGCCAGAGGCACTTGTGCTGAGTTTGTTATACCAGAGAATTCAGTGGCTCACGCCTGGAGATGGAAATCAAATAATTTATGAATTTGCTTCCTGACTCATTTAATTTTCTCCACAACTCAAAGGGCCCCTGTGTCTGGTTTTCTCATCCCTGTAAATGGTACCAAGTGCACACTAAGCAGGAACATACACACAGACACACGCACACACACACACAAATGCACACATAGACACATACATACACACACACGCCTGCACATACACTAGTGATGTGCAGTGAGATCGTGGCTGGGAAAGCACGGGCTATTATCAAAGACAGATTTTCTCAAAGATTAATCTGATGAAACCCAAGTTCATCATACAACAGCTCTCTTTCACCAAATGTAAATATCAATGTACAGTAGCCAAAATACACAAGCGATAAAGTCATTCCGCCAGCAGGAGCAAAAAATATTTTTGCTATGTCAGATTGTTCAGGCAATTCTCACATATAAACTTCATTGGGAGGAAGGATGTTTGACATGCTTTTGACATTTGTATCACAAACAATATTTTTTAAAATCATGATGAAAGTTGCCATTTTAGGCCCTTTTTAGACCTACTGTTTACTGTACATGTCCCCTGTAAGACCCTATGATCTGTGAACCATACATGATACAGACAAAATGTTGGTGTCATTATACTCCTTATAGTATGCTCTCAAATATGCACTATACATAGATTCTGAAAAAAAGGTACATTCATTTATTCAATAAAAAAATATTAATATGAATATCTCAAAACTACCCATTCTTATTTTTCTTATTTTTAGACATGTTGTTTGTAACAATATTATACTCTTCAAACACTTTGTAAGGTGTGCGTACTGGCGGTAGAGAAGTCAGGCGCAGGAGAGCAAAGACTGTGTTCCAATGGTGCAGTGTAATGATAAAAACCACCGTGAAGAAAACACAATGATCATAATGGGACAAAACCCCAGACATAACGTGCACAAGCACTTACATAAAACAATACCGGACAAGGACATGCGGGGAACAGAGGGTTAAATACACAACATGTATTTGATGGGATTGAAACCAGGTGTGTGGGAAGACAAGACAAAACAAATGGAAAATGAAAGGTGGATTGGCGATGGCTAGAAAACTGGCGATGTCGACTGCCGAACGTCGCCCGAACAAGGAGAGGGACCAACACATCAAATTTCCAAGGTGTGCTCTCATATTTTAAACATAGAAATATACATTAAAGTCAACCAGTCACATTATGGTCATTAACCAATCACAGCTCTTCTTAAGGATTGCACATTTATCGAAGGGAGAAAGAGTTCCCTTTGAATCAATTTCATATTCACTGTGTTGGTGGTGTTCATCATATGTATCATACATTCAGAATTAGCAGAGCCCGCTCTGGAAATGTGATGCATTTGTACTGTATATTGTTCCAAACAATATGTCATAAAGGCCCTGTGCAGTAAAAAACATGTGATTTACCTTTATATACTGTATATGTGTTATTATGTGTTATTATTAGGTTGAAATAATACTGTAAAATTGTGAAAATAATGACAATGACCTTTTAGTGTAAGAGCTGTTTGAAAGGACTGCCTAAAATTTCAACCTGTTTTGATGGGATGGAGATTTGGCGGTAAATTAGTTCATAGAAAACTAATTTAACAGTTCCAAACCTCTCTGCCAATAACCGCTAACCACTTTCAGTTTTTCCCTTCCCACTCAGACCACACCACGCAGTCCTAGAAAAACTATTGCCTGAGAAATTGCTCTTTGTTAAGAAGCTATTTTTGTTTATTTTTTAATATAAAACCATTACAGTAAGGTACACAGTTGATACCCAGAAAGGATTTGATATTGAGATGAAAAATGGCTATATTGGACCTTAAAAATTACATAAATCAAAAAGGATAGTTTTGAGATATTAAAGGGATACTTTGGGATATTGACTATGAGGCTCTTTATCTACTTCTCCAGAGTCAGATGAAGTCATGGATACTATTTGTATGTCTCTGCGTGTAGTTTGAAGGAAGTTGCTAACTAGCGCTAGTCAATTGCTAACTAGCATTAGCTCATTGACTGGAAGATACCATAGACTTCCAGACATTGTGCTAATGCTAATAATATTGGCTAGTGAAACTACCTCTAATGGTATCCACAAGTTTATCTGACTCTGGGGGAGTAACCCTGCAGTCAAATGACCAAATCGCTATCTAGTGTCCTCATGGGTGGAAAGTTGATAATATTTTTATAGTTTCATACTTAATATACAGTATTTAACAAACATGTCAAACGGTGTTTCTACATTTCAGTCCTCTGTGATATATATAAAGTGCAATATTGGGATGCAACCTCAAAATGTAATACATTTCAACTCTATATCTGACATGATACAAGTGTCTTTCTCATTTTAAGCCCATAGTCATGTGTGTGAGGTGTATACTTTTGTTTCAAATGAGATTTGTTTAAGACTCCCAAGAAACACACTGTGTGACACTGATTTGCCAATGCAGTAAACGGTTAATATACATATATTTAATCTTGAATAAATTAGTCTGAAAATGTGTATTTCAGAATCAAGACATACTCCATATTTTAGAGCACACTATAAGGAGTATAATGACATCAATATGTTTTCTGTATTATGTACAGTAGTTCCTCCTTTAAAAATTGAGTCATTCTGCGGCACACCTTGTGTGCTCCTGCAGCATTCTGTGGCACGTCATTTAATTCCCAGACATTTATTATTGCTAGTTTGACCACCAGAGGTAATCTTAGAGAAGCATTTGACAGTACTCCGTATTGGCATTTCCAGAGAATTTAAAACATTTTTTGTAATAACATAGTATATGGAATTCATTATAAGATATGTGGCTAAATTAATTTGATTAATATTATGGTGTTTCTATTCAGAGAAAAACTAAACCCTCAGGTTTTCCATTAGGATGGAATGGAAAATATGGCGCTGTACAATGTGATTGTTGGGAGTAGGCTACAGGATTGGAGGATTCTAAATTGTTTTCCTTCATTAGACAACTTTGTTCCAATACTTATGTGAATCAGTGATATTTATTTCCATAGTAATTTGTTATGGATCCATAACTAAATCAACATCTACATTTTGAAAGAGTATCTTTTATCATTATTTTATTAACAAAATGTGTTTATTTGTTTATTAGGCTACTGTGCAGTCTACAATACATACTGTAGTAAACATGGGAAAGTGCCTAATTCCTTACATAAGGGAGAGCAGGCCATGTCTATACTACAGAATGCATGGAAAGCGGAAGACATGTGTTATTTCAATGTTTTGATGTCTTCACTATTACTCGACAATGTAGAAAATAGGAAAAATAGGAAAAGTCCTGGAATGAGTACAGTTGAAGTCGGAAGTTTACATCTTAGCCAAATACATTTAAACTCAGTTTTTCACAATTCCTGATTAAATTACATTTAATCCTTGTAGAAATTCCCTGTCTCACATTAGTTAGGATCACCACTTTATTTTAAGACTGTGAAATGTCAGAATAATAGTAGAGAGAATTATTTATTTCAGCTTTTATTTATTTCATCACATTCCCAGTGGGTCAAAAGTTTGCATACACTCAATTAGTATTTGGTAGTATTGCCTATACATTGTTTAACTTGGGTCAAACGTTTCGAGTAGCCTTCCACAAGCTTCCCACAATAAGTTGAGTGAATTTTGTCCATTCCTCCTGACAGAGCTGGTGTAACTGAGTCAGGATTGCAGGCCTCCTTGCTCGGACACGCCTTTTCAGTTCTGCCCACAAATGTTCTATAATATTGAGTTCAGGGCTTTGTGATGGCCACTCCAATACCTGGACTTTGTTGTCCTTAAGCCATTTTGCCACAACTTTGGAAGTATGCTTGGGGTCATTGTCCATTTGGAAGACCCATTTGTGACCAAGCTTTAAATTTTTTTAATTTTTTTTATATGCCATTTAGCAGATGCTTTTATCCAAAGCGACTTACAGTCATGTGTGCATACATTCTACGTATGGGTGGTCCCAGGGATCGAACCCACTACCCTGGCGTTACAAGCGCCATGCTCTACCAACTGAGCTACACAACTTCTTAACTGATGTCTTGAGATGTTGCTTCAATATATCCAAATATAATTTTCCGCCCTCATGATGCAATCTATTTTGTGAAGTGCACCAGTCCCTCCTGCAGAAAAGCATCCCCACAAAATGATGCTGCCACCCCCGTGCTTCATGGTTGGGATGGTGTTCTTTGGGCTTGCAAGCCTCTCCCCTTTTTCCTCCAAATATAACGATGGTCATTATGGCCAAACAGTTCCATTCTCCAGTCTCCAAAAGTAAGATCGTTGTCCTGACGTGCAGTTGCAAACCATATTTTTTTGTGGGGGGGGCGGTTTTGGAGCAGTGGCTTCTTCCTTGCTGCGCTGCCATTAAGGGTTATGTCGATATAGGACTTGTTTTACTGTGGATATAGATACTTTTGTAACTGTTTCCTCCAGCATCTTCACAAGGTCCATTGCTGTTGTTCTGGGATTGATTTGCACTTTTCGCACCAAAGTATGTTCATCTCTAGGAATGAGTCTCCTTCCTGAGCGGTATGATGTCTGCGTGGTCCCATAGTGTTTATACTTGCGTACTATTGTTTGTACAGATGAACGTGGTACCTTCAGGTGTTTGGAAATTGCTCCCAAGGATGAACCAGATATGAGGTCTATATTTGTTTCTGAGGTCTTGGCTATTTTGATTTTCCCATGATGTCAAGCAAAGAGGCACTCAGTTTGAAGGTATGCCTTGAAATACATCCACAGGTACTCCTCCAATTGACTCAAATTATGCCAATTAGCCTATCAGAAGCTTCTAAAGCCATGACATAATTTTCTGGAATTTTTCAAGCTGTTTAAAGGCACAGTTAACTTAGGGGATGTAAACTTCTGACCCACTGGAATTGTGATACAGTGAATTGCAATTGAAATAATCTGCCTGTGAATAATTGTTGGAAAAATTACTTGTGTCATGCACAAAGTAGATGTCCTAACTGACTTGCCAAAACTTTAGTTTGTTAATCTTATGGCTGTGGGGCAGTATTGAGTAGCTTGGGTGAATACGTTTCCCAAAGTAAATGGCCTGTTCCTCAGTCTCAGTTGCTAAAATATGCATATTATTATTATTATTGAATATAAACACTCTACAGTTTCTAAAACGGTTTGAATGATGTCTGTGAGTATAACAGAACTCATTTGGCAGGCAAAATCCTGAGGAGAAATCAAAACAGGAAGTGAGAAATCTGAGCTTTATATGTATTCATTACAGTTCCCAATGAAATCCCCTTGAGATATTAATGATGTTGCACTGCCTAGGGGTTCCACCAGATGTCAACCATCTATAGAAATTTGAATGAGACTTCTACTGTTTTGTGGGAGTGAATGAGAGCAGAATCTATCAAGTGTCTGGCAGTCAGCCATTTTCTGATCACGCTTATTCCTCATGGTACTCACTTGCATTCCATTGCTCATGAAGACACAAAGGAATACTCCGGTTGGAACTTTATTGAAGCTATATGTGAAAAACAGCCAAATGATTGATTCTGTACTTAGTTTGAAAGGTTTCTTCGACCTGTAATATAACGTTTTGAAGTTTTTGTCCCTCGTAACTCTGACCAAGTTTCAAGAAATTTGGAACGGAAATGGCGCCACACCAAACTGGAAGTCTTCCGACGAGCTTGGAAAGACAGTACCATGCAGTACCGAAGAGCCCTTACTGCTGCTCGATCATCCTATTTTTCTAACTTAATTGAGGCAAATAAAAACAATCCGTAATTCCTTTTTGATACTGTCGCAAAGCTAACTAAAAAGCAGCATTCCCCAAGAGAGGATGACTTTCACTTTAGCAGTGATAAATTCATGAACTTCTTTGAGGAAAAGATTATGATTATAAGAAGGCAAATTACGGACTCCTCTTTAAATCTGCGTATTCCTTCAAAGCTCAGTTGTCCTGAGTCTGCACAACTCTGCCAGGACCTAGGATAAAGAGAGACGCTCAAGTGTTTTAGTACTATATCTCTTGACACAATGATGAAAATAATCATGGCCTCTAAACCTTCAAGCTGCTTACTGGACTCTATTCCAACTAAACTACTGAAAGAGCTGCTTCCTGTGCTTGGCCCTCCTATGTTGAACATAATAAACGGCTTTCTATCCACCGGATGTGTACCAAACTCACTAAAAGTGCCAGTAATAAAGCCTCTCTTGAAAAATCCAAACCTTGACCCAGAAAATATTAAAAACTATCGGCCTATATCGAATCTTCCATTCCTCTCAAAATTTTTTAGAAAAGGTTGTTGCGCAGCAACTCACTGCCTTCCTGAAGACAAACAATGTATACGAAATGCTTCAGTCTGGTTTTAGACCCCATCATAGCACTGAGACGGCATTTGTGAAAGTGGTAAATTACATTTTAATGGCATCGGACCGAGGCTCTGCATCTGTCCTCGTGCTCCAAGACCTTAGTGCTGCTTTTGATTTCATCGATCACCACATTCTTTTGGAGAGATTGGAAACCCAAATTGGTCTACACGGACACGTTCTGGCCTGGTTTAGATCTTATCTGTCGGAAAGATATCAGTTTGTCTCTGTGAATGGTTTATCCTCTGACAAATCAACTGTAAATTTCGGTGTCCCTCATGGATCAATTTTAGGACCACTATTGTTTTCACTATATATTTTAACTCTTGGGGATGTTATTCTAAAACATAATGTTAACTTTCACTGCTATGCGGATGACACACAGCTATACATTTCAATGAAACATGGTGAGGCCCCAAAATTGCCCTTGTTAGAAGCATGTGTTTCAGACATAAGGAAGTGGATGGCTGCAAACGTCCTACTTTTAACCTCGGACAAAACAGAGATGCTTGTTCTAGGTCCTAAGAAACAAAGAGATCTTCTGTTGAATCTCACAATTAATCTTAAGAGTTGTACAGTCGTCCCAAATAAAACTGTGAAGGACCTCGGCGTTACTCTGGACCCTGATCTCTCTTTTGAAGAACATATCAAGACCATTTCGAGGACAGCTTTTTTCCATCTACGTAACATTGCAAAAATCAGAAACTTTCTGTCCAAAAATGATGCAGAAAAATGTATCCATGCTTTTGTCACTTCTAGGTTAGACTACTGCAATGCTCTACTTTCCGGCTACCCGGATAAAGCACTAAATAAACTTCAGTTAGTGCTAAACACGGCTGCTAGAATCCTGACTATAACTTTTGGATCATTTGATCATATTGAAAAATTTGATCATATTACTCCAGTGCTAGCCTCCCTACACTGGCTTCCTGTCAAAGCAAGGGCTGATGTAAAGGTTTTACTGCTAACCTACAAAGCATTACACGGGCTTGCTCCTACCTATCTCTCTGATTTGGTCCTGCCATACATACCTACACGTACGTTACAGTCACAAGACGCAGGCCTCCTAATTGTCCCTAGAATTTCTAAGCAAACAGCTGGAGGCAGGGCTTTCTCCTATAGAGCTCCATTTTTATGGAACAGTCTGCCTACCCATGTCAGAGATGCAAACTCGGTCTCAACCTTTAAGTCTTTACTGAAGACTCATCTCTTCAGTGGGTCATATGATTGAGTGTAGTCTGGCCCAGGAGTGGGAAGGTGAACGGAAAGGCTCTGGAGCAACGAACCACCCTTGCTCTGGAGCAATGAACCACCCTTGCCACCCTCTCTGCCTGGCCGGTTTCCCTCTTTCCACTGGGATTCTCTGCCTCTAACCCTATTACAGGGGCTGAGTCACTAGCTTACTGGCGCTCTCTCATGCCGTCCCTGGAAGGGGTGCGTCACCTGAGTGGGTTGATTCACTGATGTGGTCATCCTGTCTGGGTTGGCGCACCCCCTTGGGTTGTGCCATGGCGGAGATCTTTGTGGGCTATACTCAGCCTTGTCTCAGGATGGTAAGTTCGTGGTTGAAGATATCCCTCTAGTGGTGTGGGGGCTGTGCTTTGGCAAAGTGGGTGGGGTTATATCCTTCCTGTTTGGCCCTGTCCGGGGGTGTCCTTGGATGGGGCCACAGTGTCTCCTGACCCCTCCTGTCTCAGCCTCCAGTATTTATGCTGCAGTAGTTTATGTGTCGGGGGGCTAGGGTCAGTTTGTTATATCTGGAGTACTTCTCCTGTCCTATTCGGTGTCCTGTGTGAATCTAAGTGTGCGTTCTCTAATTCTCTCCTTCTCTCTTTCTTTCTCTCTCTCTGAGGACCTGAGCCCTAGGACTATGCCCCAGGACTACCTGACATGATGACTCCTTGCTGTCCCCAGGCCACCTGGCCGTGCTGCTGCTCCAGTTTCAACTGTTCTGCCTTATTATTATTCGACCATGCTAGTCATTTATGAACATTTGAACATCTTGGCCATGTTCTGTTATTATCTCCACCTGGCACAGCCAGAAGAGGACTGGCCACCCCACATATGTTCTCTCTAATTCTCTCTTTCTTTCTCTCTCTCGGAGGACCTGAGCCCTATGACCATGCCCCAGGACTACCTGACATGATGACTCCTTGCTGTCCCCAGGCCACCTGGCCGTGCTGCTGCTCCAGTTTCAACTGTTCTGCCGTATTATTATTCGACCATGCTAGTAATTTATGAACATTTGAACATCTTGGCCATGTTCTGTTATTATCTCCACCCAGCACAGCCAGAAGAGGACTGGCCACCCCACATATGTTCTCTCTAATTCTTTCTTTCTCTCTCTCGGAAGACCTGAGCCCTAGGACCATGCCCCAGGACTACCTGACATGATGACTCCTTGCTGTCCCCAGTCCACCTGACCGTGCTGCTGCTCCAGTTTCAACTGTTCTGCCTTATTATTATTCGACCATGCTGGTCATTTATGAACATTTGAACATCTTGGCCATGTTCTGTTATAATCTCCACCCGGCACAGCCAGAAGAGGACTGGCCACCCCACATAGCCTGGCTCCTCTCTAGGTTTTTTCCTAGGTTTTGGCCTTTCTAGGGAGTTTTTCCTAGCCACCGTGCTTCTACACCTGCATTGCTTGCTGTTTGAGGTTTTAGGCTGGGTTTCTGTACAGCACTTTGAGATATCAGCTGTTGTACGAAGGGCTATATAAATAAATTTGATTTCATTTGATTTTGACCAGTATGAGCGTTTGGATATGTATACCAAACGCGCTTAAAAAAGAAGGTATTTGGAAATAAATAACGGACATTATCGAACAAAACAAACATTTATTGTGGACCTGGGATTCCGGGAGTGCTTTCTGATGTAGATCATCAAAGGTAAGGGAATATTTATCATGCAATTTCTTGTTTATGTTGACGCCAATATGGCGGCTATTGTGACTAATTCTTCTGACCGCCGTCTCAGATTATTGCATGGTTTGCTTACTCCGTAAAGTTTTTTTGAAATCAGACACAGCGGTTGCATTAAGGAGAGGTATATCTATAATTCCATGTGTATAACTTGTATTATCATCTACATTTATGATGAGTATTTCTGTTTAATGATGTGGCTATTCAAAATCACTGGATGTTTTTGAAACAAGTGAATGTAATGAGCCAATGTAAATTCATATTTTGATAAATTTGAACTTTATCAAACAAAATATACATGTGTTGTGTAACATGAAGTCATAGGTTAGTGATTAATTTTATCTTTAGTTGTGGTTTTTGTGACTGGCTGGAAAATCTTTGGCTGGAAAAATGGCTGTGTTTTTCTGTGGCTATGTGGTGACCTAACATAATACTGTAAAACATATTTGAAATTGGACAATGTGGTGGGATTAACAACAAGATTAGCTTTAAAATCTTATGAGATATATGTATGTTTGAGGAATTTTAATTATGAGATTTTTATGTTTTGAAATTGGCGCCCTGCACTATCACTGGCTGTTGTCATATCATCCCGTCAACAGGATTGTAGCCATAAGAATTAACAAGAAATTTGTGGAGTGGTTGAAAAACGAATGTAAACTTCCGATTTCAACTGTATGTGTGTTCAAACCTTTGACAGGTATTTGCTTAATTATTTTTGATTAATATTATACTGTTTCTATTCCATGAAAAATTAAAAAATATCTGGGTTTCCATAAGGATGGAACAGAAAATATGTGACGCTCATACATTCAGAGCATTGGCAGATTGTCAGTTTGTAAATTCAGACCGTTTCAATAAGCAAGTAAATAGTTAGCTAGCTATGTTACCTCAGCTGCATTGCAAGGCAAGCTTACACAATTGTACATTCAATTTGCAGGAAATGCTTTAGCGAGCAAGATTCTTTACATCCACTCTTTCGCAAGACAATAGCTTGTTTTGCTGATTTTCTCAGGAGTCCCTAAATCATTAAACAACAGAAATTACAAATTCATTCTCCTAACACTAGCTCGCTGGCTAATGTTAGCTAGTCAGATAACTTTCGAAATAGTGCTTTTCAAAAATTAACTTCATGACAAAAATATGCACAAACGTTTGTCTCTATGCTAACTAACATATTCCTCTCAATTGTACATTTTTTGCTTGACTTGTTATGACCTTATAACTACTTAGGTAATGTTTTGTCAGCCATCTTTGTTGAAGAATGCCACTAGAGACCAGTGGCTTATGTCAAAATTTGTCATTGGAACCACTCGATGTGATTGGTCATATAAAAACCTTGGGATCCAAAAGCATAATTCCCCCTTGTGGTGGTCTGGAGCAATGAAGCCGTGACGCTGGGTACCTCTAAGTCCTGCGGTGCAAGCTCACAACTTTTAAAGGAGGAACCACTATATGGTTCTCTTTCAAGTATTTATTCGGTATTTCATTATGGGATATGCCCCCAGCGTATTCGTCAGAAAACATATTACACTACGCCAGCCATGATTGGCTGGACGTCGAGACATGTGCGTCTGGGAAGGGTGTCCCTTCTACCCTATACAGGGCCCAACGCAGCGTCTCTAAGTCAATCAAACACCTCTCCTCACTTTTCATCAGAAAGCTTACCTTGACAAGACTGAATTTTCCAGAAATAGCTCAACTGTCCACCAACATAAGCATACAACTCACTCACCGGGCGCTATTCTCAGGATTGTAGCCTAGTTGTTAGAGCATTGGACTCATAACCGAAAGGTTGCAAGTTCAAATCCCCGAGCTGACAAGGTACAAAATCTGTCATTCTGCCCTTGAACAGGCAGTTAACCCACTGTTCCTAGGCCATCATTGAAAATAAGAATTTGTTCTTAACTGACTTGCCTAGTAAAATAAAGATAAAAAAAAATAGTTGCCTAGTAAAATAATTTGAGAGAGGAACGGGTACAGCTGTGACACGGCTAATTCCTTCACAACCAAGTTAGCTGTATCCAAACAGTGACTAGTCATCGGCAAGCTAGCCACCGCGCTAGCTTGTTTTTATTTTTACTTTGACAAGAAGTTTTTATTTGCTACACCAAGATATATTTTCTAACAACTCCTTTCGATAATGGTATCCGGCCATCTCACAGGGTGCCACTGTCAGAGATAACAAACTCTAATCGCTAGCTATCACGCTAGTTTTTTTCTAAAAACATAGCATCCAAGCATCTCCCAACCCAAACGAAGAGAAGCTCCCGGGACGAATCTGCTCCTGTGGAAATAAGATATTGGCCAAGGACACCCACTTGGTGTTCTCTGCATGCCTTGGGCTGCAACATGCCCAGGAAGCATTAGCCTCCCCCGGCTCCTGTCCACACTGTGCCTTCATCTCTGTGAAGAGCCTCCAACGCAGGCTAGTGAGTCACGCAGGGTTTTCAGGGTTTTCCGACAGGCTCCTTTTGGAATAATCGGATGGAGATGAAGATTAATTTATCCCCTCAGGCCAGGCCACCAAGCCTCCTGCCGGGGAATCTGAAACCGAACACACAGGCGTGGCTCAATCCCCACCAGCTCTTGGTGTTGACCTGCAGGACGTGTCGGTCGTCAGGATAAGCTTGTCTGACAATACAGGAGTCAGTATAAGCCATAAGTCAAATACCGTAACAAATACTTGAATGATAACTTTAGGTTACGACTGTAACCCGGTTCTCTGATAGTATGAGTGAGGAAGAGGTGTGGCTTATTTTTGAATGACTTAGATATGCTGCATTGGGCCCTTTATAGGGTAGGAGGGACACCCTTCCCCGATGCACATGCCTCAACGCCCAGCCAATCATGGCTGGCGTAGTGTAATAAGGCTTCTGACGAATACGCTGTGGTTACAATGGTTACAATCGTAAACTAAAGTTCATTGATCATCGGGTCTTACAGGAGGAATGTAAAATGGCCACTTTCATCAGGATATTCTCAAAAATGGTTTGTGATAAAAATGTTAAACATCCTTCCTACATTCCTGTGTGAGAATTGACAGAACAATTTGAGATGCCAACATTATTTTCCACTCCCGCTGGTGTGGAATTGCCAGATAGCCTCTGATGGCAACATGCATATTTCCTATCATCCGACATAATGACACACTGCTCAACTCAACTCAGCCATAGACCGATGTAGCATCCACAACTGATAGGTGAGCAATATATGGACTGATTTCATCCAAATATTTCAAGACGCAAACCTTTCACAATGGATTTACAAGTCTTTCAATGCGTGGCGCGTGCAAACACACACACAAAATAATGTTATTATGTGAAGTATTATTACACACACATTATATATCAAAAATAAAAATTACTGAAAATGTTAGAAGTGTCTAACCAAATGACATTTTAGCTTGATAAATCAAATGCATTCAAAGCGATGTTGTCTATTTTCATGCTTCAACAGGAGCCTAACCGACAAATTGCAAACGAAAAAGCATTTAGGCCTACATTTACTTGTAAATTATGTCCATTCATCTGTCCTTCACTCTCAGTGACAACATTTTAGAAGTCACAGCAGAACCCCATATCCATTATTTTATTCTGCATGCATTACTGCAAGGAAGCCATACACGTAAAATGGATGTAGTTTAGTTAGTCACTTCCATCTTGTAGAAGCCAAGGCTTTGGCCCGCATTCAGCGGCGGGAGAAGCCCCATTCCCACTAACAGTTAGTGACTAACTACATCCACAAAGCAAAAGTAAATGTCTAAGATGTGTAAAAGCCTGGGTAAAAAGCATGAATTGGTAATGACGTTTCAGACAGTCCAGTACTCACTGTTCGCCTGCCTGAGCTAGCAATGATGGAGATGGTGGTTGCCTTGCCTGTCATGAATAAAGTCACGTCTATTATTATAGTTGACGGTCCACTCTTCGAACCCTCCAAAAGCTAGCTAGCTAGTTTTGTTCAGTTAAAGTCAAGGGATGCTAGCACCTTTCCTGAGGTTTGATGCAGTTTTAGCAAATGTTGAGATTTTGAGCATAAAAATCACCAGAATCGTTAAGAAAAAACATTAGATAACAAAAACAAAATATATTGTTTATATATTGTACTTAAATGTATTTTAGATTTTCTTTTCATAACAGCTTAAAAAAAAGATTATCACAGGGTAAGCCCTTCCTACTCTTCTTGCACGTCACAAGCATACATAGCATACAAACACACCTAGTTTTGGAAGGAACATTGCCAAACATACATTTCCAAAGGGAATGATGAAACTGAGAAGGGGTGTGTCAAACCACTTTCCAAAATCTAAGAACATGACCAAGTCAATTGTTCTGCCAGATATCTTAAACTAAGAGTAATGATTCAGATGTTTTTAATCCACATAAAGTGCAGGTACAATAGCTAAACCTGACAGGTGCCATTCACATTACATATTAACATGGTAGCTATACTCCTCAATGCCTGAAGAAATATGCCTACCCCACTAGGTGTGACAGCAGAGTGAAACTCAATTTAAAACACCATCAGTTCAAGAATAGAACTAGATACCAGTGATGGTGCTCAGAAATTGTGTTAACTCTACTTGTGAATAACTACCACAGTGAATCATGTGCCTAAACAACCACTCAAATCAGTCAGCAAAGCGGTGATTTTTCAATGTCTTGTTTCATAGGTCTATAATCATATTACAATCTATCTGCCAAGCCAATGGCCAGATCGAAGGTGACTCATGCCTTGATTTACTTTAATCAATAAACCACGATTCTTCCAATGTGATTTCTACCCGTATACACCATTCTATGATCATATGGGTCGACAAAATAATGCAAGGTCCTGATTTACAATAGATATGCCTTATATGCCTTATATACAGTGCATTTGGAAAGTATTCAGACCCCTTGACTTTTTCCAGATTTTGTTATGTTACAGGCTCATTCTAAAATGGATTAAAGAAATAATTTTTCTCATCAATCTACACACAATACTCCATGATGACAAAGCAAAACCATTTTTTTACACAAATATTACTGCTAATGTATTAAACATAAAACAAGAAATACCTTATTTAAATAGGTATTCAGAACCTTTCCTATGAGACTCAAAATTGAGCTCAGGTGCATCCTGTTTCCATTGATCATCCTTGAGATGTCTCTACAACTTGATTGGAGTCCACCCGTGGTAAATTCTATTGATTGGACATGATTTGGAAAAGCACACACCTGTCTCTATAAGGTCCCAAAGTTGACAGTGTGTTTCAGGGCAAAAACCAAGCCATGAGGTTGAAGGAATTGTCCGACACGCTCAGAGACAGGATTGTGTCGAATCACAGATCTTGGGAAGGGTACCAAAACATGCCTACAGCATTGAAGGTCCCCAAGAACACAGTGGCCTCCATCATTCTTAAATGGAAGAAGTTTGGAAGCACCAAGACTTTTCCTAGAGCTGGCTGCTCGGCCAAACTGAGCAATAGAGGGAGAAGGACCTTGGTCAGGGAGGTGACCAAAAACCAGATTCTGACAGAGGTCCAGAATTCCTTTGTGGAGATGGGAGAACCTACAAGAAGAACATCCATTTCTGCAGCACTCCACCAATCAGGCCTTTATGGTAGAGTGGCCAGACGGAAGCCACTCCTCGGTAAAAGGCACATGACAGCTCGCTTGGAGTTTGCCAATAGGCACCTAAAGACCCTCACACCATGAGAAACAATATTCTCTTGTCTGATGAAACCAAGATTGAACTCTTTGGCCTGAATTCCAACTGTCACGTCTGGAGGAAACCTGGCATTATCCCTACGGTGAAGCATGGTGGTGGCAGCATCATGCTGTGGTGATGTTTTTCAGCGGCAGGGACATGGAGACTAGTCAGGATAGTGGGAAAAATAAACGGAGCAAAGATCCTTGATTTAAACCTTCTCCGGAGTGCTCAGGACCTCAGACTGGGGGCGATTGTTCACCTTCCAACAGGACAACGACCCAAATTACACAGCCAAGACAATGCAGGAGTGGCTTCGGGACAAGTCTTTGAATGTCCTTGAGTGGCCCAGCAGGAGCCCAGACTTGAATCCGATCTAACATCTCTGGAGAGACCTGAAGATAGCTGTGCAGCAACGCTTCCCATCCAATCTGACAGAGTTTGAGAGGATCTGCAGAGAAGAAGAGGAGAAACTCCCCAAATATAGGTTTGCCAAGCTTGTACCGTCATACCTGTCACGCCTTGGTCATTGTATTTTGTGTTTTCGTTATATATTTGGTCAGGCCAGGGTGTGACATGGGTTTATGTTATTGTATTTTCGTATTCGGGTTTGTAGTATTTGGGATCGCGGCTGATTAGGGGTGTTGTATAGGCTTGGCTGCCTGAGGCGGTTCTCAATCAGAGTCAGGTGATTCTCGTTGTCTCTGATTGGGAACCGTATTTAGGTAGCCTGGTTTCGCTTTGTATTTCGTGGGTGATTGTTCCTGTCTCTGTGTAGTGTTCACCAGATAGGCTGGAATAGGTTTCACGTTCCGTTTTGTTGTTTTGCATTTGTATAGTTATTTCATGTATCGCTCTTCTTTCATTAAAGACATGAGTAACCACCACGCTGCAATTCGATCCGACTCTCTTTCGACAAACGAAGAACGACGTTACAGAATCACCCACCACACTCGGGCCGAGCAGCGTGTTAACAGGCAGCTGGAACAGCGAAGGGAGGACGTTATGGACAGCAGAGGCATGGAGTATACGACGTGGAAAGAAATCGACAGGTGGGCGGCCGACCCAGAGAGAATGCCGGAGCCCGCCTGGGATTCGCTGGAGCAATGCGAAGAGGGCTATAGGCGAATGGAGTCGAAAAGTAAGACACGGCGGCGCAGAGCGAAAACCGAAAGTCACCCCCAGATATTTATTGGGGGAGGGCTCAGAGAGAGAGTGGCTGAGTCAGGAGTCAGACCTGAGCCAACTCTCCTTGTTAATCGTGAAGAGCAGTTGCAGTGGGAGAGGCTGCACCACTTGGAGAATTGGACATGGGAGGAAGAACTGGACGGAAAAGGACCCTGGGCTCAGCCTGGTGAATATCGCCGCCCCAAGGAGGAAATAGAGGTGGAAAAAGAGCGGAGAGATGCTGGTATGAGGAGGCAGCACGGCGACGCGGATGGAAGCCCGAAAAGCAGCCCCAAAAAATTATTGGGGGGGGCTTAATGGGAGTATGGCTATGCCAGGTAGGAGACCTGCGCAAACTCCCTGTGCTTACCGGTGGGCTAGAGAGACCGGCCAGACACCGTGTTATGCTATGGAGCGCACAGTGTTTCCAGTGCGGGTGCAAAGCCCGGTGAGGTTCATACCAGCCCTTCGTATTGGCCAGGCTAGAGTGGGCATCGAGCCAGGTAAGCTTGGGCAGGCTCGGTGCTCAAGAGCTCCAGTGCGCCTGCACGGTCCAGTCTATCCAGAACCACCTCCACACACCAGTCCTCCGGTAGCAGCTCCCCGCACCAGGCTTCCTGTGCGTGTCCTCGATCCTGTAGCACCAGTTCCAGCACCACGCACCAGGCCTTCTGTGCGCCTCGCCTGTTCAGCACAGCCAGAGCCTTCCTTCCCTCCTGCGCTGTCGGAGTCTCCCGCCTGTTCAGCACAGCCAGAGCCTTCCTTCCCTCCTGCGCTGTCGGAGTCTCCCGCCTGTTCAGCGCTATCAGAGCCTTTCTCCTCTACAACGCTGCCGGAGCCTCCTGCCTGTTCGGAGCAGCCTGAGCTGTCAGTCTGCATGAAGCAGCCATAGCTGCCAGTCTGCAAGGAGCTGCTAGTCTGCAAGGAGCTGCCAGTCTGCAAGGTGCTGCCAGCCTGCATGGAGCAGTCAGAGCTGTCAGTCTGCAAGGAGCTGTCAGTCTGCATAGAGCAGCTAGATCCACCAGTCAGCCATGATCTTCTAGATCTGCCAGTCAACCAGATTCTTCCAGATCTGCCAGTCAACCAGTCTCTTCCAGATCTGCCAGTCAACCAGTCTCTTCCAGATCTGCCAGTCAACCAGTCTCTTCCAGATCTGCTAGTCAACCAGAATCTTCCAGATCCACCAGCCAGCCAGGATCTACCGGAGTCTACTACCTGCCTGAGCTTCCTCTCAGTACTGGGCTTCCCCTCAGTTCCGGGCTGCCCCTCAGTTCCGGGCTGCCCCTCAGTCCCGAGCTGCCCCTCAGTCCCGAGCTGACCCTCAGTCCCGAGGTGCCCCTCAGTCACGAGCTGCTCCTCAATTCTGTGGGGTTCTGGGTGAGGACTATCAGGCCATGGTCGGCGGCGAGGGTGGATTATCCCAGGATGCGAAGGGGAGGAACTATGACTTTATTGGAGTGGGGTCCACGTCCCGAGCTGGAACCGCCACCATGGACAGACGCCCACCCGGACCCTCCCTATGGTTTTGAGGTGTGTCCGGGAGTCCGCACCTTAGGGGGGGGGGGTTCTGTCACGCCTTGGTCATTGTATTTTGTGTTTTCATTATATATTTGGTCAGGCCAGGGTGTGACATGGGTTTATGTTATTGTATTTTCGTATTGGGGTTTGTAGTATTTGGGATCGCAGCTGATTAGGGGTGTTGTATAGGCTTGGCTGCCTGAAGCGGTTCTCAATCAGAGTCAGGTGATTGTCGTTGTCTCTGATTGGGAACCGTATTTAGGTAGCCTGGCTTCGCTTTGTATTTCGTGGGTGATTGTTCCTGTCTCTGTGTAGTGTTCACCAGATAGGCTGTAATAGGTTTCACGTTCCATTTGTTGTTTTGTATTTTGTATATTACGTTATTTTCATGTATCGTCATTTCATTCATTAAAGAACATGAGTAACAACCACGCTGCATTTCGGTCCGACTCTCTTTCGACAAACGAAGAACGACGTTACAATACCCAAGAAGACCCAAGGGTGCAATCGCTGCCAAAGATGCTGAGTAAAGGGTCTGAATATCTATGTAAATGTGATATCAGTTTTTTGTTTTTTAAAATTCATTTGCTAACATTTATAACTGTTTTTGCTTTGTCATTATGGAGTATGGTGTGTAGATTGATGAGGGAAAAATGAGTTAATACGTTTTAGAATGAGGCTCTAATGCAACAAAATGTGGAAAAAAGTGAAGGGTTCTGAATGTTTTCAAATCAAATCAAATTTTATTGGATACATACACATGTTTAGCAGATGTTATTGCGGGTGTAGCGAAATGCTTGTATGCCTTATATAGTAACAACATGGTAATATCATGTTTGTACAGTTTAATTACACTGTGTATACACTGTCATACGCATAGACCCTGCAACTGTTTAACCCGTTTAGGGCTTTTCAGCTTGTAAGATCTGTGCTGTTAATTGGGACCGAAAGCAGTATTTCACATAAGCTGCTTTTACATAGGAAGCCCAAATATGATATTCTTTCCACTAATTGGTCTTTTGACCAATCACATCCTATCTTTTCACATCACATCTTTTTCAGTCTAATCTGATTGGTCAAAAGACTGATTTGAAAAAAATAATATCAGAATTGAGCTGCATGTGTAAACAAAGCCACATTAGAAGAATGTCTGCGTAGCCTAGTGGTTAGAGCCTTGGACTAGTAATCGCAAGGTTGCAAGATTGGATCCCCCAGCTGACACTTACAAATCTGTCGTTCGGCCCCTGAACCCACTGTTCCTAGGCTGTCATTGAAAATAAGAATTTGTTCTTAACTGTCTTGCCAAGTTAAATAAAGGTAACATTTAAAAAATACTAGCATTATTGGAATTTGAGGACAGATTGTATCTCTGGGAATAATTGAAATTGCTCATGACAAAGTTTCAGTGCCTTAAAAACACAATGCAGCACCACATTCATCTAAATGGCAACACAAGCACGATGTGAACATTGTCAGCAGGTTGTAAAATGTCTTGTTGCCATAGAGAATGACTCATGAATAATAATAAAGGTGTACATTTGTTGAAGCAAACACATTCAGATATGGATGCACGTGCGCGACAACACACACACAGACACTGTGAGTACACCATCACAAACACACACACATATATATATATATATGCCATTTAGCAGACGCTTTTATCCAAAGCGACTTACAGTCATGTGTGCATACATTCTACGTATGGGTGGTCCCGGGAATTGAACCCACTATAGACAAATGTACACACACACACACACAGTACAGTGGGGTCCAAAATCATTGACACCCTTGATAAGGATGATAAAAAATTACTGTATAAAATAAATAATTCAAATACTGAGCTATATTGTATCCACATTTTTGGTGGGGGGAGGGGATTCTATTATTTTAATCTAACACAGTTTGTCAGAGAAAGAGATTTTGAATAACAAGTAATACCTTTTTTCTCAAAAAGGTAAGGGTAAAAACTATTGACACCACTATTTTCAATAACTTTCAATTGCTCACCTTGTGAGGATAACGGCACTGGGCCTTTTTCTAAAATGCTTTATGAGTTGGAGAACGAATTGGGAGGGATCTTAGACCATTCCTCTATACAGAATCCTTCCAGATGTGCATGGTCAAAGAGCTCTATTTTCATGTCATGCAACACATGTTTGCTAAATGGCATTGGCACTTGAATTGGAATCTGTGCTTTGGTCAGATTACATGAAAACAGAGCTCTTTGGCCCAGTGCACCAGTGATGGGTTTGACGTCATAATGAGAATGCATTAGCAGAAATTAACCCCATACCCACTGTAAAATATGGTGGTGGATCTTTGATGTTATGGGATTGTTTTGCTTCCACTGATCCTGGGGCCCGTTAAGGTCAACTGCATCATGAACTTCACCCACCCAGTACCCGGACATTTTAGCCAAAGACCTGGTTGCCTCTGAGAGGATGCTGAAACTTGACCCCAACCTTTTCAGAAAAAAATGGTTAATTAATAAAAATGTGCTACCTAAACAAAATATATTTTTCTCTGAGCAATTGTATTAGTATAAAATAATACATACAATAAATAATTAATACACTGAGCTATATTGAATGCTAAAAAGAATTGAAATTATAGTCATATCATTTATCAAGTGTATCAATCACTGTTCCTAGGCCGTCATTGAAAATAAGAATTTGTTTTTAACTGACTTGCCTGGTTAAATAAAGGTTAAAAAAAATTGACATACAGTACCAGTCAAAAGTTTGGACACACCTACTCATTTAGGGGTTTTTCTTTATTTTGACTATTTTCAACATTGTAGAATAATAATGAAGACATCACAACTATGAAATAACATATATGGAATTGAGTGATAATCAAAAAAGTGTTAAACAAATAAACATGTATTTTTGATTCTTCAAAGTAGCCACCCTTTGCGTTGATGACTGCTTTGCACACTCTTGGCATTCTCTCAACCAGCTTCATGAGGAATGCTTTTCCAACAGTATTGAAGGAGTTCCCAAAATTCCATGCAAGACATTGCCAAGAAACTGAAGATCTCGTACAAACTGGCCCTAACCAGAATAGAACGAGGAGTGGGAGGCCCCGGTGCACAACTGAGCAAGAGGACAAGTACATTAGAGTGTCAAGTTTGACACCGGGATACTCTGGGAGTTGCAAAAAAACATATTTCAGACTGGCCAATAAAAAGAAAAGATTAAGATGGGCAAAAGAACACAGACACTGGACAAAGGAAGTCTGCCTAGAAGGCCAGCATTCCAGGGTCGCCTCTTCACTGTTGATTGTTCACTGTCCCAGTTTTCAGCTGTGCTAACATAATTGTAAAAGGGTTTTCTAATGATCAATTAGCCTTTTAAAATGATAAACATGGATTAGCTAACACAATGTGCCATTGGAACACAGGAGTGATGGTTGCTGATAATGGGCCTCTGTACACCTATGTAGATATTCCATATAAAGCTACAATAGTCATTTACAAGATTAAGAATGTCTACACTGTATTTCTGATCAATTTGATGTTATTTTAATGGACAGAACTGTGCTTTTCTTTCAAAAACCAGGACATTTCTAGGTGATCCCAAACTATTGAACGGTAGTGTATATTTTCAAAGGCGCTTGGATCATCATTATTTGAACCGTATAGGTTAATAAACCATATATGTTTATCGTCCAATAACATATTTAAAATAATCCATCTACCTTGATGATCTGTTTGGACAATTTGCACTTTTGGATCAAAATGACTGTTAATTAATATTATCACCCCTTTTGAATTTCTTTGCCCTTGGGAGAAATATATTTCCCAGTCCTTTTTCCACAAAACTTCATCTAAAATTGTTGAATGAGTTTCCTGTAAACAATAGATATTATATTCCTTCTCTTAAATACTGATTGTCTTTTCTTATTATCTGCGCCATCGTGCATCCATTTATGTTTTCCCCCCCACACCAAACGCGATCATGACACACATTTTAAGATATCGAAACAACCTCTGAACCAATTGCATTAATTTGGGGACAGGTCAAAAAGCATGAAACCTTTATGGCAATTTAGCTAGCTTGCACTTGCTAGCTGATTTGCCCTATTTAGCTAGCTTGCTGTTGCTAGCTAATTTGTCCTGGGATATAAACATTGAGTTGTTATTTTACCTGAAATGCACAAGATCCTCTACTCTGACAATTCATCCACACATATAACGGTCAACCAAATCGTTTCTAGTCATCTCTCCTCCTAGGCCTTTTCTTCTCTTGACTTTATATTGCGAATGACAACTTTCATAAATCAGGTGCATTACCGCCACCGACCTCGTTCGTATTTCAGTCACCCACGTGGGTATAACCAATGAGGAGATGGCACATGGGTACCTTCTTCAATAAACCAATGAGTAAATGGGAGAGGCAGGACTTGCAGCACAATCTGCATCAGAAATAGAACTGACTTCTATTTTAGCCCTTGGCAACGCAGACGCTCGTTGGCGCGCGCGAGCAGTGTGGGTGCAATAATTGAATAATATAGATTTCTAAATGTATTTTGCAACGTCTGCGCATGTGACGCGAGCGGTATAGTCAGCTTGTAAGCCATTACAATTATAACTGGCTATACTTATTTCACCATAATGAGACACAAGGTTAAATTCTATTTAACTATTAAATGTATGTTTTTAAACGCACCATTAAAAAGTAACATGATGATTGAGTGTCTATATAGCTGTTCCATGATATTTGCATTGCTACTAAGTAAACCTCCAATTGGTCACCACTATTCCACCCTCTAAAACCCCTCCTCATCCTGAGTTGGGTTGTCATCCCAATGCCCGGCAGACCACCCCCAACCCCTTGGAGCCCAAGGCCCCGGAGAGACCCTTCCTTTGAAAAGAGCACACAGTGCCACCCACAGAACAGAAACAGATCAACCGCCAAATGGATTTCCGTCGCCCTCACCTCGATTTGCATTATATACAGTCATAAAATAAAATATACATATACGTATTTATATATATATTTTTAATCCTGTTTATCTTATTTTCCATAATTAGCTATTCATATTTGTAGTAATGTACAAAGCCAAGTTTGCACATCTACAAAGTTTGCACCCATTTCTATCAGTAGAGAATAAAAAAACAAATACAAAGCAAAAAAAACATGAATTCTTGACAGTAGTTGTCACTGAAACAAACCAATCATTCAGTAGAGAGAGATACATTTGTCATAAGAGAGATACAGTTGTCATAAGACAGGGTCTGTGATTGTCCTCAGACAGACAATGGAAGCATATAGGTACATTAAAAACCAGACAGAGGACCATTAAAGTGTGTTTTCTATGTTATTTCCTAAATCCAAGGATACTGGCTTCATCTGTGAGCATTCAAAAAACAAAAAAGGACAACTCCTCTTATTATTTATTCATAATGGTTTCGCAAACCCCCATTAAGTATGTATTCACATTTATTTGAGACTTGCCTTCTGGTGCTTAGTTTGAACTTTCCTCCTCCGAGCCCTGCATCCAGCTTAGGGTTTTGTTCTTGCGGGACTTCAACAGAAATGCGATCATTTTGTATATATTATGTAATTATTTAACTGGGTTTTACGGTTGTACATTTTTAAACACAAATGCATGTGAAGTCCCACCAATTAGAGGAGGTCTGGTTGCCTGTTCCTTAGTCAAGGCAAAGTCAGTCTCCAGTTTCCTCTGCCCTCAAAGCACAGTTGACATCTACTCCTCACACGGCCCAAACATGATTCAATACTACAGTAAGAAGGGCTCCCAGGTGACGCAGCCGTCTAAGGCACTGCATCTCAGTGCTAGAGGCGTCACTACAGACCATGGTTTGATTCCAGGCTGTAACACAATTGGCCGTGATTGGGAGTCCCATCGGGCGTAGCACAATTGGCCCAGTGTCGTCCTTAGGGTTTGGCCGGGGTAGACCGTCATTGTAAATAAGACTTTGTTCTTAACCGACTTGCCTAGTTAAATGAAGGTTAAAAAGAAGAAAATACAATAAAAGAAAATGTAGGCTTACCCAGAATAGACTGCTTTTCAACCTCACTAGAAGCCTGACAATAACAGAAAAAAAACCTTTTTTAAATACCAAAAAGAAGACAAAATATTTCCTAAAGGCTGGCTCAGTCACAGTCTGTTCCAGGGATAGGAAGTGCATTTTATTCATATCATCAACATCATATTCCTCATTTTTTGACACACACAGAACTTTCTGAATGTAACAAGAACACTGAGTAGTGAGGTCAGATATGTAAAAGGGCTTGAGTTGTTTGAGGGGCAATTCTGTATCGAATGGTGAGGCAAGGATATCTTTGCTGTCTTTGGCATTTAATAAAGTCTTAAGACTTTCAGGTGATGTCCTTTTCAATCTAATGTGCTTACTCTGTTTGTGTGCGTTTGTGCATGTGTGTGCGTAAGCTTATGTATGAACACAGACAGGGAGCTGTTAAAATCAAAACATATTACCTACCGTGATGCAGTATGCATCATCAAAGGTGTAAATTCCATCTCAAACACTTTCCACATTTCTGTAATCACAGCATCTTCTACATTCACCCCAACAATATCATAATCCAGTAGGAACCTCAGCGTTGCCCTGCACTGAGCAGCCCCTGCTGCTCTATAACACCCCAATAAGTATCTACTTCTGTGAGCAGCAATGTTCCCTCTACTGCATCTTTCTAGAGCCGGACCAATGCTAAAGGCGGAAGCACATCGCAATCTTATCTTCAGCAGGTGAACAGAGTAGCTAATTCTGTCTATCTGTCAATTGATTTCCTCCAAACACACAGAGGGATTTCTCTTCAGTGGCCGGGTAGGATACCAACTTGCCCCCCAAGCGCTCATTACACATTCATTCCCAGTGAAATGTAGTAATTTTGGGGATAGATTCTCTCCCTCCGAGGCCAGGCACACCAGGC